>NC_065436.1:17626655-17985268 GCF_024364675.1 Aethina tumida
AGAATCAATGAATTCGCATATCTGGACTTAGTGATATTAAATATATCAAATTAAAATTAGACAGACCTTCGATACTTAACACTAAACTAAAAACTTTCTAACAATCCTAAAATCTAGAACAAGTCCAGTTGGAGCTGCAATTTAAGCATAATATTTTCGATTAGCATTTATATTAAAATAAGTAAAAACTAAATATGAATATATCTATAAGTTGATTCGTTCCACTGAAGTAGGTAGTATAATGTCTTTCCTATTGTTTTGTATCTATTGTTGAATTTCGCAATTAACTTGATATTGAACTACATTAAATAATGGATTAATTTGTATTCCATTCAAACAATTTTATGAATGGAATTTTAATATATAATTATATAATTATTTTGTGTACTAGAATATACAAGCAATGTATTTAGTAACATTTTTTGTTAATAAATTTTTATTTGAAATTTTTAATTTCACATTTGATTGATCATAAAATCAACATTTGTTCATTTGGGAACAATAAGAAAATCAAATAACTGATAATATTAATATGTTAACGGTTTATTCCGTTTTAAATTAAATGAATAAAAATCAACACATTTTGAATTCAAGTTTATTTACAATTATATGCAGATCAGTCTTTTTAATCACTCATGCTTCATTTCAATAAAAATGGAGCAGTTCTGTAAGCTGGCAAACCTGCAAATAGAGGGGCCGAGACCAATGGTGCCCTCGCAGCCAGAACAGGAGCTGGGGCTGCGACAAGAGGAGCTCTGGCAGCAACAACTGGAGCTGGAGCAGCCAAAAATGAGGCTCTGGCAGGTAATATGGGTGCTGGGGCAGCTAAGAGGGAAGCCCTGGCAGCTATTACTGGTGCTGGAGCGGCTATAACAGGAGCAGGGCCGGCGACTAAAGCATTGAAGTTTCTAGCGACCACTTGGGAACTTTGGGCGGTAACAACCGCTGGAGCAGCAACTGCTGGTGCAACGGCCAGTGGAGCAGCAGCTAATACACCGGGTTTTGGATCTGCATATGCAGCACAGGCAAGAGTAGACAATACGAAGATCTGAAAACAATTTTTTATGGATTAATTAATAATACATAAATATTTTATTCATTATTACCAATTTAAACATGTTGTAGTAGTGTATAAGATGTTGTCAGTTAAACTGATATCAATTTTTTATGCGACTCGATTTATATAGATGAAATATTCCCCACAATTAAATTAGGACCATGTTGTAATTTCTGCTATTGAACTACATTCATGCACATTAGTATTCAATGCAAACTTTTAGGCAGCTTGTTTTGTCTACCTATTATATAAGTTTTTTGAAATAATTATATCAAAATAAAATTGTACTCCATTTTAGTTGGTTTGATTTAATGATTAATATGTTCTTCTACTTAAATGATGTAAACAAATGTAGATGACCTATCCCTCCTACTAGTAGATAGTATTGTTTTTTATATTTTAGATATTAGACTGATCAATTTGGTTTTTAGGACAAATCAATTATCAAAAACTAACAAATATTTTTGAATATATAGAATGGAAGTCACTTTATATATATGATACAATTATGTCTAATTTGTTTTTATTTTATAATTAGAAATATGTCAAAATATAAATATATCTCAAAAAAGTGCAATACACTTTGTTGTTGTTAAAATATATTTTTAAAATAAATACAATTTCAATTAAATACAAGTTAGACCATTAAAATAATCGATTTTACTAATTTAAATTCCTAATTATCACTCTCCTTACAATTAATTTATATTTATTATAATAAATCAACTGCCACTTTTTGTCTGGGTATAACATTTTTTAAGCAGATAGTACCTGACTGGCTATATATCATTTTAGATTTTATGGTACCTTTATTAACTTTTGACCTGTTCTCCGAACCCAAAATCTAAAACCACCCATTTTTTTCTCTTATTTTATTTTTTTAACAGTATATATTCAACGACACCCTCTACTTGAGATCACAATATTCCGAGATCAGCTTTCAGTTCATCCACGATGTTCAGACTCGTAAGTTTTTTATTGTAATTGTTTATTAGTTAACTAATTCATTATTTTTAGCTGTGTTTTATCTGCCTTGTATTAGCTGTTGCTATGGCACTTCCAGCTCCAGAGCCCGATTATTACCAGTACTACCGTCTCAACTATAAATCTGTGCCAACTATGACCTATCAGTCTGTCCCAGAAGTCGTACCATATAGTTATTATGCCAATAATTACTATCGTCACCAATACCAATATAATTATTAAAATGTATGTTGTCAATTTCTGCAATAAAATTTGCTCATAATAGAAAAATTGTTTCATTTGTACTTAAATAATATAATTAAAAAAAGAGGTAAATAGTGTCTAATCAACCAATGCCAATTTCTGGAATAAAATTTGCTCATAATGGAGAAATTGCTTCATTTGTACTTAAATTTATACTGTTTTATTAATAATTTAATTAAAAAAAAAGGGTTAGATTAGAACAAATAACCAAATTGATCAGTCTAATGTCTAATCAACCTTATAAATAAAAAATATATATGTAAATTCATAATAAATAAATAGAGTATATAATGGCAAATCAACTATTTCTTGTGACATTCAGGGAAAAACAATCATGTAGTGACTAATAAATTTTAGATTTTTGCTCCTCATAATTTTGTTACACTTTTCAAAAATAGACAACCAGGTATTTTGAATGCAGATTTATTTACAATTATATATACAGTTCAGTCAATTCAGTCGAATATAAAATTTGATGCGATTTAACCCAACAAGGGAGCAGTTCTATAAGCAGCTACCGCAGGCAGTGCTCCTGCTACCAAAGGAGCGGAGAAGCTGTGGTAGGCCGCATAAGGAGCTGCTACTAAAGGAGTCTTCGCAGCTAGTAACGGCGCTGGAGCAGCTACAAGAGGAGCTCTGGCTGCTAACAACGGGGCTGGGGCAGCTACAAGCGGTGCTCTAGCAGCAATAACTGGTGCTGGAGCAGCAACGATAGGCGCTGGCGCAACTAAGGCGTTGAAGTTTCGGGCCACAACTTGGGAACTTTGAGCGGTAACTACAGCTGGAGCAACTGCCGGAGCAACCGCCAGTGGAGCAGCAGCCAATACGCCGGGTTTTGCTTCTGCATATGTAGCACAGGCAAGAGCAGACAATACGAAGATCTACAAAAAATATTTATGGATTAAAACATATACATACGTATTTAGTTAAGTATTACCAATTTAAACATCTTGAATTGTATTTAATAAATTGCCAGTTAAACTGATATCATTTTTTTGTACGACTCGATTTATATAGATAGAACATTCCCCACGATTAAATTTGAATCATGTTGAAATTTTTGCTATTGAACTACATTCATACACATTAGTATTCAGTGCAAACTTTCAGGTGGCTTGTTTTGTATACCTATTATATAAGTTTTTTGAAATAAATATACCAAAATAAAATTCTATTAAATTTTAGTTAGTTTAATTTAATGATTATTAATAATTGAAGTATATATGAATAATAAAAAAGGATGACCTGACAATCTGATAATTGATTTTGGTATAGATCTTATATTTAGACATGTTTACATTTTTGTTTTGATGACAATCCGACATTTTCATTATTTTTTTTATTTACCAGTAAACCGGTAATTTAATAGAAGATTGTATAATATGTGAATTTGAAAGAAAATTATATGTATAATATTAAGTCGAAAATTTCTATTTTTAATGACAATTAATTTTGAAATCAAAATATAAAATCTGGATCAAAATAGACCAATAGATTTAAATTAGATTTGTAGACAGTTACTCTTCAAAATATACTTTTTAAAGTAAAAAGAATTTCAACTAAATACAATTCCAAATAAACATTTTTATTATTATATCCTCTCTATTTTAATAACACAACCGCCATATTATATTTTTAAGCAGTAAGTACCTGACTGGCTGTGTATCATTTTGGTCTTAATGGTACCTATATTAACTTTTGACCTGTTCCCCGAACCCAACATTTAAAACCACCCATTTTTTTCTTATTTCATTTTTTCAATTTAGTATATATTCAACGGTGCCTTCTGCTTAATATCACAATATTCCGAGATCAGCTTTCAGTTCAACCATGATGTTCAGATTTGTAAGTTTTCTACTGTAATTATTTATTAGTTAACTAAATTATTATTTTTAGCTGTGTTTTATCTGCCTTGTGTTAGCTGTTGCAATGGCACTTCCTGCCCCTGAGCCCGATTATTATCAATACTACCGTCTTAATTATAAATCTATGCCAGCTCTGACCTATCAGTCTGTCCCAGAAGTCGTACCATATAGTTATTATGCCAATAATTATTATCGTCACCAATACCAATATAATTATTAAAATGAATGTTGACAATTTTTACAATAAAATTTGCTCATAAAGAAACATTGTTTTATTTGTATTGTACTATTGTATTATTTATTATTCATTTAATGTATAATGGTAAATTATCTTTTTCTGTCAGGTGGGAGGATGGCGTTACGGGTATCTAGGTACTGCCTGCATAGTGTTGTGGGACAGATCTGAAGAACGTACTCATTAAACCGAGTACCAAGCAACCTCATAAGGTACTTCCCGTTAACCCTGCAAAAGTCTTAAGTTACCTCGAGGGTGAATAGGGTTTGTCAGACAGTTCATGCATGGGTGGATGAAATGCTTCACTCTACTGCAGAATTATTTTTTACACATTTAAGGAAAACATTATCATGTAGTAAATACTTGCATTATATTTAAATTTTTGTATTCGTACAATTGACTATTTTTAAAATAATTAAACAACCATTTATTTTAAATGCAGATTTATTTACAACTATATACACGGATCAGTCAATTCAGTCGATTATAAGTTTTGGTGTAATTCAACCCAACAATGGGGCAGCTTTGTAAGTAGCTACTGCAGGCAATCCTGCTGTCACCAAAGGAGCGGAGAACCTATAAGCCGCATAAGGAGCTGACAATAATGGAGCCTTCGCAGCCAACAAAGGCGCTGGGGCGGCTACAAGTGGAGCTCTTGCCGCTAACAATGGGGCTGGGGCAGCTACAAGGGGTGCTCTAGCAGCAATAACCGGTGCTGGAGCAGCAACAATAGGCGCTGGCGCAACTAAGGCGTTGAAGTTTCGGGCCACTACTTGGGAACTTTGTGCGGTAACTACACCTGGGGCAACTGCTGGAGCAACCGCCAGTGGGACAGCAGCCAATACGCCGGGTTTTGGTTCTGCATATGCAGCACAGGCAAGAGCAGACAATACGAAGATCTGCAAAAAATATTTATGGATTAAAACATATACATACGTATTTAGTTAAGTATTACCAATTTAAACATCTTGAATTGTATTTAATAAATTGCCAGTTAAACTGATATCATTTTTTTGTACGACTCGATTTATATAGATAGAACATTCCCCACGATTAAATTTGAATCATGTTGAAATTTTTGCTATTGAACTACATTCATACACATTAGTATTCAGTGCAAACTTTTAGGTGTCTTGTTTTGTATTCCTATTATATAAGTTTTTTGAAATAAATATATCAAAATAAAATTCTATTAAATTTTAGTTAGTTTAATTTAATGATTATTAATAATTGAAGTATATATGAATAATGAAAATGGATAACCTATCCTTTCTAATAATTGATTTTGATATAGATCTTATATTTATACATGTTTACATTTTTGTTTTGATGACAATCCGATATTTTCATTATTTTTTTTATTTACCAGTAAACCGGTAATTTAATAGAAGATTGTATAATATGTAAATTGGAAAGAAAATTATATGTATAATATTAAGTCGAAAATTTCTATTTTTAATGATAATTAATTTTGAAATCAAAATACAAAATCTGGATCAAAATAGACCAATAGATTTAAATTGAATTTGTAGACAGTTACTCTTCAAAATATACTTTTTAAAGTAAAAACAATTTCAACTAAATACAATTCCAAATAAACATTTTTATTATTATATCCTCTCTGTTTTAATAACACAACCGCCATATTATATTTTTAAGCAGTAAGTACCTGACTGGCTGTGTATCATTTTGGTCTTAATGGTACCTATATTAACTTTTGACCTGTTCCCCGAACCCAACATTTAAAACCACCCATTTTTTCTTATTTTATTTTTTCAATTTAGTATATATTCAACGGTGCCTTCTGCTTAATATCACAATATTCCGAGATCAGCTTTCAGTTCAACCATGATGTTCAGATTTGTAAGTTTTCTACTGTAATTATTTATTAGTTGACTAAATTATTATTTTTAGCTGTGTTTTATCTGCCTTGTGTTAGCTGTTGCAATGGCACTTCCAGCCCCTGAGCCCGATTATTATCAATACTACCGTCTTAATTATAAATCTATGCCAGCTCTGACCTATCAGTCTGTCCCAGAAGTCGTACCATATAGTTATTATGCCAATAATTATTATCGTCACCAATACCAATATAATTATTAAAATGAATGTTGACAATTTTTACAATAAAATTTGCTCATAAAGAAAACATTGTTTTATTTGTATTGTACTATTGTATTATTTATTATTCATTTAATGTATAATGGTAAATTATCTTTTTCTGTGAGGTGGGAGGATGGCGTTACGGGTATCTAGGTACTGCCTGCATAGTGATGTGGGACAGATCTGAAGAACGTACTCATTAAATCGAGTACCAAGCAACCTCATAAGGTACTTCCCGTTAACCCTGCAAGAGTCTTAAGTTACCTCGAGGGTGAATAGGGTTTGTCAGACAGTTCATGCATGGGTACCAGTGGATGAAATGCTTCACTCTACTGCAGAATTATTTTTCACACATTTAAGGAAAACATTATCATGTAGTAAATACTTGCATTATATTTAAATTTTTGTATTCGTACAATTGACTATTTTTAAAATAATTAAACAACCATTTATTTTAAATGCAGATTTATTTACAACTATATACACGGATCAGTCAATTCAGTCGATTATAAGTTTTGGTGTAATTCAACCCAACAATGGGGCAGCTTTGTAAGTAGCTACTGCAGGCAATCCTGCTGTCACCAAAGGAGCGGAGAACCTATAAGCCGCATAAGGAGCTGACAATAATGGAGCCTTCGCAGCCAACAAAGGCGCTGGGGCGGATACAAGTGGAGCTCTTGCCGCTAACAATGGGGCTGGGGCAGCTACAAGCGGTGCTCTAGCAGCAATAACTGGTGCTGGAGCAGCAACGATAGGCGCTGGCGCAACTAAGGCGTTGAAGTTTCGGGCCACTACTTGGGAACTTTGTGCGGTAACTACACCTGGGGCAACTGCTGGAGCAACCGCCAGTGGAGCAGCAGCCAATACGCCGGGTTTTGGTTCTGCATATGCAGCACAGGCAAGAGCAGACAATACGAAGATCTGCAAAAAATATTTATGGATTAAAACATATACATACGTATTTAGTTAAGTATTACCAATTTAAACATCTTGAATTGTATTTAATAAATTGCCAGTTAAACTGATATCATTTTTTTGTACGACTCGATTTATATAGATAGAACATTCCCCACGATTAAATTTGAATCATGTTGAAATTTTTGCTATTGAACTACATTCATACACATTAGTATTCAGTGCAAACTTTCAGGTGGCTTGTTTTGTATACCTATTATATAAGTTTTTTGAAATAAATATACCAAAATAAAATTCTATTAAATTTCAGTAAGTTTAATTTAATGATTATTATCAATTGAAGTATATATGAATAATGAAAATGGCTATACATGATTTATCCTTTCTGATAATTGATATTGGCCTAGATTTTATATTTAGACATGTTTACATTTGTGTTTTGATGACCATATGACATTTTCATTATTTTTTATATTTACCGATAAACCGATAATTTAACAGAAGATTTTATAATATGTGAAAAGGAATATAAAGTCAAAAATAGCTATTTTTAATTATAATTAATTTTAAAATCAAAATACAAAATCTGGATCAAAATAGACCAATAGATTTAGATTGAACTGATAGACAGTTACTCTTCAAAATATATATTTTTAAAGTAAAAACAAATTCAACTTAAAACAATTCCAAATAAACTTTTTTATTATTATATCCTCTCTATTTTAATAACACAACCGCCATATTATATTTTTAAGCAGTAAGTACCTGACTGACCGTATATCATTTTGGTCTTAATTGTACCTATATTAACTTTTGACCTGTTCCCCGAACCCAACATTTAAAACCACCCATTTTTTTCTTATTTTATTATTTTAATTTAGTATATATTCAACGGTGCCTTCCGTTTAAGATCACAATATTCCGAGATCAGTTTCTAGTTCAACCATGATGTTAAGATCTGTAAGTTTTCTACTGTAATTATTTATTAGTTGATTTTCTTATTATTTTTAGCTATGTTTTATCTGCCTTGTGTTAGCTGTTGCAATGGCACTTCCAGCCCCTGAGCCCGATTATTATCAATACTACCGTCTTAATTATAAATCTATGCCCGCTCTAACCTATCAGTCTGCCCCAGAAGTCGTACCATATAGTTATTATGCCAATAATTATTATCGTCACCAATACCAATATAATTATTAAAATGAATGTTGATAATTTCTGCAATAAAATTTGCTCATAAAGAAATCATTGTTTTATTTGTATTGTACTATTGTATCATTTATTACTAATTAAATGTATAATGGTAAATGATCTTTTTCTGTGAGGTGGGAGAATGGCATTACGGGTATCTAGGTACTGCCTGCCATAGTGATGTGGGACTGATCTGAAGGACGTACTCATTAAATCGAGTACCAAGCAACCCCATAAGATACCTCCGGTTAACCCTGCAAAAATCTTAAGTTACCTCAAGGGTGAATAAGATTTGGCAGACAGTTCATGCATGGGCGCCAGTGGATGAAATACTTCACCCTACTGCAGAATCATTTTTTACACATTTAAGGAAAACATCATTCTGTAGTGATAAATATTTGTGCATTATATATGAAGTTTTGTTTTCGTACGTTTTATTATTTTTAAAATAATGAAACAACGAATTATTTTAAATGCAGATTTATTTACAACTATATACACAGATCAGTCAATTCAGTTGATTATAAATATTGGTCTAGTTCAACCCAACAATGGAGCAGCTCTGTAAGTAGCCACCGCAGGCAATCCTGCTGTCACCAAAGGAGCGGAGAACCTATATGCCGCATAAGGAGCACCTACTAAAGGAGCTGACAATAATGGAGCCTTCGCAGCCAACAAAGGCGCTGGGGCGGCTACAAGTGGAGCTCTGGCCGCCAACAGTGGAGCTGGGGCAGCCACAAGTGGTGCTCTGGCAGCTATTACTGGTGCTGGTGCGGCAACAATAGGTGCTGGCGCAACTAAGGCGTTGAAGTTTCTGGCGACGACTTGAGAACTTTGGGCGGTAACAACTGCTGGAGCAACGGCTAACGGAGCAGCCGCCAGTACTCCTGGTTTTGGGTCTGCTTTAACAGCGAGAGCAAAAATTGACAAAACAACAATCTGTAAATAAAAAACAATCAATGATTAATATTTATATAATTCAAATCATTAAATACTTACTAATTTGAACATTTTGAAGTTGGTGAGTTATTGAAGACTCGAGTACTGATAACAAATAAGTAACAACGATTTTTATATACACAACACTCCTACATTTGTTACAGCAATATTGCTGTCTTATGGTGTAACTAAAATGATATTGAACTAATTAAAAGGATATTTAAGTATTCTATTGGCATCGTAGCAAAATGTATCAATTACATAACTGATTCAACTCAGCCAGCAATGATAACAATATGAATAGAAAAAACATTTTTAAATGTTTAACAATATTTAAAAAAAAATATATTTTTTGTTATAAAAAAGTAAAATATCAGTGTTGAGTGTTGGTTAACATAATGTGTATAAATAGATATAGGATATGGATTAATCATATCAATCCTTTGATTTATATGTATTATAACGCTGCAAGTTTTTGCATAAATAGAAATAAACAAATTATAATTAATAAAATATGTAAAACAGATTTACAATTCCATATAAATTCCAATCAGATTTAACAATCATGTATTACAAACAAGTAAATCCTCGAATGAACATTATGTCTTCTAAACTGGTAGGTGATACATTAATTCAATTAAAATTTAATTATTTAAAATAATTTATTTTAAATTTCAGGTAATTTTGTTCCTGTGCTTTGCTGTATATGCCTTGGCAGTTCCATCTCCAAGAGCTAATCCAGCCACCATTACTCGTGTTGACAAATACAGCGAACCAATTACGACGTTTGGAGTGAAATACGAATATGAGCCGATTACATACAGACTTCACAACCACAAAACAATTTTAAAGCCTGATTATTATGTTTTGAGTCCAGTATACAATTTGTAAATGCATTGCTGAAGAATAAAACAGTTTTTTTCAATAATTATTTAGTATTATTCTATTATTTTCCAATCATCAAACAATAATAATTACAGTTTTTGATCATCTTCATTCATTTTCACCATTGGAGTAATTTTTTATCAATATATAATACCAATTTACAATTTTACACCATTTAGTTATAAGCATATCAAGTCTTACAAAATCGAAGAAGAAATAAAAATGTTATAAAGGAAAGAAAAATAAATAATTTTTTAATTTTAACTTTAGTTGTAATACGTTGATACGACACTTTGAGAGGCCCCTAAGTAAATTGGATCCAAACATGCATTATAACAGGTGGGCTAAAAAATAACCAAGTTGACCACCAAAATGCACTACTATCGCGAAAAAGATTATGATGCCTTATGGCCCATTTATATTTAGACCGACATGTCAAATTTCAGAGCGATACAGCCCTTAGTTTTGTTTTGACAGCTGATTTTCGGTTACGTGTATGGCATCATGATTTTCGTTCTCTCATAAAACATTATTTTTTGAGAGGCAAAACGGCGAAGAAAACAAAAGAAAAATTGGATAAATATTATAGGGATAATGCTCCTATTATTATACCGTACATAAATATTGGTTTCGAGAGTTTCATGGTGGCCGAAAACTCCACTGCCGATGAAGGCCGTAGCGGCAGGCCCTCCGATGGGATTGTCATGGCATACTCTTCGTGGACTACCTCGAAAAAGAAAAAATCATCAACAGCGCATTATTGGAGCGATTGAAGTCCGAAATCGCTGCGAAACGGCCTCACATGAAGCATTTAAGGTTCCAGTTAGTTCCCCATAAACCTTATTCATCAGATTTAGCTCCATCGGACTATTATCTCTTTCCAAACCTCAAAAGATGGCTCATCAACAAAAAATTCAGCGGAGGAGTATTTTGCAGACCTCCCGGAAAATTAATTTATTAATTCCGGGCTGGATCAAAAAGTTGAAAAATCGCTGAAATAAGTGTATTGATCTGAAAGGACGCCCTCGAAGGCAACTATATTGAATAATAAAATCAAATTCTATAAAAAAAAGATTTTTTCTATGCTAGCCTACGAACTTTTCAGCCCAGCTGTTACACATTCGTGTTATTTAATGATAAATTAATAAGATTATTTTATTTTATAAAAAATATCAAAATATTTCAATTACATATTTTATATTAGTAAAAAATATAGAGATTTAGCACCAAAGGTATGCACTATTTTTTGTACTTGCTATTAAAATATTTACATTAGTATTAAAAAAGCTTTTAACAGTTGGATACGTAGGTCTAAAAGTTGAATTTCATAACTTTTTATCAGCCGCATTTTTTATTATTATTCAACTCCAATTTTTATCTAATTAAAAAATACATTTTTCATTAAGTTTTAAAAATATTACTACGGTTCTCTTTCTATTTACTTAATGTGTAAGGTACGTGATCAAAACTACAATTTTCAATAACGCCCTTTTATCCATATTAAATTAACTTTTCCAAATAACCAGAAAAGTAATGAAGAACCTAATAAAATAATATATACTTTGTTTTAGAAATTTTAGAAATATAATAAAAGAACTAAAAACTTATTTACATTTATTTTAATATAAATGATGATATCAGTATTGATCACAAATGATTTATTCAACAGGTTTTTGTTAATATCATACTCGTAAATTAAAATAAAAACTAATATTACTTTTATTTTTTGATATTCCAAATATGTACTTCTAATTAATTTTAGCGAGTATAAATACGAGTGGCAATTTTAAAACTTACATAGTAAAGATTTTCTACTCCTCTAATAAACAACAGTCAATATGATCAAATTGGTATGCATCAATATTATTATTATTGTGTTATTATATTATTAATTAAATTTATTTTAATACTAGGTGATCGTCGCCTTTTGCTTGGCAAGTATTTCTTTTGCCAAACCTGCTCCAGTAGCTAATCCGGGAATTGTTCACGTGGATACTTACAGTCCTCCAATCACCACGTTCCAACTAAAAGCTAAACTTGTTCCTGTGACTTATCAAGCGGAGCAACATTCTGTGTATATTGAACCAGATCATTATTTGTTGTAATTATTTTCATTGATGAACAAATTTAGAAATATATGCATATGAAATGGCAATTGGTATTTTTATTTCAATTATTGTCATTTAAATATAAAGTGTTTAAAAATTCGATACATTATGCACGAAATTTGTGAACATAACATAATAAATCTAGTTTATATAAATATTTCAATATAGGAATGTAAGATTTTTAGGAAACACATTTTAGTAATTTATGAGAAAGGTAATAGGTTTAAGCAATTATTTAATAGTGACAGAAAATCATTTTTAAATTGTATTTAAACTATTATAAAGTAAAATAAATTTAATAATTTTAATTTTGTATACAATATGGAAAATTAAAATTAAATTTTCAACTGAATATTCGTTATTTCTCACACATATTATCGATAGTAATTTAATTAGTTTTAATTTAGGTAAACTTCACAGACTTCAAAAAAATCTTTGTAAATTTAACCCGGAAAACAAACAAATAGAATTAACTAAAATATAAATGTAAATATAGTTGAAGTGTAAAATTAAGAATAAAAAGCTAACCAATTTTACAATATAAGTTAATTGCTTGGTAGGTAGTTTTATATGTTTGTTGTTTTGGAGATTTTAGTATCCATTTAGATAGTAACAAAAGGCAATAAAACATTTAATTTACTTATATTAATAAACAAATGTATTTAATATTTCTCAAAACATTAAACAAATATGATATGATTTAACGATTTACTTTTATAAAATATTTATTTATTTTTTCTTTACATGTTTAACATTACTTATATTAGAGCAATACATTAAAATGGTCATAACAATGTTGAAATATATTTTTTTCTTATTTTTCTTATTATAAATTATTATACTATTATTATTATTAAAATATACACCTCATTTTACCAATAATAGTCATCATAGTAATGACCATGGAAATGGTCGAAGTGATCAAAATCGTCTACCCAGGGTTCAAAATACTCGGCATGTGAGTACGATGGATAACTATTATAATACAAGTCATAATAACTTGGCTTTGGTAGAGCTTTGGCAGTAACGAATACCAAAAGACAGATAATAGTTACCTAGAACATAAATCGTAATAACTAAATTTATTATTGTAATAATTTAATCACTTACCAATTTGAACATTCTGATTGTTTTGCTCGTATTTGATGATACATCTTCATGAACATCTTCTTATATAGCCTGGATATGGAAATTATAAGGTCACAAATTCTGTACCAAAAACAAATATTTAAATATTGTTTTGTTATTTTCACATTATTCTTAATTCCTTATAAATATGTGCATTTTAATAGATAAACCAGCTACGCATTTATTTTTCAAATATTATCTTAAAATTTGAGACTTTCAATCAAACAAAATCATTTATGGAACAAGTCAAAAAAACAAAAACATTTATTTTTCAAAATATAAGTGGGTAAAATGAATTATAATTATTTTAAATTTTTTGTTAGATCAATATTAACAGACACATTATTATATATGCTAAAATTTTATATTTGCATAAAGAACAAACAATACAAATAAGGTTTAACAGATCACAGAAGTAATTTGAATTTAAAATTTTTATAAATGATATTGCGTTACATTTGTTTTTATTATTATGTTTATGCTAAAATTTTATTTGTTTTTTCACCTTGCCCATTTAAACAAAATCATCAAGTAAGTCACTATTTATATTTTAATATTTTTAAGACTACGTAAAAAACAATATAAATTATAACCATTTAATTTTAACTAAAAACTTCATCTGTCTTAAAGGATAATTTTGTAATTAATTTACATGTACATAATTAATAACTAATGAAAAAGTTATGTTACGTTAAATTACTTTTCACATCATCTCTATATATGTTCAGTAAGCGTAGACCTGACAAAAATTATTAATAGAGCAAGGTTTTCGAGAAATTCTACGTGTTAATTAAAATGTTCCATCACTGTTTACTAAAATATAAACACATTAATTCCAAAGAGAAATTTAAATTAATTAATAATTAATTAAACGCTGATGACCTAATATAAAGATGTAGTTGGATTTATATTTTAATTATTATATTATAGCCTTATTTTGTAATTTCGTTTGTTTATCTGCAGTTTTTACATAATTAAACTATATTTTTCATTAAAATTAAATAATAAACTGTGTGTAGATCATTAGTTTATAATGCATTTAACGTAAATGGCTCGGAATTTAAAATGAAACTATCCACCACGAACTAAAGTAATTCAGTCGACTGACTGATTGTATATACTTTATAATTCTTGACGATGCAAAAAACAAGTTTTGCAAAACCAAAAGGAAGAAACTTAAGCAATTCAGGGCTCGTACATACGTACGCATCCGTAATTGCAACTGTTATCCTTGGAGATGATTTTTTGCAGACATAGCATCCCTTCTTTCCTACCAGTTCTCGGGTTAAGGCCTTTTATAAATTAAATTGACGTTTCTTAGTTCGAGTGTGGTTTCGTCTCTGCAGAAGACACTTCGATATCTGGAAAGATGCTTAAATACGTAAGTTTTCTAAATCATTCTCCCTTTGTCAAATAAAAATATAAAATGTGTCCAAATTATATTTATATATTTTTCTATTTCTAACATTTATTTATTATTTTTATATTATATTTCATATTATTATTACTTCACTCTCTTATAATTTAAATTAAACTCAATATAACAGAAACCCATCTATTTTTAGTAAAAATATTATTTTATTATTACGACAATATTATACATTTTATATAAATTTCAGATTGTCTTTGCTTGTCTCTTGGCATTTGCCTGTGCCAAACCAGGACTCATTGCTTTGAACGATGGTTTGACCTACACTGCTCCACTTATCTACGACTATTCCGCTATACCTTTGGCTTACAGCAACAACTACAACTACATAAATACCAGATACATTCCCTATGCTTACGGTTACGGCAACTACATTCTTTAAGACGCACATGGGATCAGGAATCTACGCTTAATTTCATCGAAATTTCAACTATCTCATTTGAAAAGAATAAATGACATTTTTATAATATATCAGTTTTAATTATTTCACCTTTATGTTATACTTACTTAAATTATAGTATGGTATATTATGGTCCAATTAAAATAGACACCAATATATTTTTTTATAAATTCAGTTTTAATGAATTATAGACCAAAAAACACTATTTTCTCAATATTTTATTTACTATTTTACAACTAATTAGGACCTATTTTATAAAAAATAATTTGTTTATTAAATTAAATATCTTTCACAATGAGTTAATACCGAATTTTAATAAAAAATACATGATTAATAATAATAAGTATTATTAATATTAATATTAAAATATTCTGTGAATTTTAAAAAATATCTTTAGTTCTTAAAAATAGTTAAAATACGCAGATATATTTTTAACTTCTACTTACAATTTATAAGAATATTTAGAAATCAGAGTCCAGTCCATATTTTTTACATCTAAATTCATTTAAAATAAAACATATAAATCTGTAAATCATTGCTTGTGTTTAAAAACTAATCATTTTGTTTAATAATTATATGAAAAGAAAATAGAAAACTGTTGATGTGAGTCTACTTTATTTTGTAACAAAATAGAAAGCTGTATTGTTATTTAGAATGTAATAACTTACTTGTAGAAAACTAGAATATTGAATTCTAATGTTTAGAATCGAATTAATAAATGTCACTTGTACATAGATGTCTCTGCAATGCAGAAGAAATTTCATTTGAAATAACTTTAAATTGATTAAATTTTATAGTGCATAATAAAAAAATATTTTTTATTAAATTAAATATTTTATCAAATCAAATTTTGAAATTATCTTTAGGAAAGAGTCGTGTCTAATGAAAAACTAACACATATCATTAATTAAATAGTCAGTTTTATAAACAGAAACATAAAATTTCCGACAATAAAATTATTTATTGACCAAGATATGAAAATATATTTTCTTATATTTTTACTTGATTATAAAGCAATTTTCTATTTTAATACTAAATTTGTAGAATATAAAATATTTTTTTATAATTTTATTATTAATTTATTTTTTTATATAAAATAAATAAAACATTTTTTCAAGTCTTAGTCAATAAATGAATTTTATTAGTGGCAATTTTGTATTGTTCCTTATAAAACAAGCTTTTTATGACCAAATCATTAAATATTTATATTTATTTTATACATTTATGAACAATAACCTTCCAAAAAGATGTTTTAAGCATTCAACAGTATTATGTAATTATAATAAATATATAAATATAAATTAAATTCTACTTTACTTTAAAATTAATAAATACTAGTATATTTTTAATTTAACAAAACATTAGCATTAACATAATGATACCAATAATTTAAATCAAACTACATCATCAGTGTAGGCTGTTTCTTTAATCTATATTGTAAGTTCAACATCCTCAAGGACGATGAGATTCTGGTTTCGTTGTGTCCACATCAGGAAGTCAGTAAAAATCAAGTGCAAGGTTGGAGGGTTTGTTAACAACAATATTAAATTCACTCGATAAAAAACTGTTAATGTCGGGTGTGGCTCGAAATGTTTAAAGACGGGTTTTCTTACAATGACTCAAGCATTAAAATGCAGAATATGTCACACGAAAATTAAATAGAAAAAATGTCGAAATTTCAAACATGTGAGTAACAATATTTAATTAATTGATAATACGTATGTTATATTTACCCATTGACATACAGTGGTACTAATATAATAGTTTTAGTCGGTGACATGTGGTTTTAAAGGAATTTTTTACATAAACCAGATTAGTCTGGACAATTAATCGTATCTAATACATAATTTGACGAGTTTTTTTGCTTAATTTAATGTGCCCAGATGTTTATTTTTATAGAACTTATGGTACAATATATATGATTAAAACTAAAGATACAAAATTTATATAATTGTTAAATTATATACATTTTTATATTTTATGTAGAAACAATAATTTAAAAAGGAACTAAACTCTAGTTGAAAAAAAGTATATGTAATATATGTAAAGAGAACCTTCTTTCTAAACAGAACAAAGGATGTGAAAGCTTAATAATTTTAAAATATATCCACTGACATAGAAAATAGGGTGAGAAAAAACAATTTTTGAAATTTAAATTTGTATATTGTATTTTCCTGAGAAGAAACTTATTGATTATTTTTGTATTCTACCTTCTCCCAAATTTTAAATTATCTTGTTTTATTAGGCATCATATATATTTCTTTTAAATTAAAAATAAAAATGTTGCAAGTTAAACAATAGCATTTGATTTTTATGGTAGAGATATGTCGTATGTTGAACTTGTCATTCACATCATTTTCATTGAAATGAAAATGAATGCACATTTGCATAAGACATTTGCACAGTGGTACACTTCTTTAATTGTTCAATGATACACGGTTGGCAGTGAATACATAATAGTATTAATTACACACAGTGGGTTTTAAAGGACTGTTACATAATGTTAATACACAGAAACAAATTCAACCGCAAACCATTTACGAAAAATATTTGCAATATTTATCAACATACTCCATAGATTTACACATTCGTACATTACATTAATTACTTATAATTTATAATTATATAAACTTTATTGTAAAGCGATTTAGAATGTTTTTAGTGAATTCCGTATTTTACGCCTTATTTAAATTCTACTTAGGTAAACATACGCAAGCTGTTTCCTTAAAAGTGGCACCACTTAAAATTTAAGATTTCAATGGCACTAGTGTTAAATCATGCTAATAAATTCTATGTCAAACTAACTGATGGAGAAAGGCTATTGTTTTAAACTAAAGTAAACAAAAGTATTTTAATGCAGGTTATTTATTTGTCTAATAATAACTGTACATATCCAGAATATCCGTAAGACCCACTGTAAATTGGAGCAGCGTAAGCAGCATAAATTGGTTTTAGAGCCGGAACTGGTTTGGAGTTTGGTTCAGGAGCAGCCATGGCTGCAGCGAAAAGTACATCGTACAATTTAATATTGTTGTACAAGTTTTAAATTAGGTGTGCGTTATGCATATTATGCATACATGTAGTTTTTTTGATAATTTGTTATTATTAAAGTAAGTTTACATAAAGAGTCCATTTTAGCCTAAATGAGATACTTTAATGGAGAAATTTATGTAAGTAAATATTGGATTTGGATTTGGTTCTGGGTTGGGATAAGGCATTGCTGCAGCCACAACTATGAATGTTAAAAAAACTATGACGAACTGTGAATATAATAAAGTTAAAAACAATTTATTGATTAAAATACAGAACTTACCAATTTGTACATGCTGAATAATTTATTTTTACTGTGTTGATTAAAATGTGTATTTTATACATATAACCAAAGTAATTAAAAATGATGGGAAAATAATGATCATTTAGTAATTTTCCCATTAGTTTTGCAATAATTATAAACCTGATTTCAATGTGTATTGAAATATATTACTCTACGGAAGACATTTAAGTATTTAATGATTTTTTCCACATTAAATTGAGATTTCAGTGGCACTAGTGTTAACTCAGGGTAATAATTTCACTGACTGATGAAGAAAAGCTATTGTTTTAGACTAAAGTAAACAAAAGTATTTTAATGCATGCTATTTATTTGTCTAATAATAACTGTACGGCGCTACATATCCAGAATAAACAGCTGGTGCGGCGTATCCGTATCCGTAAGCCCCACCGTAAATTGGAGCGGCGTAAGCAGCATAAATTGGTTTTGGGGCCGGAACTGGTTTGGGGTTTGGTTCAGGAGCAGCCATGGCTGCAGCGAAAAGGGCAACGATGAGTACAAATACCTAAAAATAATTATTTTAAAGAAGATACAAATTATTTCTTTGCTACTTACGAATTTGAACATTTTGGATGGTTGTCAAAATTAGACTGTATTAATTACACAAATCTGGTCGCTTTTATATTGTTTGTACAAGTTTAAAATTAGGTGTGGGTTATGCATATTATGCATGCATGCAGTTTTTTTGACAATTTAGATTAACCTTTGTAATTTGTATGATAAACAGTATAAGTGAAAACAGTTTTTATGAAAATTCACATTTGTCCATTATAATTGAATCATGACTAAATAATACCAACATGAGCAAATAAGACAATTATTTTTATTATATTAACAGGTTTATACAACTCAACATGTAATACATACATATATATCGTTATTATTAAACTAAGTTTTCACAAACAGTCCATTTTAGCCTAAATGGGATACTTTAATGGAGAAATTTATGTATTTAAATATTGGATTTGGATTTGGTTCTGGGTCGGGATAAGGCATTGCTGTAGCCATAACTATGATTGTTAAAAAAACTACGACAAACTGTAAAGATAATAAAGTTAAAAACAATTTATTGATTAAAATACAGAACTTACCAGTTTGTACATGTTGAATAATTTCTTTTTACTGAGTTGATTAAAATAGGTATTTTATACATATAGCCAAAGAAATTAAAAGTGATAGGAAAATAATGATCATTTAGTAATTTTCCCATTACTTTTGCAATAATTATAAACCTGATTTCAATGGGTATTCAAATATATTACTCTACGGAAAATATTTAAGTTTTAATTTAATGATTTTTTCTACATTAAATTGAATGAAATAGCTCTGGAGTCATGATGATTTTTTAGTTTAATAATACAGAGTTAGATTTAATGAATTTTTGGGAAACATATTTTGACAATACTCTAATTTAATCGAATAGTATTAAACAAAGTTAATAATAGAGCCCATAATAAGCATATGGATCATACGGAAGTACAGTGTTTGGCCAAATAAGTTTAGGTACAGGATTTGGAGCTGGAACAGGAGCTGGTAACGGATCACCAGCAATCATAGCCAGTAATGCAACCATGACAATGATAATCTGAAAAGTCAGAGATAAACCAAGAAATGTAATCATATTATTCAACAAATTTACTTACCACTTTTAGCATTTCGATGTTTATTGATATTTATAGTACAAATAATAAGATATTTACTTGAATTTATACAAATTACAATGCAAGAAATCATGCGCGTAACAAATGACAATATTATAAACATTAGTCTTATCATAATTAATATACTATTTGGAAACTTTTAATACTTCGTATCTTAACACATAGATTCTAGATTATAATGATAATATAAAAATGATAATATCAAAATGTTGATCTTTAAATCCCTAATTTTTATATAATTTGATTCAGATATTATTAAAAATGAGTTAAAATAAGTAAATCATTTAATTTCAAATGTACATTATTGCTTAATATAATATAAATATTTTGTTAGTGTTTGAGAATTTAATAAACATAAATAAATCCGCTTTGCAATTATGTAGGTTTTTTGCGAATACATTTACAAGTGATTTAATTTTATTTAAATAACATTATGTTTAGAGGAACATTTGAAGATCAAAATGCATTTGCCACTCCCAATTTTTTGTGCATCTGATTCACCTATATAAGCTTTTGTAATTCTGGTGGAGAGCATCATTTGATTCACTGCAGTCAAATAGTCTAACAAAATGTTCAAACTGGTAAGATTTCCCAATATTATTACAATTATAATATAATAATATAAAAATACATTTTATGTATTTACATGTGTTTAATAATAATTTATTATCAATTTTCAGTTGTTTGTTGTCCTCGCTGCTTTGATGGCTTTGGTTGCTGCTGAACCATCTCCGTTACCAGGTCCGAACCCGGCTCCAGCCCCAGCTCCAGTACCAGGACCAAAACCAGCTGTACTGGCTTACACCGGATATTACCCCTATGCTTATTCCGCTCCTCTATACTCTTCTGGATATTACAGTTACTATTAATCTATGACATTGCAATAGATTCCGGATTTGATGTAATAAAAGGCTTATAATATATTAATTGAGTTTTATTAATTTTTTGTTTACATTGCTTTAAATATCAATGAGTCTCAATTTGATTGATTTTGAGTATTTCTCAAATTTTGACCAACTGTAACTGTTTGGTTTAATACGCTTTGTCTAACGAAAAATTTTGAGATAAATTTGAAACTTGCAGTTTAGTCGTTGAATGGAATTAATTCTTTAACGTTTCACTAACACGAGTGTTAAGTGTCAAATGAACCGTTTCGGAAATGTATAAAAATTCCTTTCTTAATTTACATTTGTTATCATATCTAGTTATTTTATATTCATTAACAAGTATTTTACTGTCGTTGGGTGATAAAAGTTATAAGTGCACTTTTTGTTAATTAATTACACCAACGTAGAATTACCTATGCTAATGTCATGCTAATTGACTGTTCCAATATATCAAATTCAAGTAACCTTATAAAGTAACAAATTCTAATTTATATCTAATTTAATAGTCAACTTAGATATGATATGATGTTGAAAACGACTGAAATAACACTTACAGCTGGAAACATTCAATCTCAGATTCAACATGATTCGTAAGCTATCAATGCAAAAAAAGAATAAACAAAAAGTGTCTCCAAGAGTTTTTTATGTTTAGAGTTTATTAATAAAAATAAAAAAATATATTTGCATTTTAATAATATTTAATTTATGCTAATCAAATTAATTAGTGTTCATAAACTGGCGAAAGTTATTTTATGATATTAAAAGTTCTTTTCCTCCTTACCTAAACTGTCCTATATAGATTTTAAGCTAACTATTTATTTTGGATATTTAATTACTTTACAACAATATTCGTCCATATAACGATTTAATTAATTTATAAAAAATAACATAAGTGTCAATTCCTTGAAGTGTCCCACAGACCAAATATATAATAAAATTAATAACAAAAACTTTGTCAGAAGCGATAATTAGTAGGTCACTTATTTTAAATCAGTGACATGTAGTTAAAGTCTATCTATTGCTTAAGACTTCCAGAATTTACTTGGTATAAAACACCACCAATTTACACAGTCCATGTCAGATTGTACTGAATCATCACTACAACCACTTCAAAATGTTCAAGTTTGTAAGTATGACAACGAAGGGAGAGGGAAAAAAATTTAACTGATAAAATTTTCAGGTTGCCTTCGTTGCTTTGATTGTCGCTGCTGCTGCCACTCCAGCTCCAGAACCGAAAGCAGATCCAAAGGCTCAATTGCTAGCTGCAGCTGTTAGCGCCCCATTGGTATCGGCTCCCTTAGCTGCTGCTCCAGTGGCTGCCGCATACAGTGCTCCTCTGGCTTATTCTGCGTATGTTGCTCCATCCGTCTATTCGGCCGGATACACTGCCTACTCTCCATATGCTGCTTCCTACATTTTGTAAATTTGTGTTTTAAATAAAATTATTTAAAACTAGTTTTGTTGCTGATTAAATATTAATATGCATTAACTCAACAAATATCACGTATTTTTACACGACGTACACTAAATTGAAATTATGGTACAGGTAACTTCAAAACATGAACCTCATTAACAATTTAATTCACAATTACTAAAAAATATAAAATACAAATAATATAAACACATAATAATAATAATATTTTTTTAAATTCTAGTGCAGAAAATAAATTATCATTATGTGGTGCCATTAAAAAAATATACAAAAATTGAATCTGAAATAACATTTTGGACAGTTTGTCTTCTATATACACCCCAAAAGTTGTATCCATTGAGACTGTGAAGTCACTTGTGATTCACATATGTTGATTGAACTGATCACGATAATATTCATTATTTCTTTTGAAAGCAGATATTACCAAAGAATTGCGTCTGAAAAACAATTTTCTTATTTGTTTTTAAAAATGGCTGTTTAGACGTTATTCTTTATTATAATTACATTTATTTTAATCATTGTTGAATAATTTATCGTATAATGATAAATATTAAAAAATAAATATAATAAATATTTTATATAACTTTTTTTTAAATAAGTTATACTATGCCAGTTCTTCACCTTCACAGTGGTGTTTTAAAATTTATTGGTCATATTTATCATACACATTTTCGTAATCATGTAAAATTTTTAAATACGATAGGGAATAATGAAAGATTGATCCCCGATATATTGACAATTTTGAAAAATATATTTTCATATTCTAACAATTTTTGTTCTACTTAAATATAGATCACAAAATTAATGAATGTTTAATGGACATTAAACAGTACTAAGATGTGACATAGTGATACAATAAAAATAAAATTTGGAATAGCTTCAATAATTTATTGAAATCATTTTAGTTATTATATGATAATAAGTATTATTTAATATTATTATTAGTATTAGTATAGTATTACGATTATTACTAATGATAACTATTGTAATTCTGTATCTTCTATTTGAACAATATGGATATTTCATTGTCAAGGTGTAACCTTAAAATTAAACAGTATACGTGTTTACTTTTTTCGAATGTGCATTGCTTAATGTTACCACCACTTGGTATATATAAAAGATGGTCGAATTACATTGAAATTATTAGATTGAAACCAATCGTTCACATAACAACTTCAATATGTTTAAATTTGTAAGTAAGACAACGAAGATGTAAAACAAATATTTGATTGAAAAAATTTCAGGTTGCCTTCGTTGCTTTGATTGTTGCTGCTGCTGCCACTCCAGCTCCAGAACCAAAAGCAGATCCAAAGGCTCAATTGCTAGCTGCAGCTGTCAGCGCCCCATTGGTATCGGCTCCCTTAGCTGCTGCTCCAGTAGCTGCCGCATACAGTGCTCCTCTGGCTTATTCCGCTTACGTTGCTCCATCCGTCTATTCAGCTGGATACACTGCCTACTCTCCATATGCTGCTTCCTACATTTTGTAAATTTCTGTTTTAAATAAAATTATTTAAAAATATTTCTTGTGTTTATTAAACATTTATTATCCGCTAAACAAGTAAAAATATGACTCATGTATAATTTAATTAATTCACACAAATTAAAATTTCAAATGTGCGGAATAATATATAACAAACAAATGTAGATAATTCTGAAGAGTTCTATCACTCCTGCGATTGTGTAAATCAAATAGATTGTTTACGACAAACATCCTAGAAAACATTCCTATCTATATTCCAGAAGGCATTTTACCCACAAAACTTGAGTAACAATCTTCAATTTTTATTAGTTGAATAAAATAATCTCCATATATATTCCTTTCTTTCCATTGGCTTCCAATATACTGCAAAAACAATTTTATGAATTAATTTGAAGAAGGACAGTTTATTCTGCACTGTTTATTATAGTTTTATTTATTTCAATTAATGTCGAGTATTAATTTCCAATATAATAATAAATTTAAAAAGTTACTAAAGTTAAATTATTTAGTATTATTTTTTTTAATTTAAGCTATCAATTTCTATAGCAGTTTTTATATTCAATAATATATCAAAGTGATGTTTAACAATTCATTATTTATATTTAGCATCAATATATATCGAATCATATATAGCATTTAAGCACAACATAGAATCAAATATGTCCTGTTTATAAAATAAATCACAAATCAAAATGCACTTTAAAGACAATGTAATGAAGTAACATTCGGATAGAAGATAACTAAAATTTTGAATAGCTTCAGTAATTTTCGAATTGATTTATTAATTAATTTTAGTCATTATGTGATAATAGGTAATAACTATTACGAAAAAATGTTGCTAATAATTTCTATTAAAATTCTGTCTCTTCTGTCTGAACTACATGGATATTTCACTGTCAAGGTATAACCTTAACATCAAACACTATACATGCTTATTTGTTTCTAATGTTTATTGCTTAATTTTTGCAGGACTTGGTACATATAAAAGATGGTCGAATTACATTGACATTATTAGATTGGAAGCAATCGTTCACATAACAACTTCAATATGTTTAAATTTGTAAGTAAGACAACGAAGATGTAAAACAAATATTTGATTGAATAAATTTCAGGTTGCCTTCGTTGCTTTGATTGTTGCTGCTGCTGCCACTCCAGCTCCAAAACCAAAAGCAGATCCAAAGGCTCAATTGCTAGCTGCAGCTGTTAGCGCCCCATTGGTATCGGCTCCCTTAGCTGCTGCTCCAGTAGCTGCCGCATACAGTGCTCCTCTGGCTTATTCCGCTTATGTTGCTCCATCCGTCTATTCGGCCGGATACACTGCCTACTCTCCATATGCTGCTTCCTACATTTTGTAAATTTAAGTTTTAAATAAAGTTATTTAAAATTAGTTCTGTTATTTATTAATTGTTTATTATGCATTAAATTAACAAAAAATTGTATATTTTTATAATAGGTACTTTACAAAATTAAAATTTCAATGGTGTAGGTAACTTCAAAAATAATTAATAATTACCCTAATTACTAAAAAAATATGAGATATAAATACTATAAATACATAATAATAAAAATGTTGTTTAAAATTCTAGAGTAGAAAATGAATTTACATTATATGCAATTAAAAAATATATGAAAACTGAATTTAAAAAAACAACTTGAAGAACTTGTCATCTCTGTAAACTCTAAAAGTTCTATTCCTTGAGACTGTGAAATCATCTGTTAATCACATGTTTGTTGAACTGATCACCATATTTTATTCTTTCCCTTCAAAGTTGATGTTACCAAAACACTGTAGCGATATAACAGTTTTTTTTTATTTTATTTTAAGATTGACCGTTTAATTTTCATTTTTTATTATAATTATCACAATTAATTAATAAAATATTTGATCTAATTTTTTAATATAAGCTATATTGCAACAGTTTTTTACCTTCACAGAGATGCTTTAAAATTTGTTGCCCATATTTATCATCGATATTTTCTGAATTATATAAAATTTTAAAACACATATACAATAATGAAAGCTTGATCTCTGATATAATGTCAAACTTGAAAAATATTTCTCCATATTCTAATAATTCACGCCCCGTTTAAAAAATAAACCATTAATAATATGTATTGAATGCACGTTAAACACATTGCTAATATGAGATATTGTGATACAATAAAAGTAAAATTTGGAATAGCTTCAATAATAAATTTATTAAAATCATTTTAGTTATTACATTATTATATATATATATATATATTAGTATTATGAATTATTATTGTTATTATCAGCATTAGTAAAATATTATGCTTATTACTAATGATAACTATTGTAATTCTGTATCTTCTGTCTGACCAACATGGATATTTCACTGTCAAGGTGTAACCTTAAAATTTTACAGTATACGTGTTTTCTTTTTTCGAATGTGCATTGCTTAATGTTAGCACCACTTGGTGTATATAAAAGATGGTCGAATTACATGAAATTATTAGATTGAAACCAATCGTTCACTAAACAACTTCAATATGTTTAAATTTGTAAGTATGACAACGAAGATAATAGGACAAATATTTAATTGAAAAAATTTCAGGTTGCCTTCGTTGCTTTGATTGTTGCTGCTGCTGCCACTCCAGCTCCAGAACCAAAAGCAGATCCAAAGGCTCAATTGCTAGCTGCAGCTGTTAGCGCCCCATTGGTATCTGCTCCCTTAGCTGCTGCTCCAGTAGCTGCCGCATACAGCGCCCCACTAGCTTATTCTGGTTACTACGCTCCATCCGTCTATGCGGCTGGATACACTGCCTACTCCCCATATGCTGCTTCCTACATTGTGTAAATTTATGATTTAAATAAATTTATTTAAAAATAATTCTGGTGTTTATTAAATTATTTATTATACTCCAAACAAACAAAAAATATAACACATTTATATATTAATTAATTTACAAAATTAAAATTTCGCAAATGACAATACAAATGAAACAAAATAATTTTGAAAAGATCTGTGGTAATTTTTGTTGCTGATAATCAAACACTCTACTTTGAAATTTCTCCTGAAGGCATTGTACCTCTAGAGATGTGTAATTATCCAAGAAGGGAAGTTTTTCTTGCATTGTTTATTATATTTTTTTTATTTCAATTAAAATTGACTCTATTAACAAATATTAAAAAATAAGGATAGCAAAAATATTTTTGATTAATGTTCTATTAAAAAATTAATAAAATTCAAAATAATTAATATAATTCTATTATCTATTTATACACCAGTTTTTATATTTCAAATCAAAAGATAGAAATTGTTACTTATATTATTAATATCTTTCAATTCGTGTATATATTTTAGACACAATATAGAATCATGAAGATCTACATTCTAATATAATGATCATCTTGAAAAATATTCTTCCACATTCAAACAATTTATGTACTGTTTATAAAATAAATCATAAATCAAAATATGTTGAAAGCACTTTTAAAGTCAATAGAAAATTGTTACATTATCATAGAGTTTAAATAAATTCTTGTAGTAGCTTCAATAGTCCCCAGTAATTTATTGAAATAATATTGGTCATTAATAATATTAGGTATTACGAAAAATAGTTGTTAGTATTAATTATTACAAATCCACTTTTCAATATATTTTTCTCCCTGAACAAGTTGAATACTTCATTGTCATGGTGTAACCTCAAATTTAAACAGCATACGTGTTTACTTTTTTGAAATGTATATTGCTTAACAGTCGAACGACTCAATACATATAAAAGATGATCGAATAACATTGACATTATTAGATTGAAACCAATCGTTCAATTAACAACTTCAATATGTTTAAATTTGTAAGTATTTTAACGAAGATAGAAGACAAACATTTTATTGAAATAATTTCAGGTTGCTTTCGTTGCATTGATTGTTGCTGCTGTGGCTACTCCAGCTCCAGAACCAAAAGCAGATCCAAAGGCTCAATTGCTAGCTGCAGCTGTTAGTGCCCCATTGGTGTCGGCTCCTGTAGTGTCTGCTCCAGTAGCATACAGTGCTCCCCTGGCTTATTCTGGATATGTTGCTCCGTCCATCTATTCCGCTGGATACACAGCCTACTCTCCATATGCTGCATCCTACATTTTGTAAACTTGTGATTTAAATAAAAAGGTTTAAAAATAGTTCAACAAAAGTTATTTAATATTTCCCAGTAGCAAATGAAAAACAATTACTATATTAGATTTTTTAAAATAGAAAATCTTAAAGTAGTCTAATGAGAAGATTAAATATTGTAAAATTTAATTAAAGTGAAAATACTCAACCAATTCCAAATTAAAAAAAAAAAAAATTAGCACGTCATTTATCAATAGAAATCTCAATATGTATTTATGTGCACATACTTTCACTGAATAGGACACTTTTGGATCAGACTTGATGTCACTGGAATTTTGGTATCACAGTATTATACCTTACTAAATAAGACTATGTAATTTTGCATAATATGAATAATATGATACTAATATGTAAGAAAATAAATCTCTGTGAAGACATTACCAGATTTCCGAATTTGTTGTGAGTATTACTAGGTCACAAAAATGCCACTTTTAGTTTTCCAATCGTATTTATATTATTATATTAAGGGTAATTGACTTTTCTATTTCAAACAAACAATTAAAATATTGCTTTAAGTATTTTTTAGAAATGGAAATTTTTCAAAATGTTAAAAAAATTCATAAAACATTTGCATGCAATTCAGAGCTACACTAAAAATGAAAGAAAATATTTTTTTACGAGTATATTCGATTTTGAAGCTGACCTGTTACTAACAAAATAATTAATTATTTGGATAGTTATTTAACAAAACATGGTAAGCTACATTATCCAAATTCGTTTATCGAATTATAAGTTTGCACATTTATCCTCATAGTTCCTGTTAGTTATAATATTTTTAACAAGAGAAATTTTTCTGTTATCGTAGCACCAATTTTTTTGATAAAAGTTACCGAAGTTACCATAAAATCTCTCTAAATGTAAATAACAAGATATATTCTACCAAAATTCCATGAAAATTGAGAATTCCACTTGATTTTATTGATATATTTAGTTTACTCTTTAGACATACAATAGACAATTTTTCAAATTTTAATAATTGAAAAAATCGATTTCTTAGGTTTATTTCTCAGTTTTCATTAGGTGCCCTCAATTGTCAAAAAATACATTCTTTACCTGAATGGCTTGAAGGATCGATTGCCACATAACCTTAAAATTAGGCACTGTACGTGATTCTTTATTTCTAACATACATTGCACAATATACGCACGATTCGTTAGACACTGGTACCTATAAAAGAACGTCGAGTAGCATTATCACTATTAGATTGAAAACGATCAGTCCTATAACAACTTCAAAATGTTTAAATTTGTGAGTAAAACAAAAAATATAGAAAAACGTATCTAATTGAAAAAATTTCAGGTTGCCTTCGCTGCTTTAATTGTTGTTGCTGCAGCTACACCAGCTCCAGAACCGAAAGCAGATCCAAAGGCTCAATTACTAGCTGCAGCTGTTAGCGCTCCATTGGTATCGGCTCCTCTAGCTGCTGCTCCAATAGCTGCCGCTTACAGCGCCCCTCTAGCTTATTCTGGTTACTACGCTCCATCCGTCTATGCAGCTGGTTACACTGCTTATTCTCCATATGCTGCTTCCTATATTTTGTAAATTTGTGGTATAAATAAAATGAATTAAAAATATTTTCCTTGATTTTATTAAACTCTTCCGAGACTATGTGATAAACAATTATTATATTCAAAAATGTCTATGACTTATGTATAAACAAATTTTAGGTTAAATTAGAAAATATCTAACTAATGTATAGTGTGTAAATTCTACCTAACACTTTATTTGGTAAAAAAAATCATTTATTCATGAATGGAAATGTCCCTCATAATTTTTTCATTTGTAATTTAATTTCATTAAAATTTATATGTATATCAAAAAAAAATATATTAACATAAGATCATTCAATCGACTATAATATTTTTTACAGTCAAAAAATGAGAAAAAATTAAAAATCATCATTTAACGCAACATTTAGGCATTTAATAATTTTTTTTAAAAATTATTAGTATATTTCGATGTAGATCATCCATTTTATCAATTTCGATCAAAAATTTTTTATTTAAAATTTACTTTTTAATTTAATTTACTTGTACAATGTACGCTTATAATGAAGAATATAAAAAGTATCTAAATATGTCAAATCTAGTCCATAAGGTACCATACTCATTTTTTATGATTCCCCAAATTTTCATAATTTCTACACCTGCACCAAATACTTAAATTTTAAACACAGAATTAAAAGATAAATTTAAACAAATAAAATCTAATTAGTAATCAAACAAATCAACTAAAATTTGTTTTTAAAATTTATCAATATATTTTGTATAATAAATATTAAAAGTTCAATGACATCAAAAAGTTAAAAGTAAAATATAACAAAATTAATAATTTTTCTTATAAAATGATCAACAAATATATTAATAATATTAATTTTATTTTTGTCATATGTTAACAGAAATCTTGTTCAGAAAATTGTACAGAAGAAATATAGTTGCAGAAAGTCATAAGGTTATTTAATGTGTCAAATAATAAACTCTTAGAAATTTAATCATTGTCATAATTTAACCTTAAAGTTTAATGTGCGGGTGTTGAACGTACGTGAATGTTTATTTTAAATATGTGTATTGCTTAATATCGAAACGACTTGATAGGTATAAAAGATGTTCGACTTGCATTTGTCATTATTAGATTGAAAACAATCGTTCACATAACAACTACAAAATGTTCAAATTTGTAAGTATATCAATAAATATACAGATAGATAGAAAAGTATATTTAATTTAAAAAATTTCAGGTTGCCTTCGTTGCTCTTATTGTTGCTGCTGCTGCCACTCCAGCTCCAGAACCAAAGGCAGATCCAAAGGCTCAATTACTAGCTGCAGCTGTTAGCGCCCCATTGGTATCCGCTCCCTTAGCTGCTGCTCCAATAGCTGCCGCATACAGTGCTCCTCTGGCTTATTCTGCTTATGTCGCTCCATCTGTCTATTCGGCCGGATACGCCGCCTACTCTCCATATGCTGCTTCCTACATTTTGTAAATTTGTGTTTTAAATAAAATTATTTAAAAATAGTCCTGTCGCTTATTAAATATTTGTTATATCTTAACTCAACAAAAAATCATATATTTTTATACCAGATTCGTCACTAAATTCAAATATCATTGGTGTAGGTAATTTTAAAAATAATTGTGAATTTAATTAATAATTTAGACCCTAATTACAAAATAATTTAAAATATAAATAGTCTAAACTTATAATAATACTATATATACAAAATTCTAGTGTAAAAAACAAATTTACATTATATGCAATTAAAAATACATAAAAACAGCGACTGAAAGAAATATCTTGGAGAACTTGTCGTCTATATACAAGTACCCCAAAAATTGTTGTACCTATTGAGATTTGTTTCACATACAGTAGAGTTTGACCCGTCTGATTATAGAGATACATTATGTACGACAGAGTCAGTAGAACTCTGTAGAATATAATAATAAAAATATAAAAAAACTTTATTTATATTCATTTTTCAAAACACTACACCAAATATTTGTTATTTTAAATCTTAGTGATTCTTTAAAATTTGTTTGTTATATTTGTCATCTATATTATCTGAATCACGTAAACTTTTTAAACACAAAATAGAATAATGGAAGCTTGACATCTGATATAATGAAAATCTTGAAAAATATTTCCCTATATTCTAACAGTCCTGTATAAAAAATGAATCATAAAATCAATGTATATAAAATGAATATTAAGCAATAGTCAAATGTGATATTGTGATACATTAAAAATATAATTGGCAATATGATGCTATTTGATTTATTAAAATCATTTTAAATATTATATGATAAAAAGTATTATGAATTATTATTATTAGTATTAGTATGCTAATATAACCATTACTAATGATAAATATTTTAATTATGTATCTTCTGTCTGAGCAACATGGATATTTCACTGTCAAGGTGTAACCTTAAAATTAAAGAGTATACGTGTTTATTTTTATCAAATGTATATTGCTTAATGTTAGCACAACATGGTGCATATAAAAGGTGGTGAAATTAAATTGTAACTATTAGATTGAAACCAATCGTTCACTTAACAACTTCAATATGTTTAAATTTGTAAGTATGGCATCGATGATAGAAGACAAACATTTAATTGAAAAATTTTCAGGTTGCCTTCGTTGCTTTGATTGTGGCTGCTGCTGCTACTCCAGCTCCAGCACCAAAAGCAGATCCAAAGGCTCAATTCTTAGCTGCAGCTGTTAGTGCCCCATTGGTATCGGCTCCCTTAGCTGCTGCTCCAGTAGCTGCCGCATACAGTGCTCCTCTGGCTTATTCTGCTTATGTTGCTCCATCCGTCTATTCGGCCGGGTACACTGCCTACTCTCCATATGCTGCCTCCTACATTTTGTAAATTTTTGTTTTAAATAAAGTTATTTAAAAATAGTCCTGTTATTTGTTAAATATTTGTTATATTTTAACTCAACAAAATATCTCGTTTTTACACGAGGTACTTCACCAAATTGCAATTTCTATGATATATGTAACTCTAAAACAAGAACTTCATTAAGAATTTAAGTTACAGTTACTAAAAAATATAAAATACAAATGATATAAACACATAATAATAATAATAATGTTTTTTTAAAATTCTAGTACAGAAAATAAACTCACATTTTGTGTCATTAAAAAAATACATAAACATTGTATCTGAAAAAAGCATCTTAGAGAACTTCCCTTCTATATACACCTCAAAAGTTGTATCCATTTAGACTGTGACATCACTTGTTATTCATATATGTTGATTGACCTGATTACCATAATTTTTATTATTTCTTTTGGAAGCAGATATTACCAAAGTACTCTACCTCGAAAACAATTTTCTTAGTTGGTTTTAAAAATGGCAGTTTAGACGTTATTCTTTATTATAATATCATTTATATTGATTATTGTTGATTAATTATTCGTATAATGATAAATATTAAAAAAAGTAATAATTATAACTATAGTTAAAATATTTTATATAACTTTTTTTAAATAAGCTATACTACACCAGTTCTTCACCTTCACAGTGATGCTTTAAAATTTATATTTATCATAGACATTTTTGGATTCATGTAAAATATTTAAACACGATATACACTAGAAAAATGAAAGATTGATCCCTGATATAATGACAATTTTGAAAAATATATTTTCATATTCTAACTATTTTTGTCCCATTTAAAAATAAATCATAAAATTAAAATATGTTGAATGGACATTAAACAGTACTAAGATGTGATATAGTGATACAATAAAAATAAAATTTGGAATAGCTTCAATAATTTATTAAAATCATTTTAGTTATTATATGATAATAAGTATTACATAATATTATTATTAGTATTAGTATAGTATTACGATTATTATAAATGATAACTATTGTAATTCTGTATCTTCTATCTGGACAACATGGATATTTCACTGTCAAGGTGTAACCTTAAAATTAAACAGTATACGTGTTTTCTTTTTTCGAATGTGCATTGCTTAATGTTAGCACCACTTGGTGTATATAAAAGATGGTCGAATTACATTGAAATTATTAGATTGAAATCATTCGTTCACTTAACAACGTCAATATGTTTAAATTTGTAAGTATGACAACGAAGATATAAAAAACAAACATTTTATTGAAAAAATTTCAGGTTGCCTTCGTTGCTCTTATTGTTGCTGCTGCTGCCACTCCAGCTCCAGAACCGAAAGCAGATCCAAAGGCTCAATTGCTAGCTGCAGCTGTTAGCGCCCCATTGGTATCGGCTCCCTTAGCTGCTGCTCCAGTAGCTGCCGCATACAGTGCTCCTCTGGCTTATTCTGCTTATGTCGCTCCATCTGTCTATTCGGCCGGATACACCGCCTACTCCCCATATGCTGCGTCCTACATCTTGTAAATTTGTGTTTTAAATAAAATTATTTAAAAATAGTCCTGTTGTTTATTAAATATTTGTTATACATTAACTCAACAAAAAATTTCAATGGTGCGATGCCTTATTTCCTGAAAAATGTATAATAAGGTTTTAAACACATAATAATAAAAATAATTCTAGTGTAGACTATAAATTCATATTTCTTGCGATTAAAAAATTCATAAAAACTGAAAATGAAAGAAACATCTTGGAGAAAATGCGGTTTACGTATACCCCAAAAGTTATTGTACCTATTAAGGCTGTATAATAATATGTGATTCACAAAAACACTGCGTTATGAAAACAATTTTCTTAATTGATTTGAAGAATGACCATTTATTCTTTATTGTTTGTTATAGTTTAATTTATTTTGTTTATTGCAAAATAATTATTCATATAACTATAATTACAAAAAATAACTATAGATAAATTATTTTAAATTAATTTTTTAATATAAGCTATACTTCAGCAGCTTTTCTATTTTAAATCACAGTAATATTTTAAAATTTGTTACTTATATTTATGTTCAATATCTTCGGAATCATGTAAACCTTTTATACAAAGTATAAAATAATGAAGGCTTGTCCTCTGATGTAATGAAAAATCTTGAAACATATTTCCCTATATTCTAACAGACTTGTATTAAAAATGAAACATCATATTCAATGAATGTTAATCACAGTGCTAAAATGTGATATTGTGACACATTAAAAATATACTTTGGATTAGCTACAATAATTTATTAAAATCATTTTAGTTATTATATGGTAATTGATAATTAGTATTATGAATTATTATTATTAGTATGCTATTATGATCATTACTAATTACTAGTGATAACTATTGTAATTCTGTATCTTCTGTCTAAACAACATGGATATTTCACTGTCAAGGTGTAACCTTAAAGTTTTATAGTATACGTGCTTACTATTTTCAAATCTGCATTGCTTCATGTTAACACATCTTGGTACATATAAAAGAGGGTCGAGTTACATTAAAATTATTAGATTGACACCAATCGTTCACTTAACAACTTCAACATGTTCAAATTTGTAAGTATGACATCGAAAATAGAAGACAAAGATTTAATTAAAAAAATTTCAGGTTGCCTTCGTTGCTTTGATTGTTGCTGCTGCTGCTACTCCAGCTCCAGAACCAAAAGCAGATCCAAAGGCTCAATTCCTAGCTGCTGCTGTTAGCGCCCCATTGGTATCGGCTCCCTTAGCTGCTGCACCAGTAGCTGCCGCATACAGTGCTCCTCTGGCTTATTCTGCTTATGTCGCTCCATCTGTCTATTCGGCCGGATACACTGCCTACTCTCCATATGCTGCTTCCTACATCTTGTAAATTTGTGTTTTAAATAAAATTATTTAAAAATAGTCCTGTTGTTTATTAAATATTTGTTATACATTAACTCAACAAAAAAATTTCAATGGTGCGAAAATAATTATTAATTTAATTAAAAATTTAGGCCTTATTTCCTAAAAAATGTATAATACGGTTTTAAACACATAATAATAAAAATAATTCTAGTGTAGACAATAAATTCATGTTTCTTGCGATTAAAAAATACATAAAAACTGAAAATGAAAGAAACATCTTGGAGAAAATGCGGTTTACGTATACCCCAAAAGTTATTTTACCTTTTAAGGCTGTATAATAATCTGTGATTCACAAAAACACTGCGTTATGGAAACATTTTCGTTAATTAATTTTAAGAATGACCATTTATTCTTTATTGTTTGTTATAGTTTAATTTATTTTGTTTATTGCAAAATAATTATTCATATAAGCATAATTACAAAAAAATAACTATAGATAAATTATTTTAAATTAATTTTTTAATATAAGCTATACTTCAGCAGTTTTTTTATTTTAAATCACAGTAATATTTTAAAATTTGTTACTTATATTTATGTTCAGTATCTTCGGAATCATGTAAACCTTTTATACAAAGTATAAAATAATGAAGGCTTGTCCTCTGATGTAATGAAAAATCTTGAAACATATTTCCCTATATTCTAATACACTTGTATTAAAAATGAAACATCATATTCAATGAATGTTAATCACCTTGCTAAAATGTGATATTGTGACACATTAAAAATATAATTTGGATTAGCTACAATAATTTATTAAAATCATTTTAGTTATTATATGGTAATTGATAATTAGTATTATGAATTATTATTATTAGTATGCTATTATGATCATTACTAATTACTAGTGATAACTATTGTAATTCTATATCTTCTGTCTAAACGACATAGATATTTCACTGTCAAGGTGTAACCTTAAAATTTTATAGTATACGTGCTTACTATTTTCAAATCTGCATTGCTTCATGTTAACACATCTTGGTACATATAAAAGAGGGTCGAGTTACATTAAAATTATTAGATTGAAACCAATCGTTCACTTAACAACTTCAACATGTTCAAATTTGTAAGTATGACATCGAAAATAGAAGACAAAGATTTAATTGAAAAAATTTCAGGTTGCCTTCGTTGCTTTGATTGTTGCTGCTGCTGCTACTCCAGCTCCAGAACCAAAAGCAGATCCAAAGGCTCAATTCCTAGCTGCTGCTGTTAGCGCCCCATTGGTATCGGCTCCCTTAGCTGCTGCACCAGTAGCTGCCGCATACAGTGCTCCTCTGGCTTATTCTGCTTATGTCGCTCCTTCCGTCTATTCGGCTGGATACACCGCCTACTCTCCATATGCTGCTTCCTACATTTTGTAAATGTGTGTTTTAAATAAAATTATTTAAAAATAGTTCTGTTTATTGAACATTTATTGTCCACTAAAGAAACAAAAAAATTACTCATTAAATTAAAATTACAAAAAATGCAAATAGCTGAAACAAACAACTGTAGATAATTTTAAAATGTTATACTGCTACAGGTTGTTGTTAATCTATACTTCAGAAGTCGTTGTACCCAGAAATATTATGCAATATCCTACGATTTTTACACGTTAGGTGAACTGATCTTCACATTTCTTTCTTTCCATTGATAGCAAATTCTTCCAGGACCGCACTAAGCAAACAGTTTTATTAGTCAATTTAAAGGAATTCAGTTTATTCTGCATTATTTACTATAATTTTATTTTTCTTGATTGTTCAGATAACTTATAAATAATAAATATTAATATAAGGTATCATTATTAATTTATATAACTGTTTTTCTATTTTAAATCACAGCTTTACAAACATATTTGTTACCTTTATTTATTATCAATATCTCTCGTATCATTTAAACATTTAACAGATAATATATTAGAATCATGATAAAATGTATGTCTTGTTATAAATTAAATCATAAAAACAAAATATGTTGGATACTCTTTAAGTAGACATAATAAAAAATTAAAAAAATAATAACTTTTCAATTTCTTGAATTATCTTAAAAATATTGATCTTTATATCCAATATTTAGAATATATACAGTTTGCCTCACAAAAAACTGTCAGTGGCCTATATATAAAGAAAATAAATAATAAATAAAATTTCAAAAAGCTGTTTCGAACGTTCGAAGCGGGGACCATTATTTTAAATCACTAAGATTAAAAGACCTTTGGAACAATTTAACACAGTAGACGTATAGAGGCATTGAAAATATTTATGATATTGTCAACTCCCACTGGCGTTCCTTTTTCGAACCCTTGAAAAGATCTTTCTATTCTATTCTATTTATCTATTATCCTTTTAAGACATAGGACATTGACAATTTTTGGTGGAACATACACGATATATTTTATTTAAACAACATGGATATTTCATTGCCAAAGTGCAACCTCAAAATTAAACGGTATACGTGTGTATTAATTTTGTATTGCTTAATAATCGTACGATTTGGTGGGTATAAAAGAGTGTCGAATTACATTGACAATATTAGATTGGAAGCAATCGTTCACATAACAACTTCAAAATGTTTAAATTTGTAAGTATGACAACGAATATGTAAGACAAATATTTAATTGAAAAAATTTCAGGTTGCCTTCGTTGCTTTGATTGTTGCTGCTGCTGCTACTCCAGCTCCAGAACCAAAAGCAGACCCAAAGGCTCAATTGCTAGCTGCAGCTGTTAGCGCCCCATTGGTATCGGCTCCCTTAGCTGCTGCTCCAGTAGCTGCCGCATACAGTGCTCCTCTGGCTTATTCTGCTTATGTTGCTCCATCAGTCTATTCGGCCGGATACACTGCCTACTCTCCATATGCTGCTTCTTACATTTTGTAAATCTGTGATCTAAATAAAATAATTAAAACATAGATTTGAGTTTAAAACATTAATAATAGTAGCAAAATTCTCCTCAAAATAGAGTCAAATTGAGAGGCAATATCAGATTGAAAATTTTTAACAAGTAAAGAGATAAATATTTATTTTATTATATTTAAAATATATATAACGTCTTATAATTCCCCCTGATAATTTTTCACACCAATAATGTTTAGAAATACAGAGAATATTTAGACTTGTCGATTGATACTGTACTTACATAGGGCATTATGGTTTGGGGTGCAATAGTTATGAGGTGTAAGTCACCCCTAGTTTTCCGCGCATGCAGTTTGAATGCTACTGGTGAAAAATTAACAATGTGCTAGAACCCATCTCAGCACCATACTTTCAACGCCTGAATAATCCAAACTCCAACAAGATAATACCCTTCACACGGCGAAGGTCACAAGCCAGTTCCTCCAAGAAGTCAATATAGTGGTACTCCCATAAGCTGCAATATCACCAGATTTAATTCCCATCTCTGTTTGGGATGTTATCGGTAGATGACTCGGTTCCTTACCTCCTCCTCCGGACTATCTAGCTGATCTTCAAGGTGTTATTCAGGTTGGGATTAGATAACGCAAGGGGGAGGACTCACACATTATTAAATTAGTCGAACAATTTTCATTGTAAAGTAACCAAATTGTAATCATTTGTATATATGTGATACTTATACTGTAAAAATCATTCAAATTGCTCAACAAATTTTAACTGTTGTATTTTTAATTAAAACCAGTATATAAATATATCTTTCAAATGAGATATCACGATTTATTAAAAAATTTTGTTAGTTTAACAACATTTTATATGGTTGTTATCCATGGTTGTTGTCCAATTCAAAAGTTACCGGGGAAGGGACTTTTTATGACCTCATTGTATAAATATTTTTCACTGAATAGGAAACAACTAAATTGTAATCCTTAAGGATTTTAATAATTTATTACAATCATGAAAGCAAGTGAAATTATAATTACTCATTTTATTTATTCAATTTGTTATCATAAAAGCTATTACTAATATTTCATTTCTTGTAAAATTTCATTTATAAAGAAACGTAATCACTAAATTAATTTTAATGAAACACAAAAATTGTAATAAATATTTTATTTATTTTACTAAAAACATTCACATCATCATATCAAAACCTCGATCAAATTAGTGTACGTATGGGTATGGTACTACTCCTGGTACGACTGGAGCAGAGTAGGCAGACACAACTGGGGAAGAGACAACTGGAGCAGAGTAGGCAGAGACTACGGGGGCAGAGTAGGCAGATACAACTGGAGCGGCAACGGCGGAGCGGACTGAGTGGAAAGTTGGGGATACGCCTCCAACACCAGCGGTGTAGGTGGAAGCTACGGAAGCGGCTACTGGAGCTACTACTCCGGCGCTGTATACGCTTGGCAAGACGGCACCAGCGGAGGCTACGGCTACGAGAGCGGCGAGAAGAACCTGACATAAAATAATAACAAAATAAATATTTTAACAGTAATAATCTAATATCGCTACATTGTAATAAAATTAGGAAATATACTTACGAATTTGTACATGTTTAAGGTTGGTTGTTTGTCAGTTGTTTCAAAACAAGTGATACATTTCCAAAAAGTTGTGCACTTTATATAGTAAAAGGGTGTTGGCTGTTCCTTAATGTCATCGGTTATAATATATGCAAATGTAGGCAACAAAATTAATTCTTAACATGAATTGGCGCGAAATAGCTTATTCGATAAGACCTTGATACAAATTAAATAATCTTTTTTGTATACGTAATCTCCAAATCTAGTGATTAAATTTATTATATAGGGTGTGTCAAAATAAGTGGGCATTCTCTCAAATCCCATCAAAATAATACAAGATATTTATATTTATTTTTTCCTGTATTGATTGTCTTTTGTTTTTAACAAATTAAATTAAAAGAACAGGGAATAGATAGAAATAATTATTGGTACCAAATTAATAATGTTCAAATAATTTTGAGGCTAAAATCGGGTGGGTAATTGAATAATTCATTTAATATGTTAGATAAACTTCCAAAAAATTATTCAACATTTATTATAAAACTTCGATATTCTTACAATAAAGATATTACGTGTCCGCACAACCTATTAACAATTACTTCTGAATTGTTGGTTGTGCTTATAACATTTATTTACAATATATTAAAATTTAAATATAATAAGAACTGTAGAGTGGATAGCCCAGATAAGGTACAGAATATGTTGTAGGAACTGCATAATCGTAATATCTGTATGTCGTAGTAACAGGTGAAGAATACACTACTGGTGTTGAAACAGCTGCAGCTATAAAATGTGGTTTTGGTTCAGGTTTTGGAGCAGGTACGGCAAAAACTACGGCCATAATGGCGGCGAAAATGATCTAAAAGTATATATAAATATTAGTATCATTTTTGAAAATATAAATATTGTTTACTTACAGTTTTAAACATTTTGAATACTTATCGTTATCAGTAAATTAAATCGACTGATGGTTAATTCAATTTAATAAATCGTTTATATATGACTTCAATGAAGCAACTGTCATTGTACTGCCTTTTATTTAATATGATATTCTAATTAGGAAATTCTGCTTTAATGATTGAAGGCTAATTATTGAATATTATTAATTAAAAATTAACAACACCTATTATTACAAAATTATAACTAGAAACTTGTCTACATAATAAAATAGCAACATCTTGAGACATTCTATAAGAATAATATTTTAAGAAAAGTTTTGAAAATTTGTTTTATATACCAATTGATGGTCTGGTCCTTTTATTTATTTAATATACTTGGTGTACATAAGGGGAATTTAATATAATTTCTAAATTGTTTATTATTCCCAGCATCAAATAAAAGAAATCAGATGGATTTTTTTATTTGTAAGAACACTTTTCTTTTATAATGATAATATTTTAGTTGTTATATTTTCATTCATTTTCATCATTTGCTGATACCTTCTAAAAATGTACTATTCCATGTAGTTCATCAAATCTAGCAGCCTCATGGTAGTGTCGATTTCGCCCACAGTGCATTGACTCTTGTTGTGACCATATTTTTGATGATCTTTCGTTCTACAAGTAACTTAAAAGATAACTTTGGTACTAGTCTTAACTAGAAACGGAGGCATAGGTTTCTTAACTCTAAGCTCATTTAGTATGTTTTCTGTGTATGAATTTGGTTCACGAATAAATCTCTTTATCTTCTGTAAGACTATGTAAAATTAACACTTTTTTAAGGGCAGCAATTAAGCATCTAAAATCACTAAGGGAAGACGGAAATACCTCCATGTTCCTGCCTACCACTTTTGTTTTACTGAAAATAATATCTTCCTCTTTAAGAAAAAAACAAAGTTCAAATTTGGTATTTCAATTATCTGCTTAATGTACTTTGCCAAAGCTACAATTATTTATTTTGATTTTTATATCACGCAATTTGGTTTAATTTCAAGTTTTGATTGAGTTTTATTAAGTAGCTTTTCTTCAATTCAATTTACCATAATATTTGACACATATTGAACATGCTAGAGATAGTCGTTATTCTGAGGTTAAGATAATCAGGTTTTTTGAATCAACAAATTCAATATTTATAAAAAAATATTGAAATAATTATTATAAATTTTCTGATTTATTTCTCACTTAAAATGAGTTTAGTATATTAAATAAAATCAAGTATTCTCCTTTTTTTACTTTATTTTCTTCAGTCATCTTGTTTTTAGTGTATCAAATTGCATTATTTACAAAATATAAGAAGCATATGGGGAGTAGGCGGTGTATCCAGCAGCATAGACAGACGGGGCAGCGACGTAACCAGAGTAAGCCAAAGGAGCGGTGTAAGCAGTGGAGATCGGAGCAGCAACCAAGGGAGCACTGTAGGCAGCCAATAATTGTGGATCAGGTTTAGCTTTTGGAGCTGGCACAGCCAAACTGCAGGCTACGAGAGCGAGGAATACGAACTGTAAAAATAATAGATTAATTAAGACTGAACTAAAAGTTGTTTAAGTGTAAATACTCACAATTTTAAACATGGTGAGGTATTGCTAATCAATCGAAACCAACTGATAGCCGAAGGAAAGAAGGCACACATATTTATATCAGTCTAGTGTGAAATACGCGCGTGAAGGTTTTTATTTTCATGGCACGTAGATATTGTGCAATTTAATACAGATACTATTCTGAATTTAAAATTTAATTTGGATTTACCTAAGCATCTCCAATATACGTTACTTAGCTATTTAAAATGAGCAGGGTTCACAAATAATAACCATTATTTGAAATATAAATCATTCGGACGGTTAAAAGAGCTGCAAAACATATATAAACATAATTATAATTCAACGTTAATAGAAGCATACCAATAAAATGAAATCAAAATTTTTAATGTGGAGATATTTTTAACAAGGATGCCAACTGAAAGTTCTTAGGACTTTTAATACTTAATATTGATACAAACTATATAGTAGTTCAATTTTTTGATGGATTTAATATAAAATAGTATAAATGTGAATTTTATAAGGTCATTGTACTGTTATAAATACAATTGATACACATTTTAGTTCAAGAAAAACACGGACAATTATATATAATTGATTTACTTTTACATTTTTCTATTTATTTAAAACTAATAATAATCTATCTTTTATAACCACAATTTTTAACTATTCTAGAGTAAATAAAGTATGATATTTTTAACAACAATGATTCAATGTTTTTAGGTTCTTTAACACTATCGAATTACGATTTATACTGATCAAACAATTTGGTGTTATTTAATGGGTATTACTTTTAATATAAAACAGTGCAAATGTTAATTTTGTAGTTACTATCCTGTTTAATTTATTTACTTTAGCAATTTTCTACTTATTTATACGTAATATTGCTTATTCGTGCTGCAAAACAAAATATTTGGATGATAGATTGGGAATTCCCCAGTCAATTCTTCTAGTATTAAATTGTTAAATTTTTTTAGCATGATTGTTATTTTATTATTCTAAAGGTATCCTGCATATTGTGACTACTAAACAGTAGCAATGGTCAAGTATCAAAGCATTTTATTGGGGCAAGGTATCTACGTGATGTGAATTTGTTGAAATATTTTGAACACATATGTAAGATACATAAAAATATACATATATTTTTTGAGACAAAATTAATTTATGAAAACCAATTGTCAAATAAAACATACGTTTGCATTTATCATAAATAGATGAACCATGGGAACCAAGGGACCAGTCTAAGTCAGTGGAAAGGAAATCTAACTGATGAGTTAACTTGTAAAGACGTCATTAGAGATTTTGTTTCAGGAGCTGGTTCTTAATAGTAATTAGTAATTATGATAAATACATCTTACGTCTCAGATAATTGCTTAATTACTGGAATTTTTGAAGGCGAATTAGTTTAGATTAGAATAGAATTAGAAATTAAATAGAATTATATTTAACCCAAGAAAATTACTTTTTTTTTGTTATTTATGATTATATGACACAGTATATGTCATTTTTCAAATAATGGTATATTTTTATCACATTCAAAAAACACTTTCATTTAATAAATATTATATATACTTTATTTCTACTGTCACATTTTCACATGTAGTGTTTTCGAGTATCTTGCAGGTTATCTAGAAATGTTCTACGTGATCTGTTTTGTGATTTATTGTAAACAACAAGACATTGACCTCCTAGGTCAGAGGGTCTATTATAAATTTTAAGAATAATTATTATCCATTAGATCAATATTAATATTAAAAATAATGTATAGATTATGCACATGTCAAAATTGTATTGTAAAAATTTGGAAATATGACAAAATCAACAGAAGTTTTGAGCATTTCTAGAAAAAAAATTTAACACGTTATTGCAAATTTAATAAAAGTATTATCATTGTCTTTTCAATTAAAATATAATTGTCTGGAACTATTGCATCTATCTGAGATAAAATAAAACCTTTCAGTTTAAAATAAAAGTCAATTTAATGTTCTGAAAATATTTTATTTCATTTAAACAATGTATGAAGAGTATGGGGAATAAGCGTATCCAGAAGCATAGATTGAAGGAGCATTATATCCATAGTATCTGTAGTTGTAAGCCAGAGGAGCACTGTAGGCCAATGGGACAGATGAGACAAGTGGTGCAGTGTATGAGGTAGCGATTACAGCAGGTTTAGGGGCTGGTTTTGGTTCAGGAGCTGGGACAGCCAGAGCTGAAGCGACGAGCGCAACAAAAATTACCTAAAACAATACAAATAACAAATTTCAATTAAATCTATAACAAACATAAATAAATTATAAATAAAATATGCCTCTTACCAATTTAAACATCTTAGGAATATTGTGGTTGTACTTGCTAAGGATACAAACTGAAGATATTGAAGTGAAACCATTTATTTATATTAAAGAGTAAGAAACGATAAGAAAGTCATTTAGATATTTAATAAATATGTCGTTAATTTTCTCGATTATTAAATCTTAAATATATTTCAATTTTAATAATGCAAATTTAATTAGTGTCAGAAAAAAATTAATTATAATTAGCTTAAGATATTTTAAAATATTTGATAAACATCTATTCCATATCTTTCATATAAATAGATGTATGCATTTTAACATCTTCAGTTGTACCTTTTCTCAGTACATCACGATATTTTCAACATGTTCAAATTCGTAAGTAGTGTCACAGTTTAACTGTAAAACCAGACGAATATAATTATTATTTTGTAATTACATAATTAAATTAAAAATTAAATGACGAATTTGTTAGAAGGCCATTTCTATGTAAATTGTTAATTGAAAATTTATTATTTTAGGTAATCTTTGTAGCTCTCGTCTCTTCGGCGTTTGCAGTTCCAGCTCCTGAACCCAAACCAGCCCCCAAACCTGGTCTAATTGCTACTTCTTACACAGCTCCAGTTGTTGCGTCTGCTCCACTTACATACACTGCACCGCTAGCTTACAACAGCCTTCGTTATTCCACATATTATGCTCCTTCAGTGTACTCTTATTCCCCATATTCTTCATACATTGTTTAAACAAAATAAAATAATCAGCAACTATGTTTTTTTTTTAATTTACATGCTATAAAAAAAATTAGCCCTTAAACAAATTTTAATAAAATAAATAAATGGTAAAGTAACTAAAATTTTTAAAGAAGGTCATTGAAATTAATTAATATCTTCAGTAAAATATATTATAATATTTTAGATTAAACTTTAACAGACAAAAAACTGAAATCTGGAAACAATAACTTAATGTAAATATTTATGAGCCTTATCAACTACAACCAGTTCTCAGTTATTGACTGTTCGACGTTAACATACACTATGATAATTAGTTTTGGAAATTATTTGTACATGGAATTTAAATGGCATTTAATACATTCAATAAATACATTATAATATTACATTTCATATTATAATTGGTTTTCTGCATACATTAGCATCAAATCTATCTTCATACTTTACTCCTACGACTTCAGTTGACAATTACTAGTCGGTATTAAGGTGCTAAGCATTCTGAATACTACTAGAGATTATCTATTAGTTCTTAGTTTAGAATAGAAGTGAATTTAATGTTTTGAAAATTTGTTTAAAAAACATAGATATAAATTATATATGTTTTTGAATTAAAAATTAAAAGGAAAATAAATTATATTAAAATCGAAAGAAAAAAAGGATTTGGTGACATCAAGTAGAATATAACAGTTTTTAAACATGATTTTGGATTATATTTTTATAAATTACAAATAGACAAAAAAAAATTAATAAAGAAAGAATAAGTATATCAGTTCAAAATCATTTTATTTTTTATACATATGTTATTTTATTTAAACAATGTACGAAGCGTATGGAGCGTATCCAGAAGCATAGATGGAAGGAGCGTTGTATCCATAGTATCTGTAGTTGTAAGCCAGAGGAGCATTGTAAGCCAATGGAACAGATGAGACAAGTGGTGCAGTGTATGAGGTAGCGATTACAGCAGGTTTGGGGGCTGGTTGTGGTTCAGGAGCTGGGACAGCCAGAGCTGAGGCGACGAGCGCAATAAAGATTACCTAAAACAATACAAATAACAAATTTTAATCAAATCTAAGACAAGCATAAAATATTAAAATTACGTATTTTTAATAAATATATTATAAATAAAATATGCCACTTACCAATTTAAACATATTTTGAATACAGTGGTTGTACTTGCTAAGGATACAAACTGAAGATATTGAAGTGAAACCATTTATTTATATTAAAAAGCGAGACACGATAAAAAAGTCATTTAGATATTTAATAAATTTATCTTTAATTTTCGCGATTGTTAAATCTTAAATATATTTCAATTTTAATAATACGAATTTAATTAGTATCAGAAAAAAAAAATAATTAAAATTAGCTTAAGATATTTTAAAATATTTGATCAATAACTATTCCGTATTTTTCATATAAATAGATGTGTGCATTTTAACATCTTCAGTTGTACCTTTTGTCAGTACATCACGATATTCTCAACATGTTCAAATTCGTAAGTAGTGTCACAGTTTAAGTACAAAACCAGACGAATATAATTATTATTTTGTAATTACATAATTAAATTAAAAATTTAATGACGAATTTGTTAGAAGGTCATTTCTATGTAAATTGTTAATTGAAGAATTATTATTTTAGGTAATCTTTGTTGCTCTCGTTGCTTCGGCGTTTGCAGTTCCGGCTCCTGAACCCAAACCAGCCCCCCAACCTGGTCTAATTGCTACTTCTTACACAGCTCCAGTTGTTGCGTCTGCTCCACTTACATACACTGCACCGTTGGCTTACAACAGCCTCGGTTATTCCACATATTATGCTCCTTCAGTGTACTCTTACTCCCCATATTCTTCATACATTGTTTAAACAAAATAAAATAATCAGCAACTATGTTTTTTTTTAATTTACACGCTGTGAAAAAATAATTCCAGAAACAAATTTTAATAAAACAGAAATGTTAAAGTAACTAACATTTTTAAAAGCTGAATAATACCTACAGATAAATAAAAAAAGTGAAAAGATGGTCATCGAAATTAATTATTAACTTCAGTAAAATATAATATAAAAATGAGTCAATGAGCTACAATCACTTTATAATTATTGACTTAACTTAGACGTTAACTTCGATTATGTTATATTTATTTTTTAATAATAAATTTATAAATCAAACATCGTAAAAGTAGCATAACGTCACTTTAAATTTTATATATGTGCGGAGTGAGGTTTTAGCATTTCGTGAGAAGTTCCCTGTGTACAGTTGATTTATTTATTTCTTCTATATTATAGAAATTAGAAAATTAGTTTTAAAAATTATTTGTACATTGAATTTAAATGGTATTTAATACATTTATTAAATACATTATAATCTTACCTTTGATATTAATATTGATTTTCTGCATACATTAGCATCAAACCTACTGTCATACGACCTCAAAAGTTGACCATTACTAGTCGGTACTAAAGTGCTCTACTTAAGCATTCTGAATACTAGTAGAGATAATCTATTAATTTCTAGTTTAAAATAGAAGTGAATTTAATGTTCTGGAAATATTGAATATTTGAATTAAATATTAAAAGTCAAGTAAATTATATTAAAATCGAAAGTGAAAAAAGTACTTGGTAATATCGAGTAAAATATAGCTGTTCTTATACATGATTTTGGAATTATATTTTTAAAAACTTCAAATAGACAAACAAATTAATAAATAAAGAATAAGTATATCAGTTCAAAATCAGTTTATTTTTTATACATATGTAATTTCATTTAAACAATGTATGAAGCGTATGGAGCGTATCCAGAAGCATAGATGGAAGGAGCGTTGTATCCATAGTATCTGTAGTTGTAAGCCAGAGGAGCATTGTAAGCCAATGGAACAGATGAGACAAGTGGTGCAGTGTATGAGGTAGTGATTACAGCAGGTTTGGGGGCTGGTTTTGGTTCAGGAGCTGGGACAGCCAGAGCTGAAGCAACGAGCGCAACAAAGATTACCTAAAACAATACAAATAACAAATTTTAATTAAATCTATGGCAAGCATAAAACATTAAAATTACGTATTTTTAACAAATATATTATAGATAAAATATGCCACTTACCAATTTAAACATATTTTGAATACAGTGGTTGTACTTGCTAAGGATACAAACTGAAGATATTAAAGTGAAACCATTTATTTATATTAAAAAGCGAGACACGATAAAAAAGTCATTTAGATATTTAATAAATTTATCTTTAATTTTCGCGATTGTTAAATCTTAAATATATTTCAATTTTAATAATACGAATTTAATTAGTATCAGAAAAAAAAATAATTAAAATTAGCTTAAGATATTTTAAAATATTTGATAAATAACAATTCCGTATTTTTCATATAAATAGATGTATGCATTTTAACATCTTCAGTTGTACCTTTTGTCAGTACATCACGATATTCTCAACATGTTCAAATTCGTAAGTAGTGTCACAGTACAAAACCAGACGAATATAATTATTATTTTGTAATTACATAATTAAATTAAAAATTTAATGACGAATTTGTTAGAAGGTCATTTCTATGTAAATTGTTAATTGAAGAATTATTGTTTTAGGTAATCTTTGTTGCTCTCGTCGCTTCGGCGTTTGCAGTTCCAGCTCCGGAACCCAAACCAGCCCCCAAACCTGGTCTAATTGCTACCACTTACACAGCTCCAGTTGTTGCGTCCGCTCCACTTGCGTACACTGCGCCGTTGGCTTACAACAGCCTTGGTTATTCCACATATTATGCTCCTTCAGTGTACTCTTATTCCCCATATTCTTCATACATTGTTTAAACGAAATAAAATAATCAGCAACTATGTTTTTTTGTTATTTTTTAATTTACATGCGTTAAAAAAATAATTCCACAAACAAATTTTAATAAAACAGAGAAATGTTAAAGTAACTAACATTTTTAAAAACTGAATAATACCTATAGATAAATAAAAAAAGTGAATAGATGGTCATCGAAATTAATTATTCACTTCTGTAAAATATACTATAAAATGAGCCGTATTAGCTACAACCACTTTTTAATTATTGACTTAACTTAGACGTTAACTTGGATTATGTTATGTTATATGTTTATTATTTTTTAATAATAATATTATAAATCAAACATCGTAAAAATAGCTATAAGATCACTTTAAATTTTATATATGTGCAGACTGAGGTTTTAGCATATCGGGAGAAGTTCCCTGTGTACAATTTATTTATTTATTTCTTCTATATTAAGGGAGTTAGAAAATTAGTTTTGGAAATTATTTGTATATTGAATTTAAATGATATTTAATACATTTAATGAATCCATTAAAATATTAACTTAAATATGAATATTGGCATACATTGGCATCAAACCTACTGTCATACTTTGCTCCTGCGACTTCATAAGTTGACCATTACTAGTTGATACTGAAGTGCTCTGGTTATACTAGTACACATAATCTGTTAATTTTTAGTTAGAGTAAAATATAACTGTCCTTAAATATGATTTTCGAATTATATTTTTATAAACTACAAATAGACAATCAAATTAATAAAGAAAGAATAAGTATATCAGTTCAAAATCAGTTTATTTTTTATACATATGTTACTTCATTTAAACAATGTACGAAGCGTATGGGGCGTATCCAGAAGCATAGATGGAAGGAGCGTTATATCCATAGTATCTGTAGTTGTAAGTCAGAGGAGCATTGTAAGCCAATGGAACAGATGAGACAAGTGGTGCAGTGTATGAGGTAGCGATTAAACCAGGTTTGGGGGCTGGTTGTGGTTCTGGAGCTGGGACAGCCAAAACTGAGGCGACGAGCGCAACAAAGATTACCTAATACAATACAAATAACAAATTTTAATTAAATCTATGACAAGCATAAAACATTAAAATTACGTATTTTTATCAAATATATTATAGATAAAATATGCCACTTACGAATTTAAACATATTTTGAATATTATGATTGTACTTGCTAAGGATACAAACTGAAGACATAGAAGTGAAACCATTTATTTATATTAAAAAACGAGTCAAGATAAGAAAGTCATTTAGATATTTAATAAATTTGTCGTTAATTTTCTCGATTGTAAAATCTTAAATATATTTCAATTTTAATAATACGAATCTAATTAGTATCGGAAAAAAAAATAATTAAAATTTGCTTAAGGTATTTTAAAATATTTGATAAATAACTATTACGTATTTTTCATATAAATAGATGTGTGCATTTTAACATCTTCAGTTGTACCTTTTGTCAGTACATCACGATATTCTTAACATGTTCAAATTCGTAAGTAGTGTCACAGTTTAACCACAAAAAACAGACGAATATAATAATTATTTTGTAATTACATAATTAAATTAAAAATTAATTGACGAATTTATTAGAAGACCATTTATATGTAAATTGTTAATTGAAGAATTGTTATTTTAGGTAATATTTATTGCTCTCGTCGCTTCGGCGTTTGCAGTTCCGGCTCCTGAACCCAAACCAGCCCCCCAACCTGGTCTAATTGCTACCTCTTACACAGCTCCAGTTGTTGCGTCCGCTCCACTTACATACACTGCCCCGTTGGCTTACAACAGCCTTGGTTATTCCACATATTATGCTCCTTCAGTGTACTCTTATTCCCCATATTCTTCATACATTGTTTAAATGAAATAAAATAATCAGCAACTATGTTTTTTTTTTAATTTACACGCTGTTAAGAAATAAGCCCATAAACAAATTTTAAAAAAATAAATAAATGTTTAAGTAACTAATATGTTTAAAAACTGAATAATACCTATAGATAAATAAAAATAGTGAAAAGATGGTCATCGAAGTTAATTAATAATTTCAGTTAAATGTACTATAATATGTTAGATTAAACATTAACGGATAGAAAAAGTTAAATCTGGAAACAATAGGATTGTTTTTAAATTTGATGTAAATAAAAATGAATCCTATTAGCTACAACCAGTTTTAGTTATTGACTTAACTTAGACATTAACATCGATTATGTTATATGTTTATTATTTTTTAATAATAATTTTATAAATCAATCATCGAAAAAGTATTTGTAACATCACTTCAAATTTTATATCTAGTGATGTGAAGAAAATAATGACACTTGTCGGTTTATTGAAAAAATACAATTAATTAATTAATTAAAGGACTAAAATTAATTTATTAGTTTTTAGTTTAAAATAGTGAAATCAATCTTTTGAAAATATTATATTTTGTTTAAAGAACATACATATAAATCATACTTGATTTTGAATTAAATATTAAAAGTAAAATAAATTATATTAAAATTGAAAGTGAAATTATGATTATTTTGAATGATGATGATGATGAATTTTATTTTTAAATACTAAGAAATCGACAAAAAAAATAATAAGAGAGAAGTCTCAGTTAAAAATCAATTTATTTTTTATACATGTTATTTCGTTTAAACAATATATGAAGCGTATGGGGAATAAGCGTATCCAGAGGCGTAGACGGAAGGAGCGTGATATCCATAGTACCCGTAGTTGTAAGCAAGAGGAGCATTGTAAGCCAATGGTGCAGTGTATGAAGTAGCGATTAGACCAGGTTGCGGGGCTGGTTTTGGCTCAGGAGCTGGGACAGCCAGAGCTGAAGCTACGAGGGCAACAAAGATGACCTAAAATAATTCGTTAAACATATTTTAAAGAAATACATATGACGAATTAATGACTAATATTCAACATTAAAATATGTATTATAAAGTGCATTGTTGTATAAATATTGTTGTAGGTAAAATAGAATACTTACAAATTTAAACATGTTTAAATATTGTTGTTGTACTTGTAAATAATACAAACTGAAGATATTGTAGGTGAAACAAGTATTTATATTAAAGAACCAGACGTGATAAAAAAGTTGTTTAGATAAGTAAAGGCAATATAATTTGTTCAATTTGTTAATTACCTCGATTGCTAAAAGAGAAGAATTATTTTTAATAATTACTTTATTAAGCTCTACATTGTAATTTTTGTGACTTCGGTGGTTGGTATGAAAATTCCTGAACAAAATAAGCCACAATCATGGTTTAATTACTCATGAAATTCATTTATATAATGAAACATAAATAAATAATCAAATTTAAATATAATATTAAAAAATATTTGTTATATCAAGTTTGTAACATTCATCGCTTAAATTTTCCATTTGTTTAACCAAACCCAACATTTGTCCTAATTTTTATCATCAGTTTTCTTCTTCATGGACCTTTACTAACATATTCGACACAATTTGCTCATTAGGCCTATTTAGTCGATAATTAAACAATATTGAAAAATAAATATGAATATACGTTGTATTTTATTTGATAAATTAATTTTGTCTTAGAAATGGATACAATATATTATATCTTTAATACACCTATGTACAAATAAATTTCAACAAATTTGAATTTCTCCTGTCAAATTCACGTCACGTAGATACCTTGCCGCAATAATGTTTTGATACTTGACCATTGCTACTATTTAGTAGTCACAATGTACAGGATATCTTCAGAATAATAAGTTGACAATCATGTTAAAAAAATGTAACATATTAAGAATAGAAAAAGTATTTTCAAGCCATTTTTAACAATGATTAATACGATCGCGATAAAGCAAAATTTATTTTGTTGTGAATTAATTGGTAAATTACAGATCGTGAAATGTATTAAATATTAACAAATAATTTAGGTACTTAAAATTATTAAATACTATTAAATAAGTCTTCTGAAAATAAGTACTTGCATATTTATTATGTTTTATTCATATATAATAAACAAACAAAAACAGTTAAAAATACATGTCGATTAGTGAAATTTAGAATCAAAAATGATAATTAGCTAGAATTTGTAAATTTTTCCAGAAATTTCTAATATGAATTTAATTACATATGTATTGGAAAAGATATTAAGATTTGAAACTCTATCATTTATTACAAGTTCTCACTTATCATATTTTCTTTAATATAAATAGTTGTCAGGCATTTACTGCATTCAGTTTGTGTTCAAGTTCAATCACAAATAACAACATGTTTAAATTCGTAAGTAACAAAATTAACTTATAAGTTAACAATATGTGTTCAACAGACACAAGATACAACACCCTCATGTACCCACTGAAAGTTTTCAGAGGGTAGTTTTCGCACTTTAATATAATGTTTGCTGTATCATAGAATCAATCTGCATTTTTGAGTTTACTAAATTTTATTAATTGTACTATTTTAGATGGTCTTTGTTGCGCTCATCGCTGCAGTGTTTGCAGTACCAGCTCCTGAACCAAAACCAGCCCCACAACCTGGTTTAATTGCTACCTCATACTCTGCACCACTGGCTTACAATGCTCCTCTTACTTACAACTACGGATATTATGGATATCATGCTCCTTCCGTCTACGCTTCTGGATACGCCCCATACGCTTCCTACATTGTTTAAATGAAATAGCATGTGTATAAAAAATAAACTGATTTTTAACTGATATACTTGTTCTTCCTTTATAATTTTTTTATCGATTCATGATGATGAAAATAATGTTTATGAACAACAATATTAATTAACATGTATATGTTATTATTATAAATTTATTTTAAAATTATGTATTTGTACTCTAAGATTATAAGATTACATCAATATGACATGAGAGGAATAGGTACTACCAAATGTTTATGAAATGGTTTATTCATATTATAAATAAAAGAATAAGTTTGTTCCTAAAATTAATTGGAAACTTTGTAAATGTATTGTATCAAATTTGATTCTATGGATCGAACTATTATAAATTTTTGTGAAGACTATACACATCAGTAATAACGAACAAATTTCTGGTGCTAGTAGTACATTAAAAACAATTGCATTATCATTAATTTTTAATCAAATTTATTATGGTGAATTAATGAAATATTTTCACTTACGAAATCTTTACTATTTTTCTCTATCTATTCAGAAATATTCGTCTATTAACTTTACTTTTCAGCTTTTAAAACTATTGAAATGTTGATATTTTGAGAAAATCTCTATCATAATAAGAAATAAATTAATATTTGGTTGTCGAGTTTTAATGTTTTTGTAATATTAAAATCACATTTTAATAGTTGATGATTATATTATTTAATTTAAAGAACTTATAAAGAATATGAAGAATAAGAATACACTAAAGGAGCATAAAATCTGGAGTGCCTATAGCTACTGTAAGCAAGGGGTGTACCGTATGACAGCAGAACAGACAAACAAAATCACCTGTGTAAGAAGTAATAATTTTTCAGCATGTACATCTTAAATCAGGTAATTAAATTCACATTATTTATGTTAAATTATTACTGAGATAATTAACAAATTTGCCATGCAACCTTACGTACATATCTAAACGACTCTCTTATCGTGTCTCGTTCTTTAATATAAATACTTGATTCTACTTCAATATCATCAGTTTGTATCCTTAGCAAGTACGACCACAATATTCAAAATATGTTTAAATTGGTAAGTGTCATATTTTACCTATAATTTCATTAATTTTGTATGTTTGTTAAAAATACGTAATTTTAATATTTTATGTTTGTCATAGATTTAATTGATGTTATTTGTATTGTTTTAGGTAATCTTTGTTGCGCTCGTCGCTTCAGCTCTGGCTGTCCCAGCTCCTGAACCCCAACCCGCCCCCAAACCTGCTGTAATCGCTACCTCATACACTGCACCACTTGTCTCATCTGTTCCATTGGCTTACAATGCTCCTCTGGCTTACAACTACAGATACTACGGATATAACGCTCCTTCCATCTATGCTTCTGGTTACGCCCCTTACGCTTCGTACATTGTTTAAATGAAATAACATTTGTATAAAAAATAAATTGATTTTGAACTGATATGCTTATTCTTTATTAATTTTTTGTTTATTTGTACTTTATAAAAATATAATCCAAAGATTATGTTTAAGAAATGTTTTATTCTACACGATGACACCGTGTCCTTTTTTTCACTTTCGATTCTAATATAATTTATTTTACTTTAAATATTTAATTAAAAAACAAGTACAATATTTTCTGGACATTAAATTCACTTCTATTCTAAACTAAAATCTAATAGAATATCTCATCTAGTATTCAAAATGCTTAAACAAAGCACTTCAGTATTGACTAATAATGGTTAACTGAAATCGTAGGTGCAATGAATGAAGGTTGGTTTGGCGCTAATGTATACAGAACAGCAACATTAATATGAAAGGTAATATTATAATGGATCTATTGAATGTATTAATTAACATTTAAATCCAGTATACAAAAATAATTTTCCAACCTCTATAAAATAGAAAAAATAAATAAATTGGGCGCAGGGAACTTCTCTTGAAATGCTAGACCTCACTCTGCATATATATAAAATTAACGTCTAACATAAGTTAAGTCAATAACTGAAAAGTGGTTGTAGCTAATAAGGCTCATTTTTATTTACATTAAATTTGGAAACAATGATATTGTTTCTCGATTTAAGTTTTAAAGTTTAATCTAAAATATTTTTACTGAAGTTATTAATTAATTTCGATGACCATATCTATAGGTATTATTCAGCTTTTAAAAATGTTAGTTACTTTAACATTTCTTTATTTTACTAAAATTTGTTTGTGGACTTATTTTTTCATGGCCTGTAAATTAAAAAAAAAACATAATTGCTGATTATTTTATTTCATTTAAACAATGTATGAAGAATATGGGGAATAAGAGTACACTGAAGGAGCATAATATGTGGAATAACCAAGGCTGTTGTAAGCCAGCGGGGCAGTGTATGTAAGTGGAGCAGACGCAACAACTGGAGCTGTGTAAGAGGTAGCAATTAGACCAGGTTTGGGGGCTGGTTTGGGTTCAGGAGCTGGAACTGCAAACGCCGAAGAGACGAGAGCAATAAAGATTACCTAAAATAATAATTCTTCAATTAACAATTTACATAGTAATGGCCTTCTAACAAATTCATCGTTTAATTTTTAAATTAATTATATAATTACAAAATAATAATTATATTCGTCTGGTTTTGTCGTTAAACTTTGACACTACTTACAAATTTTAACATGTTGAGAATATCGTGATGAGAAAAGGTACAACTAAAGATGTTAAAAAGCACACAGCAATTTATATGAAAGATATCTTAAGCTAATTTTAATTTTTCTTATACTAATTAAATTCGTACTATTAAAATTGAAATATATTTAAGATTTAATAATCGAGTAAACTAATAACAAATTTATTACATATCTAAATGACTTTCTTATCGTGTCTCGCTGTTTAATATAAATATATGGTTTCATTACAATATCTTCAGTTTGTATCCTAAGCAAGTACAACCACAATATTCAAATATGTTTAAATTGGTCAGTGTCATGTTTTACCTATAATATATTTGTTAAAAATACGTAATTTTAAACTTATATGCTTATCATAGATTTAATTATATTTTCTTATTTGTATTGTTTTAGGTAATCTTTGTTGCACTCGTCGCCTCAGCTCTGGCTGTCCCAGCTCCTGAACCACAACCAGCTCCTAAACCTGGTTTAATCGCTACCTCATACACTGCACCACTTGTCTCATCTGTCCCATTGGCTTACAATGCTCCTCTGGCTTACAACTACAGATACTATGGATATAACGCTCCTGCTGGATACGCTTATTCTCCATATTCTTCATACATTGTCTAGATGAAATAACATATGTATAAAAATAAATTGATTTTTAACTGAAATACTTTTTCTTCCATTATTAATTTTTTTGGCGATATAGATTTATTTATATAATATTATTATATATTTACAATAAAATTATGTATTTAATATACAAACTCTACGAATATGTCATTATGGATATGAAGCAATGCTACCAAAAATTTATGTATTAATTATTTTCTGGTTGAATAAAAGTATAAACATATTCTAAAAGACATTAAATTGAAACCTTATAAACTGCTGCCATTTTAATTTATTATTTTATAACTTTACAATAAAAATATTTATAGATTTCTAAAGTTTTCAAATTTTATTAGATTATAGATTTATTGTAAGAACAGTGGTTGATGTTAGTAAATCACATTTTCACTCCAATTACATTCGAAATCAATAACTTAGTATCCATATTTAATTTTTTCGATCCGTTAATGTTTGATGTAAAATATTACAGTTACTGAAATAAAGCTTTTCCCTAATGAAGATATCTTCTCCATTCAGTAAATTTTTTCTAAAAATAAAGTTACTTATCAGAAAAAAAATTAAAAATTTGATTTACTTTAGTATTTATTTTATGACTCTAAATTTTTGTTTATGGAATTATTCTTTCCAATATGTGATTTTTGAAATATGCTATTTCAATATGATATTTAAGTAGATAATTTAAAAATAACACCTCAATTTTATTAAATTACATAATTAAATGTATGAAGAATATATGGTAGAGGACATACGCTAAAGGAACATAATGGATGGAGTCTCTGAGGTCTGAAGCATTGATTAAAGTTAATCTAATCCATTGACTATCTGAATGAAGTTTTTTTTAATTTTCAGCCACATCTTAAAGAACATAATTAATTTTATATTATTAATATTAAAAAATATTTTTTTAGGTTTAGTAATCGAGATAATGAACTAATTTGACATTCTGTCTTACATATCTAAATAACTTTCTTATCGTGTCTCGCTCTTTAGTATAAATAGATGGTTTCACTTCAATATCTTCAGTTTGTATCCTTAGCCAGTACAACCACAATATTCAAAATATGTTTAAATTGGTAAGTATCATATTTCACTTATAATTTCATTAATTTTGTATATTTGTTAAAAATGCGCAATTTTAATATTTATTCTCATCATAGATTTAACTGAAATTTGATATTTGTGTTGTTTCAGGTAATCTTTGTTGCGCTCGTCGCTTCAGCTCTGGCTGTCCCAGCTCCTGAACCACAACCAGCCCCCAAGCCTGGTTTAATCGCTACCTCATACACTGTACCACTTGTCTCATCTGTTCCATTGGCTTACAATGCTCCTCTGGCTTACAACTACAGATACTATGGATACAACGCTCCTTCCATCTATACTTCTGGATATGCTTCTCCATACGCTTCCTACATTGTTTAAATGAAATAAATAAAAAAAAATAAATTGATTTTTAACTGAAATGCTGTTTCTTCCTTTATTAATTTTTCTGTCGATTTATGATTTATTGATTTATTATTATTACATATTTACAATACCATTATGTATTTCATTTACAAACTCTAAGAATATGTCAATATAAATTTTTCACAAGTTAAATAAAAGTATAAACATATTCTAAAAGACAAAGTTTTAAATTGAATCATTGTAAACAAATACCATTTTAATTAGTTATTTTATAACTTTACAATAAAAATATTTATAGATTTTTAACATTTTAATTTGGTAATTTATAACTTTAGAATAAAAATATTTTCAAATTTGAATAGCTTATAGATTTATTATAATAATAGTGGTTGCTGCTTTAAGTCACATTTCCACTCCTATTATATTCGAAATCAGTAACGTAGTATACGTTAATGTTTGATTTAAAATTTTATAGAAACTATTACTGAAATAAAGACTTATTCTCAATGATGATATCATCTTTATTCAGTAGAATTTTTCTAAAAAAGTATTACTTACCAGCATTTAAAAATGTGATTTACTTCAGCATTTATTTTTTGACTCTATATTTTTGTTTAGGGAATTATTTCTTTACAATATGTGAATTTTGAAAAGGAAATATGATATTTAAATTGATAATATCAAAATAACACCTCAATTTTATTAAATTTAAGAGTAGAGTACATACACTAAAGGAACGTAATGGACGGAGTCAGTGAAGTCTAAAACTTTGATTAAAGTTAGTGTAATCCACTGACCATCTGAATGAAGTTTTTTTTTTTAATTTTCAGCCACATCTTAAAGCATGTAATTAATTTAATAATATTAATATTAAAAAATATTCCTCTAGTTTTAGTAATCGAGATAATGAACTAATTTGATATTCTGTCTTACATATCTAAACGACTTTCTTATCGTGTCTCGCTCTTTAGTATAAATACATGGTTTCACTTCAATATCTTCAGTTTGTATCCTTAGCAAGTACAACCACAATATTCAAAATATGTTTAAATTGGTCAGTGTCATGTTTTACCTATAATATATTTGTTAAAAATACGTAATTTTAAACTTATATGCTTATCATAGATTTAATTATATTTTCTTATTTGTATTGTTTTAGGTAATCTTTGTTGCACTCGTCGCCTCAGCTCTGGCTGTCCCTACTCCTGAACCACAACCAGCCCCTAAACCTGGTTTAATCGCTACCTCATACACTGCACCACTTGTCTCATCTGTTCCATTGGCTTACAATGCTCCTCTGGCTTACAACTACAGATACTATGGATATAACGCTCCTGCTGGATATGCTTATTCTCCATATTCTTCGTACATTGTCTAAATGAAATATCATGTATAAACAATAAATTGATTTTTAACTGAAATACTTTTTCTTCCTTTATTAATTTTTCTGCCGATATAGATTTATTTATATAACATTATTATATATTTACAATAAAAATATGTAATTAATATACAAACTCTAAGAATATGTCATTATGGATATGAAGCAATGCTACCAAAAATTTATGAATTAATTTTTTTCTGGTTGAATAAAAGTATAAACATATTCTAAAAGACATTAAATTGAAACCTTATAAACTGCTGCCATTTTAATTTATTATTTTATAACCTTACAATAAAAATATTTATAGATTTCTAAACATTTCGAAATCAATAACTTAGTATCCAAATTTAATTTTTTCGATCCGTTAATGTTTGATGTAAAATATTATAATAACTGTTACTGAAATAAAGATTTTTCATAATGAAGATATCTTCTCCCTTCAATTTTTATAAAAATAATGTTACTTATCAGCATTTAAAAATTTGATTTACTTTAGTATTTATTTTATGCTCTAAATTTTTGTTTGCGGAATTATTCTTTACAATATGTGATTTTTGAAATGTGCTATTTCAATATGATATTTAAGTAAATAATTTAAAAATAACACCTCAATTTTATTAAATTACATAATTAATATATTCATATTTAAATATGTGAAGAATATATGCTAGAGTACATACGCTAAAGGAACGTAATGGATGGGTCTCTAAGTTAATCTAATTCACTGACTATCTGAATGAATTTTTTGTAATTTTCAGCCACATCTTAAAGCATGTAATTAATTTAATATTATTAATATTAGAAAAATATTCCTTTTGTTTTAGTTATCGAGATAATTAACTAATTTGATTACTGCGTTACATATCTAAACGACTTTCTTATCGTGTCTCGCTCTTTAATATAAATACGTCGTTGCACTCCAATATCTTCAGTTTGTATCCTTAGCAAGTACAACCACAATATTCAAAATATGTTTAAATTGGTAAGTGTCATGTTTTACTTATAATTTCATTAATTTTGTATATTTGTTAAAAATACGCAATTTTAATATTTATTCTTATCATAGATTTAATTGAAATTTGTTATTTGTTTTGTTTTAGGTAACTTTTGTGGCGCTCGTCGCTTCAGCTCTGGCTGTCCCAGCTCCTGAACCACAACCAGCTCCTAAACCTGGTTTAATCGCTACCTCATACACTGCACCACTTGTCTCATCTGTCCCATTGGCTTACAATGCTCCTCTGGCTTACAACTACAGATACTATGGATATAACGCTCCTGCTGGATACACTTATTCTCCATATTCTTCATACATTGTCTAGATGAAATAACATATGTATAAAAATAAATTGATTTTTAACTGAAATACTTTTTCTTCCATTATTAATTTTTTTGGCGATATAGATTTATTTATATAATATTATTATATATTTACAATAAAATTATGTATTTAATATACAAACTCTAAGAATATGTCATTATGGATATGAAGCAATGCTACCAAATATTTATGAATTAATTTTTTTCTGGTTGAATAAAAGTATAAACATATTCTAAAAGACATTAAATTGAAACCTTATAAACTGCTGCCATTTTTATTTATTATTTGATAACTTTACAATAAAAATATTTATACATTTCTAAAGTTTTCAAATTTTATTAGATTATAGATTTATTGTAAGAACAGTGGTTGATGTTAGTAAATCACATTTTCACTCCAATTACATTCGAAATCAATATCTTAGTATCCATATTTAATTTTTTCGATCCGTTAATGTTTGATGTAAAATATTACAGTTACTGAAATAAAGCTTTTCCCTAATGAAGATATCTTCTCCATTCAGTAAAATTTTTCTAAAAATAAAGTTACTTATCAGCATTTAAAAATTTGATTTACTTTAGTATTTATTTTATGACTCTAAATTTTTGTTTATGGAATTATTCTTTCCAATATGTGATTTTTGAAATATGCTATTTCAATATGATATTTAAGTAGATATTATTTATTTACAATAAAATTATGTATTTAATAAACAAACTCTAAGAATAATAATTTTTCACATGTTTAATAAAAGTATAAAAATATTCTAAAAGACATAGCTTTAAATTGAAACATTGTAAACAACTACCATTTTAATTTGTTATTTTATATATTTTGAATAAAAATATTTAGAGATTTTTAACATTTTCAAATTTGACTAAATTAAACATTTCTTGTAAGAATAGTGGTTCTTATTTGTAAGTCACATTTTCACTCCTATTATATTCGAAATCAGAACGTAGGACATGTTAATGTTTGATCTAAAATATTATAATAACTATTACTGAAATGAAGATTTATTCTCAATTACGATATCTTCTCCATTCAGTAAATTTTTTTATGAAAGTATTACTTACCAGCATTACAAAATGTGATTTACTTTAGCATCTAAATTTTTGTTTAGGAAATTATTTCTTTACAATATGTAAATTTTGAAATGCACTATTATATTATATTTAAATAGATAATATAAAAATAACTCCTCAATTTTGTTGTTGATTAAGGTTTGTCTAAACCACTAATCTGTATAAAGTTTTTTCTAATTTTCAACCACATCTTAAAGCATGTAATTAATTTCATATCATTAATAATAATATTTCTTTAGTTTTACTAATCGAGATAATTAACTAATTTACATACATATCTAAACAACTTTCTTATCATGTCTCATTCTTTAATATAAATACTAGGTTGAACTACGGTGTCTTCAGTTTGTATCCTTAGCCAGTACAACCACAATATTCCTAAGATGTTTAAATTGGTAACTGCCATATTTTACCTATAACATTATTAATTTTATATATTTTGCTAAAAATACGTAATTTTAATGTTTCATGCCTGTCATAGACTTAATTGAAATTTGTTATTTGTATTGTTTTAGGTAATCTTTGTTGCGCTCGTCGCTTCAGCTCTGGCTGTCCCTGCTCCTGAGCCCAAACCAGCTCCTAAACCTGCTGTAATCGCAACTTCATACACTGCACCACTTGTCTCATCTGTCCCACTGGCTTACAATGCCCCTCTGGCTTACAACTACGGATACTATGGATACAACGCTCCTTCCATCTATGCTTCTGGATATGCTCCATATGCTTCCTACATTGTTTAAATGAAATAAGATATGTAAAAAATAAATGAATTTTTAACTGAAATACGTTTTCTGCCTTTATTTATATACTCCTTTCTTCATATATTTACAATAAAATTATAAATTTAATGTATAAACTCTATGAATATTGTAAACCGTTACCATCTTACAATAAGTTATTTTATAATTTTACAATAAAAATATTTAGATTTCTAACATTTAAATTATCGATTTATTGTAAGAACAATGGTTACTGACAGTAAGTCACATTTTCACTTCTATTACATTCGAAATCAATAATATAGTATCCAGGCTTAATTTTTTCAATTTCTTAATGTTTGATCTAAAATATTATAATAACTGTTACTGAAATAAAGATTTTTCTCAATAAGATTCTCATCTGTCCCACTGGCTTACAATGCTCCTCTGGCTTACAACTACGGATATTATGGATATCACGCTCCTTCCATCTATGCTTCTCCATACTCTTCGTACATTGTTTGAAGGAAATAACATGTATAAAAAATAAATTTATTTTGAACTGAAATATTTTTTATTGAATTTTTAATTTCAATACTTGACAACAAATATAAGTATACTACTAAGCAAGTCAACAGATACGTACTTTTTATGTTTTAAAATAATAATATACTTCACTTGCACTTTGATTGAACGTAAATGTAAAAACGTCTATATATTAGTTTAAACTATTTTTGTTTATTATTATTTTTTTGAATTATTTTTAACATAAAATATCTACAAAAATCATTATTATATTTGCTGAATATATTAAAGACATTTTACCTTATAAATTTTGTGTTTCAGATCCACACCGTGATTTTCATGATTCATGAAATCCCAATATATTCGTCTTGTGATTATCCATGTTCTTTTAAAATTATATTTGCATTTATTAATTAATCAGAAAATTTGTCTATAAAATATAGTACCGTGAAAAGACGATGCTAAAAGAGAATACTACTGAGATAATGTTCTATGAACATAATATCTGTCATAGCAATTTTTTTGGATATTATAGTATAAAAAGTCAATTTAATGGGTTATGATCTTTTTATTACACTTAAACAATGTACGACGAATATGGTGAATAAGCGTATCCAGAAGCGTAGGCCGAAGGAAGGTAATATCCAGAATAACCATTGTAAGAGTAGGAAGCACTGTAAGCCAATGGGGCAGATGAAATAAGTGGTGCTGAGTATGAGGTTGTAATTAGGGCTGGTTTTGGTTCAGGTGCTGGGACAGCAAGCACCGAAGCGATGAGTGCAACAAAGATTACCTAAAACATAATATACAATTAATTTAAAAGAAAAGGTTAACATCAATAATTTGATAATTGCACATAGTAAATAAATCAACTAATTATTAAAAATCATTGAATTACTCCAACTTACAAACTTGAACATGTTGTTTATAGTGAGTGCTGTTGCAATAGCTGTATTACAAACTGAAGAAATTGTAATACAGGCACCTATTTATATTGAAGAACGACATGATAAAGGGACCTTCAAATACGAGATATGTTTTTTGACATTTTAAACAAATCTTAACTTATTTCGTTTTATGTACAAGTAATTAATTTTACATTATATAAAAGTAGTATTCCAAATTTAAATAACTGAAACTTGTTAAAATTGTATAATTTATGCTCCATATAAATATATTTTTTAGCCATTATTCAACTACATTTCTATGAACGAAATAAATAAATAATTATAAATATTTATAAACTTAACGTTTAGTGTCTTGAATTGTTTGGAATCGTTTCTTAATTGAATCAAAATGTTATTTTTACAAACAGTTTCATTTACACTTTTATACATTAAAAAAATGTATAATTAATATATATATACAATATATATATATACAAAAATTTGGTTTTTCATGTTAATAAAATTGATTTAAAGACATCTAATTGAATTTATTAAATTGTTTTGAGATTTATGCAGAAAAATTGCACACGCTGGTATTTTTATTTAATTTACAAATATACAAGATGTTTATAAAATAGGTACTCAAAATTTAGGAATAGTTAAAACATGGCTGGCCTCGCATGAAGACCCCTTTATAGTAATCTATCCCCTACGGTTCTTGGAGAAATATTAATTCCAATTTGTTTATTAAGTTGACCTTTTATTTTACTCCAACTCAGAAAAGGATATTTCTTGGAGCAGGATAAAATTTGATTTATCCTGAAACCTATTGTTTTTTCTTGGACTTTCAGTTTTATTTTTTTCTTCCACATTATCAAATCTTGAAAATTGAAAATTGTTGTAAAATACCCGTTACAATCGGGCGATATTGATTTATCTCTCATCGGATTGACAGAACGATACAATCGGTGTTTTTAATTCGGATAATAAGATAATTTTTTTCCACGAGGCTTAGTTTGATGTATACGATAAAACTAAAGATTATAGTCAATTTTGTAGAGATTACTGATATTAAATAAAACATTTTAGAATTATTTTTAATACAAGAAATATTCACTGATATGTTTGTATTTTTTATATATAAACATTGTTATTAAATTATCAGGTACATAAAATAAAAATCAATTTTATGAATCTTTTCACATTTTGTTTTATTTAAACAATGTACGACGAGTATGGTGAATAAGCGTATCCAGAAGCGTAGGCAGAAGGAAGATAATATCCAGAGTAACCAACGCTACTGTAAGTAAGAGGGGCGCTGTAAGCCAACGGAGCAGATGAAATGATTGGTGCTGAGTATGAGGTTGAAATTAAACCAGGTTTGGGAGCTGGTTTTGGTTCAGGAGCTGGCACAGCAAACACTGAAGCGACAATCGCAATAAAGACGACCTAAAAAAGTAATTCACTATTATGTTGAACTATATATGTACCATTCACAATTAATTTAAAGGAACCGAGCATCAAAATAAAGTTTAATCAAGAAAATAATGTTATTAAATTACTTAAACTTACGAATTTGAACATGTTGTTGATGTGATTGCACTAACAAAAGATACAAACTGAAGAAACTGAAAACCTGCACATATTTATATTAAACCACAACGTTATAAGACCTTCAAATGAAAGATAATTTTTTAACATTTTAACTTGTTTCGTTACAATACAAGTAATTAATTTTACATTAGTATAAAAATTATTGATTTATCACATCTTTTAAAGCGATTTAAGGTATAAATTTTAACTCAAAGAGTTTTAAGAGAGTGAGATATAAATATAATAAATTGAAGGAGTTTATTTCCCATTTATGTCATTGTGTTTCTTTGTATTAAATTAAATTGATTTCTTTTTCCTTCATTCTATTGTAAGGAAAACAACATTTGGATTACAAAGGTTGGATAATATTAATATAGACTCTTATTAAATGTTATTAATATTAATTTTTTTAAATTTCAATATTTACCCATATTAGAGCGATTATTTTTTCAATGTAGATTATCATTATTACCAAAATTCACCATTACATAATATACATAAAATTAGTGTACTGTTAATGAATGATTAACCAATTCCTTTTAATTGTTAAGTTTAGGTCATGATATGACATTGCAGAAAGGATAAGTTTATTTATGGTAATCAATTAATTAAGGTGGGGATTATATTTCTGTTGGAGTATAAATACGAATAACTTTTCTTGTAAATGTATTAGAAACAAATATTACAACATGTACAAACTTGTAAGTATTAATAACAATTATTATTACTAATTAATATTCCATTAAATAATTTATAATAATATTTAAAATAATTAAAACATATTTTTAGGTAATCATTGCAACCATCCTGGCTGTTAGTTTTGGAACACCTCTTCCAAAACCACAACCAAAACCTGACATTATCGTAGATGACCTCCATGATTTTGATTTACACCACTCTTTGGATCTGCATCACGACTTCCATGATTTAGAATATCATGCAGATATTGTAGAGGAACCTGTATTATATTCTAGCTATGTGGTACCATCTTCTTATATCCACAGTGATCCCGTTATTATTTATTGATTATACACTAGTTATTAAATAAAAATTGTTTAAAATAAGGTGTTTTTTTTTTGTTCGAAATAAGTAGAACAAATTCAAAATTTGAGATTAAATAAGAGTCAATCAGAAACTTTTCATATATGGTCCTGGATAAAAATAAAATGACAAACTATTGTACTTTTTATAAATCCACAGATTTAGTAATTTTACTGTAAAATTGATAATTCTTTACTTATTATGTATGTATTTATTTTACAAAACCTTTAAGCTGGGGTGAATCTTTGTTTTACTATGGAAAGATCGTGAGTTATGTTACAAAAACTCTTTCGATTTCTTTACTGCTGTAGTTTTCATTTCAATCATTTATAAAATCTTTAATTGTCTGTATGATATCTGATATTATCCCACTAAATATTCTTGTGTATATACTTTTAGTAATAAACTAAAATTGCTGAAACTTTTTGTGTTAATATTGGTATTAAGAATTGTCCAGTGTACATTTAATATTAAAATTAAAAATCAATTTTCATAGATTTTTATTATTCATTACATTTAAACAATGTACGAGGAGTATGGTGAATAAGCGTATCCAGAAGCGTAGGCAGAAGGAAGATAATATCCAGAATAACCAACGCTATTGTAAGCCAGAGGGGCACTGTAAGCCAATGGAGCAGAAGAAATAATTGGCGCTGAGTAAGAAGTAGCAATTAAACCAGGTTTGGGGGCTGGTTTTGATTCAGGTGCTGGCACAGCAAACACTGAAGCGACAAGCGCTACAAAAATGACCTAAAATAATAAATTACCACGTTGAATTACACATGTCCCACTTACAATTAAGTCGACAGAACAAAATTTATTTAAGATATCAATGTTACTAAATTACTTTAACTTACAAATTTGAACATGCTGTAAAAATCATAGTGAATGTACTTGCAAAAGTCACAAACTGAAGAAACTTTGATACATGCACACATTTATATTAAACGACGACATGATAAGACCTTCAAATGTAGATATATTTTGATACTTTAACTTGTTTTATTACATGTACAAGTAATTAATTTTACATTAATATAAAATATTCTGCTTCATCAAAACTTTTAAAGAGATGAAAATAAATAAATATACTATATAATATACTTGAACATTGTTCTCAATAAATAATTTATTAATCAAGTTTTTATGTCGATATAATATTATTTAAATTGAATCTATAATTAAAGTTCCTCCTTACTTGACATCCTTTTCGTTTATTTTATAATAGGAGCATACTAAATTGCATTTGATTCCACCTTTAGTTTTCAAACGTTGAATATTAAAATATATTGTTTTAATATTATAAAATTTAGGTTTTGATAATTTTATTATTTATTATCATTGTTAATTAAATTTACTATTACATAATGTAATAATCAGAATTATATACTGTTTATGAATTTATAAGCAATTCCGACTAATTGTATGTATAGGTCGTAATATGACATTGTAGAAAGGATGAGATTATTTACTATACCAATCAATTAATTGAGGTGGGGATTATATTTCTGTTGGAGTATAAATACTGATCTATTTTTATTTTAAACGTATTAGAAATTTATATTACAAAATGTACAAGCTTGTAAGTATTAAAAGTAATTATAATTAAAAATTAGTATTTCTATTAAACATTTTTTAAAATAATTGAAATGTATTTTTAGGTTATCATTGCAACTATCTTGGCTCTCAGTTTTGGAACTCCCCTTCCAAAACCACAACCAAAACCTGACATTATCGTAGATGATCTCCATGATTTTGATTTACACCACTCTTTGGATCTGCATCACGACTTCCATGATATAGAATATCACGCAGATATTGTAGAGGAACCTGTATTACATTCTAGTTATGTGGTCCCATCCTCTCATATCCATAGTGATCCCTTTGTTATTTATTGATTAAAAATTATTTATTTAATAAAATTGTTCAAATAAAGTGACTTTTTATTCGCCCTGAAGAGGAACGAATTAGAAATATGAAATGAAATAAATTTCAATGAAAATATTATTGATCTCAAATTATGTACATCACGTAAATAGTAAATTTTGAGGTTGAGTCCTGGATAAAGTAAGATGTCAAACTATTCGTTTTTATGAATCTGTTGAGGTTATTAAGTTTTAATATCATATTGAAAATAAAATAATAATAAAAAAAATTCTATTATTATTTAATCTCAAAAAGTCTTATTTATTTTACTGATGGAGAAGCTCAATTACAAAGTCTTAAAATGGATGTATAATGTCTGGCATTATTTTACTAAATATTTCTTTTTCAGGCATATATATTTTACTAGCAATAATATAGTTGCTAAGCTGTTATATATATACACAGATTAAAAATTAACAAATATACATTAAATATTAAATAAAAATCAATTTTAATAGACTTTTAATGTTTTATTGCATTTAAACAATATAAGATGAGTATGGTGAATAAGCGTATCCAGAAGCATAGGCAGAAGGAAGATAATATCCAGAATAACCAACGCTACTGTATGTAAGAGGGGCGCTGTAAGCCAATGGGGCAGACGAAATTATTGGCGCTGAGTATGAGGTTGCAATTAAACCAGGTTTGGGAGCTGGTTTTGGCTCAGGGGCTGGTACCGCAAAAACTGTAGCGATGAGAGCAACGAAGACGACCTAAAATAATAATTTAGCATATTCAACTACATACGTACTTGTTTCAATTAATTTAAAGGATCCGGTCAATAAAATAAATTTTAATTAAGAAAATGAATAATCTTAGTAACTTGATTTAACTTACGAATTTGAACATCTTGTTATAATTATACTGATTGCACAAAAGTTACAAACTGAAGAAACTGTAGTAAATGCACATATTTATATTAAACGACGGCGTGATAAAACCTTCAAATGTAAGATTTTAACTTGTTTCGTTACCGGTACGAATAATTAATTTTACATTAATATAAAAATTATTGGTTAATCTTTTAAGGTGTTACTGAAACTCTGTTATCAAAACATGAATCATAAATAAAACTTTTTGTGAATATAAGGTAATACTGTTAAAAAAGAATTAGTAAATTATGAAAAATGTTTCCAATTTCGAGGCATTAAAAAACTATTTTCCTTACTATTTTTGTCAGATTGTTAATATAATAATTAATATTGTGACTTGAATCGAGAATTAAATTTTATCAATCCTACATTTCCATTACGTTTATTCCACAATGAAGTACAATACCATTTGTTTTCATACTTTGGATAATTTTAATATATTTTTTTATTAAATATTGTTACTTTTAGTTTTTCTATTATTTACTCTATTAGAGTAAATTTTTATTTCAATGTAGATTGTCACTAATAAAACATAACATAATATAATAAAAAGAAACATTATACTGTCTATGAATATTAAAACAGTTCCATCTAATTGTATGGTTAGGTCATTATATGACATTGCAGAAAGGATGAGGTTATTTACCATAGTAATTGATTAATTAATGTGGGGATTATACTCCTGCTGTAATATACATACTGATGGACATTTATTGTAAACATTTTAGAAATTTTTGTTACAACATGTATAAGCTTGTAAGTATTAACAGTAATTATTATTACTGATAATAATTTCTATTAAACAATTGTTAAAATAATTAAAACATATTTTAGGTAATCATTGCAACTATCTTGGCTGTTAGTTTTGGAACACCCCTTCCAAAACCACAACCGAAACCTGACATTATCGTAGATGATCACCATGATTTTGATTTACATCACTCTTTGGATCTGCTTCATGACTTCCATGACATAGAATATCACGAAGATATTGTAGAGGAACCTGTATTATATTCTAGTTATGTGGTACCTTCTTCGTATATCCATAGTGATCCCGTTATTATTTATTGATTAAAAATTATTTATTAAATAAAATTGTTAAAATAAAGTGATATTTTATTCGCCGTGGAGTGGAACGAATTATAAATATGAGATGAAATAAATTTCAATGAAAATATTATTGATTTCATACTATAATATTTAAAATATATAAGTAATAAATTCTGAAATTGAGTCCTGAATAAAGTAAGATGTCAAACTATTATTTTTTTTTTATCAATCTATTGAGGTTATTAAATTTTAATATAATATTGAAAATGTTATATGGTATATATTCTAAATTTCTATTTATTACACAAAAACATTAAATTCAAGTAAATACTTGTCTTAATAAGGGAAGATACTGAGTTACCTTGCAAAAATTCTTTTGGTTTTTTACTGGCAGAGGTTTCTCTTGAAAGCTCATATACAAAGTCTCAAAATGGCTGTGTGATGTCTAGTATTATTCTATTAAATATTTCTTTTTCAGGCATGTATATTTTACTAACTAAATAAAGTTGCTAAACTGATATAAGTATATACACAGATTAAAAATTACCAAATGTACATTTAATATTAAATAAAAATCAATTTATGAATAGACTTTTAATGTTTTATTGCATTCAAACAATGTACGACGAGTATGGTGAATAAGCGTATCCAGAAGCGTAGGCAGAAGGAGGATAATATCCAGAATAACCAACGCTACTGTATGCAAGAGGGGCACTGTAAGCCAATGGGGCAGACGAAATTATTGGCGCTGAGTATGAGGTTGCAATTAAACCAGGTTTGGGGGCTGGTTGTGGTTCAGGGGCTGGCACAGCAAACACTGAAGCGACGAGCGCAACGAAGACAACCTGAAATAATAATTTACTATATTCAAAATCATACGTACACTTCGAAATTAATTTAAAGAATCCGGTTAACCAAATAAAATTTAATTAAGAAAATGAATAATCGCAGTAAATTATTTTAACTTACGAATTTGAACATCTTATTATAATTATGATGATTGCACTTACAAAAGTTACAAACTGAAGAAATTATGGTACATCCACATATTTATATTAAACGACGACATGATAAAACCTTCAAATGCAACATTTTAACTTGTTTCGTTACCAGAACAAGTAATTAATTTTACATTAATATATAAATTATTAGTTTATCAAGTCTTTTAAAGCGATTAAAAATATGAAATTATTGTTTAAATATATTATTTAATATAGTTTTATATTTTATATAAAGTTTTCCAATTTCAAATGTTGGATAATTTAAAAATATTTCTTTATTAAATATTATTACTTAAATTCTTAAGTTTACTTCAATGTGAATTATTATTAATAAAATATATATTACTACATAATATAATAACCAAAACCGTTATACTGTCTATGAATGTTTAAGCAGTTCCATCTAATTGTAAGGTTAGGTCATTATATGACATTGCAGAAAGGATGAGGTTATTTACCATGGTAATTGATTAATTAATGTGTGGATTATATTCCTGGTGGAATATAAATACTGATGAACACTTATTGTAAACATATTAGAAATTTCTGTTACAACATGTATAGGCTTGTAAGTATTAACAGTCATTATTATTAGTGATTATAATTTTTATTAAACAGTTGTTAAAATAATTGAAACTTATTTTTAGGTAATCATTGCAACCATCTTGGCTGTTAGTTTTGGAACTCCCCTTCCAAAACCACAACCGAAACCTGACATTATCGTTGATGATCTCCATGATTTTGATTTACACCACTCTTTGGATCTGCATCACGACTTCCATGTTATAGAATATCACGCGGATATTGTAGAGGAACCTGTATTATATTCTAGCTATGTGGTACCATCTTCTTATATCCATAGTGATCCCGTTATTATTTATTGATTATAAATTATTTATTCAATAAAATTGTTCAAATAAAGTGATTTTTTATTTGCTGTGGAGTGAAACGAATTATAAATAAGAGATGAAATAAATTTCTATTAAAATATTGTTGATTTCATACTATAGTACTTAAAATACATAAATAATAAATTCTGAGATTGAGTCCTGAATAAATTAAGATGTTAAACTTTTATTTTTTATCAATCCGTTGAGATTATTAAATTTTAATATAATATTGAAAATGTTATATGGTATACATTCTAAATTTCTATTTATCAAACAAGAACTTTAAAGACTTAATAAGGGAAGATACTGAGTTACGTTGCAAAAATTCTTTTGGTTATTTACTGCCAGAGGTTTCTCTTGAAAGCAAAATCTTAAAATGGCTATGTGATATCTGGTATTATTCTACTACATATATAATATTAAATAAAAATCAATTTTATTAGTCTTTTAATGTTTTATTGCATTTAAACAATGTAAGATGAGTATGGTGAATAAGCGTATCCAGAAGCGTAGGCAGAAGGAAGATAATATCCAGAATAACCAACGCTACTGTAAGCAAGAGGGGCACTGTAAGCCAATGGAGCAGACGAAATAATTGGCGCTGAGTATGAGGTTGCAATTAAACCAGGGTTGGGGGCTGGTTTTGGTTCAGGAGCTGGCACCGCAAACGCTGAAGCGACGAGGGCAACAAAGATGACCTAAAATAATAATTTACCATGTTCAATTACATACGTAATACTTACAATTAATTTAAATTAATCAGAAGACAGAACAAAATTTAATTAAGATATCAATGTTACTAAATTATTTTAACTTACGAATTTGAACATGTTGTATAAATTATAGTGATTGTACTTGCAAAAGTCACAAACTGAAGAAACTGTAATACATGCACACATTTATATTAAACGACGACATGATAAGACCTTCAAATGTAGATATTTTTTGATACTTTAACTTGTTTTGTTACATGTACAAGTAATTAATTTTACATTAATATAAAATATTCTGCTTCATCAAAACTTTTAAAGGGATGAAAATAAATAAATATACTATGTAATGTACTTGAACATTTTTCTCATTGAATAACTTATTAATCAAGTTTTTATGTCGATATAATATTATTTAAATTGAAACTATAATTAAAGTTCATCGTTACTTGACATCCTTTTCGTTTATTTTATAATAGAAGCATACTGAAGTTTTATTCCACCTTTAGTTTTCAAACGGTGAATATTAAAATATATTTTTTTGTAATATTATAAAATTTAAATTTTGATAATTTTATTATTTATTATCATTATTAATTAAATTTACTATTACATAATATAATAATCAGAATTATATACTCTTTATGAATTTATAAGCAATTTCGACTAATTGTACGTATAGGTCGTAATATGACATTGTTGAAAGGATGAGGTTATTTACCATACCAATCAATTAATTGAGGTGGGGATTATATTCCTGTCGAAGTATAAATAGTAATCTATTTTTATTGTAAACGTATTAGAAATTTATATTACAAAATGTACAAGCTTGTAAGTATTAATAGTAATTATTATTACTAATTAATGTTTCCATTAAACAATTGAAGTAATTGAAACGTATTTTTAGGTTATCATTGCAACTATCTTGGCTGTTGGTTTTGGAACTCCTCTTCCAAAACCACAACCGAAACCTGACGTTATCGTAGATGATCACCATGATTTTGATTTACACCATTCTTTGGATCTGCATCATGACTTCCATGATTTAGAATATCACGCAGATATTGTAGAGGAACCTGTATTATATTCTAGTTATGTGGTACCATCTTCGTATATCCATAGTGATCCCGTTATTATTTATTGATTAAAAATTATTTATTAAATAAAATTGTTAAAATAAAGTGAGTTTTTATTTGCCGTTGAGTGAAACAAATTATAAATATGAGATGGAATAAATTTCAATGAAAATATTGTTGATTTCATACTATAATATTTAAAATACATAAATAACAAATTCTGAGATTGGACCCTGAATTAAGTAAGATGTCAAACTATTATTTTTTTATCAATCCGTTGAGGTTATTAAATTTTAATATAATATTGAGAATGTTATATGGAATACATTCTAAATTTCTATTTATTACAGAAAAACTTTAAAATCTTAATAAGGGAAGATACTGAGTTACGTTGCAAACATTCTTTTGGTTTTTTACTGCCAGAAATTTCTCTTAAAAGCTCATCTACAGTCTAGTCTTAAAATGGCTGTGTCATGTCTAGTATTATCCTATTAAATATTTCTTTTTCAGGCATATATATTTTACTAGCTAAATAAAGTTGCTAAACTGATATAAGTATATACACAAATTAAAAATTACCAAATGTACATTTAATAATAAATAAAAATCAATTTATGAATAGACTTTTAATGTTTTATTGCATTTAAACAATGTACGACGAATATGGTGAATAAGCGTATCCAGAAGCGTAGGCAGAAGGAGGATAATATCCAGAATAACCAACGCTACTGTAAGCAAGAGGGGCACTGTAAGCCAATGGAGCAGACGAAATTATTGGTGCTGAGTATGAGGTTGCAATTAAACCAGGGTTGGGGGCTGGTTTCGGTTCAGGAGCTGGCACCGCAAACACTGAAGCGATGAGAGCAACAAAGATGACCTAAAATAATAATTTACTGTGTATTAACTACTCTCGTACCCACATAAAATTAATTTAAATATATATTTAAACAAATTTTAATTAAAAAATAACATTATTGAGCTTACGAATTTGAACATGTTGTTATAATTATGGTGATTGTACTTGCAGAAGTTACAAACTGAAGAAAATGTTATACATGCACATATTTATATTAAGCAACTACATGATAAGAGGACCTTCAAATGTGTGATATTTTTTTGACATTTTAACTTGTTTCGTTACATGTAGAAGTAATTAATTTAACATTAATGTGGAAATGTTTTATTCCGCCAAACTTTTAAAGTAATTAAAATATTTACACAGCTGCATCTTTAGAGATAATAATCAATGCAAAGGGATTTTCAAGGTGACTAGACAATTTTATTTTAAGCTAAATTAATGGGTCTAATACGTATATTATTTTTTTGTTTTAATTTGATAACTTCATTCTACTGTAGTTATCGATGTTAGTATATCCTTTTTGTTCATTTCAAAATTGAATCAAAATAGCATTTAGTTTCATAATTAAGTTATTAACATATTTAAACAGCTGCATCTTTAGAGATAATAATCAGTGCAAAGAGATTTTCAAGATGGCTAGACAATTTTATTTTAAACTGAATTAATGAATCTAATATCTATATTATTTTTGTTTTTTGTTTTAATTTGATAACTACATTCTACTATAGTTATCGATGTTAGTATATCCTTTTCGTTCATTTCAAAATTGAATCAAAATAGCCTTTAGTTTCATAATTAAGTTATTTAAAAATAAATACTTTTCAGAACCAATTCGGTAATCCATTTTCAATGTGTTGTTTATTAAAACTTCTATTAAGGCTACAGCACTGTGTGAAGGTTAATGTCAATGTAAGACCATATTCTTAAACAACAATTAATCTGACCAATATAAATCGTACTAATTAAAAATCATTGCTGGTGTCACTTGTCCCCTAATTCAGTCAGTCTTCACCCTCAACTCAATATAAAAACATCGAACAACTTTATTATGTTATCAGTTAACTAGTGAATTCTAGTGATTAACAATTACTTAACAATATGTACAAAACTGTAAGTAACGAATATATATTTTTTTATTTCAATTAAGTTTCTGGTTACAAATTCCAATGCTTTTTTTGTTCAGTATACGTCACGAAACAAAGTGCAAGGTAGGACCCGATGTTCTTGTTATATTTTTATAACAGGATATGAAACTACAAAAGATCGACGCACGAAACAAGTTCCACGCATAATATTTATTTACTTTTTTATTGTGTACTGTTAACTTAATTGTTCGAGTATTTTCGTGGTTTTAAAGTGCATAATTAATTTTAATTGTAACCAGTTAAATAAATAAATCCTAAAATAATTGCACAATTATTACACTATAACTTCGACAATGTTTTACTTTGGTTAATATCCATTATTATTTTATTAAATATTTGCTTCCTATCTTCAACTTACAGCTAGTTTTGAACTTGGAATATTTGACAATTTCAGATAATTTTTGTTGGTCTCATCGCCTTCGCTTTTGCGGCTCCGGCACCTGAAGCTAAACCAGATCCGAAGCCAGCTGCTAAACCAACTATCCTAGCTGCATACACTTCGCCCGTTGTAGTCGATCACGTTGATGATGTAGATTTTGTTCATGATGATGTTGTGGAGGTATACGAAGATGTTGTTGCTGAACCCGTGATCCACTCTAGTTATGTCGTACCGTCTTATTACCCATACAGTGCGCCTTATATTTTAGTATAAGTTGTATCTGTTAATTAATAAAATTAAATGGTAAATATTTATTTATACAATTTGAATTTTTATTTACTAGAACTTACAGTCTTACCTACGAGTTACTGTTTTTTATTTACTGTTACTTAATGATTCCATTGACTTCATCTTACAGTAGTAGTTTAGACCAATAATAAATTTAAAAAACTCAAATTAATGAGTCACAATTAGTATAATACAATGTTGGTTGTAAGATAAACCGGACCCATAAAAATAATAAAGATGAATAATAAATTAATATGCAAATACATCGAAAAAAACTGGTTCAAAAATTGGCAGTTGTAGTGGAAGTGACACACCCATACGACGCGCAATTTATGCGTATCTATAATATAAAAGCTTAAACCCGCAACAGCAACAGTGTCATTTGATCAAAGTCAAATAAACGCTTATCAAAATGTTCAAATTCGTAAGTAACCAAAGCATAAGTCACATTTGAGAAATTTTATTTAAATGAACATTTTTCCCATCATCTAGTTCGCCCTTGTCTTCGCCGCCGTCTTGGCCGTCGTATCTGCTGGTCCTAAACCAGGTTTGGTAGCCGCCGCCTACAGTGCCCCAGTGGTTGCCGGTGCTCCAGTTGTAGCCGCCGCCCCAGCTGTTGCCTACTCCGCCCCAGTCGCCTACTCCGGATACTCCTCTGGATACGTAGCTGCCCCAGCCGTAGCCGCTCCATTGGCTTACTCCGCTTACTCTGCTCCTCTTGCTGCCACCTACTACTAAGCTGTTATCTTTTAGTGAATAAATAATTTAATATATTTTGACTTTTATTTTCGGAAACATTTATTTTTGTTGTGCTCATAAATTCAACATAATTAAAAAAGAAATTGTACACTAGTTAATAATCATTACTAATTTCATATGAAGATAAAACTCTTAATTACTTTTTTCAGTTTAATATCTTTAGTTTTTAATTATTTAAATTAAGTTATTATTAATAATCTCTTTTATTTAGTACATTCTTTGGGATGCTGGACATAGATCTGTTTTATTTTTATTTTTAAAATTATGCAGTATCACTTACTACCAAAAAGCATTATGTCCAATTCATGTATTAATAAATCAAATTTTTATCAGCTTCAATAGAGTATAAACAAAAGATATCTCTGGAAGCTTATAGAAAAATTTTTATTACAATATTATCAAAAGTTTTTGGCTTTTTAAATTTTTTGATTGACTTTGGCAAAAGTTTTGGTAATGCTGAACTATAGTGCCGATATGAATTTGATAAAACATCTTTGGGACACTTTAGGGCTACGCTTAAGAAATCTGGTACCCGCAAAATAACTTTCAAGATCTATTTCAACAGCTTCAGATTGAATGCAACATAGCTATAAATGACCAAAATTCCTTTTCGATATATTCATTGAATAAAAAGTTACTAAAAAATTATTAGTAATAAAATTAAATTTAAATGATTAAAAATTAAAGATATTAGACTGAAAAAAGTAATTAAGAGTTTTATCTTCATATAAAATTAATAATAATTATTAACTAGTGTACAATATCTTTTTTAAAAATGTTTCATTTATGAGCACAACTAAAATAAATATTTCCAAAAATAAAAGTCAAAATATATTAAATTATTTATTGGCTTAGTAGTAGGTAGCGGCAAGAGGAGCAGAGTAAGCGGAGTAAGCCAATGGACCAGCTACGGCTGGAGCAGCAACGTATCCAGAGGAGTATCCGGAGTAGGCGACTGGGGCGGAGTAGGCAACAGCTGGGGCGGCGGCTACAACTGGGGCACCGGCAACCACCGGGGCACTGTAGGCAGCGGCTACCAAACCTGGTTTAGGACCAGCAGATACGACGGCCAAGACGGCGGCGAATACAAGGGCGAACTAGATGATGGGAAAAACGTACGTTTAAATAAAATTTATTAAATGTGACTTATGATTTGGTTACTTACGAATTTGAACATTTTGATAAGCGTTTATTTGACTTTGATCAAATGACACTGTTGCTGTTGCGAGTTTAAGCTTTTATACTATAGATACCCATAAATTGCACGTCATATGGGCGTGTCTCTTGCACTACAACTGCCAATTTTTAAACCAGTTAAATATATAATATGTTAAATATATTAGTTTTTCTATTAAAATTCGTATGAAAACTTTTTATGATGCTTTTAGAATAAACCATAATATTTTTTTATCAAATTAAAAAATTCAAATACTTTATTCAAATTTAGATTTCTTTATTCTCTTAAAAAATCAGTCTTTTTATGTCTGTGTAGAAGCAAATATAAAACAAATAATTGAAATTTAGAAAACAAAAATTATCATCATATTCCTTTATTCAGTAATTCTAAAAAATCATCATTTTTATGTATAATAAATTATATTCAATGGAAATATGAAGCAAATAAGCAAAATTTTGAGAAGTTAATATAAAATACTGGACAATAAGAAGAAAAACAAAAATTGTTAATGTTTTTTATGTTTATATTAATATTAAGCAAATTTAAAGCAAATAAACAAAATTTCAAATAACTTACTGTAAAGACAGAAGAAAAAAATATAATTGTCTCTATATTTCTGTATAAAATTATTATCTTGAGGAAACAATTGTATGTATGTATATATTATATTAATGTTAATGCAAATATTAAAATTTCAGGAAGGAAAAATAAACTAAAAATTTGATATAGTTTTTAATTTTTGGCTCCAACATGTAGATACTTATCATCACCTTATTTAATACAGTAATTTATTCTCCACACATCTGTTCTACTTGTCACCTTAACATTGCACATAAAAAAACGAAAGTACAAAAATTTCACGCCTACAACACAAATTTATCCTTATATTTTTGTATATAAATCGGGCACAAACATTCACAAATATCATTTGATAGAAATCGTATCAAATACTCAGTAAAAATGTTTAAATTCGTAAGTATCTAAATCACGTAATTTCAACATTTATTGTCCTTTAATAGACACACTTTATATAAATTATGTATGATTTATGCACCTTTCAATCGCATATTTGTTAAATTTCCAGTTTGCTCTCGTCTTCGCCGCCGTCTTGGCCGTCGTATCAGCTGGTCCAAAACCAGGAGTAGTAGCCGCTGCCTACACCGCTCCAGTTGTAGCTGCCGCTCCAGCTGTGGCCTACTCTGCTCCCCTTGCTTACTCTGGTTACTCATCCGGATATGTAGCTCCAGCCATCTCCGCCTACCATGCTTCCCCATTGGCTTATTCTGCTTACTCTGGATACGCTGCTCCAGTTGCCGCAACTTACTATTAATAACTTGCTATGATATTTGACAATTAATAAATTTAAATGTAAACCATACGTGGAAATTATTTTATAACAACATCAACTATTTGCTTATATTTGTAAATATACAGGAAGATCGTAAAACAACCCTATGACAACTTTTGAATGGGAAATTAACACGTATCAAATTGTCAACTATCAACTATTTTTTTAATGGAAAGAGTGTTCTTGTGATATCTTATTTGAAACAAACATTTTAATATTCAATATTATTTTACTACTTAAATTTTTTATTTTATTACTTAAATATATTTCAAGAAAAAAACTATTTAGTGTATATTATTTAAAAAAATTATATTTCTACAAAAATATTCACATAAGAAAAGATCACTTAATTATCTGGTTTACTTAATAGCTAAATGGTTTCTGAACACACTGTATAAAGGAGATTAAAGGCTGTATAAAAAACTCAAATATAAAAACTAAAACAAAAATTGATAATGGTAGAATTAATAACAAATAAAGAAAATTATGTCACAAAAAAACTAAAATTGATTAAACATTACAGTTTTAAAACATTAAAAAACTGTACAAGTATAACATATTTCAGTTTCTATATAATTTCTTAAATATTTATATTTGAAACACAATTAGATGTTCTCAGTATGTGAAATGGTTCATTGTCAATATTTTTTTAATATTCTTTATTATTCCTTAAAATTTTAAACCTCACTTAATTTTATAATTTAAAAAAATGTATATTTTTATTGTCACTATTCCATGTTTTAAATAAAAATAATATTAGTGGGTATTTCATACTTAATAATCAAAAACAATTTTTAATAATTTCGTTTATTAACTAATCGTATTTTATGTCACAGCAATTTTCTAATAATAGGTGGCAGCTACTGGAGCAGCGTAAGCGGAGTAAGCCAATGGGGATGCATGGTAGGCAGAGACGGCTGGGGCTACGTATCCGGCTGGGTATCCAGAGTAAGCGAGCGGAGCGGAGTAAGCTACAGCTGGAGCGGCGGCTACAACTGGGGAACTGTAGGCGGCAGCTACCAAACCTGGTTTGGGGCCAGCGGATACGACGGCCAAAATGGCAGCGAATACAACAGCGAACTAAAATAAAACATTAGTGAATCAAATATTCCATAGGCAACAATGTAAACATTTAATACTTACGAGTTTGAACATTTTGTATGAATATTTGACACGACTTCGATCAAATGATACTCATGAACGTTTTAACCAGGCTTATATACGAAATTTGTATGAATAAATTTATTTTGTGGGCGTGATTTTTTTTTTTTTTTTGTTTACCTTATGCTTTCCTTTTTGTGTAATAGCGATTATCGCGGGAAGCATAGTAATTTTGGTAAATTTTAAAGGTTGAATAAAATTTTACATCATTTCTTCTAGTAAAATGGATATAATTAGTTTTTTTTAGAAGACTATAATCTGTAACGACACAACTACCACCATAAAGTTTAAACACAAACAAATACCTATAATTTTCAGTTAAAAATAAAATTGTGATGAAATTAAGAAATTTTAAAATAATACCCCCCTCCGGCCTTTCTGAACATAACTTCATTAATTGGGGTTAGCAAAGAATGACTCTTCAACAAAATCTCAAAAGTGGAACATACAGGTTTATTAAAATAATATATTGCTGGAAATAATATTGAAGAAAATTAAAATATTATACTTTTTATCGAAGACTTATCAGTCTATTGTGGAGTCGTTAATATTATTTTCAGATGTGTGGAATATATTACCATTTTGTACAATGTAAGGTTATTGGATTTTCACTCAAGACGAGGTCGAGACTTTGAGTTTATTATTATTATAACGAATTTTATGAACTTCACATTGTCAAAAGTTGAATTCGTTAGATAAAGTAAAAGAGGAGTTGTACCTAAGAATATCATTAGTCTTAAAGGTATATATTATCTCTTCGTGAAGAGCAAAGAATGTCATTATTACCTGATACAATACGAATATTTATCAATATATAGCTTATGTGAGAAATATATTAAAATAATATCACTGACAATAATATTGAAGAAAATTAAAACGTTTTCATTTTTATTATTTTATAGTTCATTAATATTATTATTACGACTTGAGAATGATATATAAGTACTGATAGAAGTACAAATAATGAGAAGAAGAGAGTATTAACAAATAATGCAATAGTATTTGCTACAATAGCATTATTTATGAATATAATAAAGAAGAAAGGATGTAATGCCTAATAGGTTGTGATAACCTCTTCATATTCACCTCAACGTCAAAAAATACTCAAATATATTTTAAATAAATTTATTAACTAACTAAATCATAATCTAATAGTAGGTGGCAGCTACTGGAGCAGCATAAGCGGAATAAGCCAATGGGGAAGCGTGGTAGGCAGAGACGGCTGGGGCGGCAACGTATCCGGAAGAGTATCCGGAGTAGGCGACTGGGGCGGAGTAGGCAACAGCTGGAGCGGCGGCCACAACTGGAGCGCTAGCTACAACTGGAGCGCTGTAAGCTGCAGCTACTAAACCTGGTTTAGGGGCGGCAGAGACGACGGCCAAGACGGCAGCGAAGACAATGGCGAACTGGAAATACATCAATTCATTAGTTAATTTAATTCACATAATAATAATAATTTTGATTGCTTACGAATTTGAACATGGTGAAGAGTTATTTGATGTTGCTTGTATCAAATGATATAGTTTGTTGTGTGTGTCGAGTTTATATATTAAAAGAGCTTGACTTAATTTTATTCATAGGGCGTGGACTTTTTGTTTATTTTATATGGTTTGTTTTTTTGTGGATAACAGTATCATAACTTTGTAAGTATAGTGGGCAAGTAGTTTGGCAGAACCAGTTATCTTAATCTTTTATTTATTTTTAGATACACATAGAAAAAAAAATTGTATGTATTTTGTTAACGGATATATTCAGATTGTACTCTATCTTTTATTATAGTACAATTAAAATGAAAAACTACTTATCATCAAGTTAAAAATATAAACAAATACGTATATTTTTTATTCGCTTATTATTAATAAATTAAATACACGTGTACATTCATTGATCATCTGAGAATATTTAAATTAAAATACAATAACAGCTACTTTAGTTTCACTTTAGCATTACCAAAAAAATAAATATATTAATTCCAATAACACATCAATCTTTTAAATGTCTTAATCGTGACCAGAATATTTAATAGTAGTAGTAATAGTAGTTTTTTTCTATTATAGTTTCATAGTTCAATATATTAATTATTAATTATATTAATTTTTTGTTTAAATTTATAAATATTACTTTGTTTATGTTTAAAGTTTGTCAAAAAATATTTTATTTTTTGCTGGATATAAATATTCCATATTTAATAATCCAAATACTTAATTTTAGAAATATCTGTACTAATATTTTATTATTTCAGTTGATCTATTAATTGATTTATCAACTTTAGATTTTAAAATCTTACTTACATCTTAAATTAATTTTACAATATTACTAAAAAACAAAGATTTTAATTAACAAATAAAACATTCCCCTTAATTGTATGTATTTATTCGAAATTCGTGTACAAAATCAATATGTCAAGTATAAAACATCAAACGTAATCTTCAAACCAAATGAGCTACTGGGGCTGCATACGAGGAGTAGGCTACTGGAGCTACCGGATGAGCGACATGATGAGCAACTGTTGGGGCTACGTATCCAGAAGAATAAGCCAATGGAGAAGAGTAGGCTACAGCGGGAGCGGCAGCTACTACTGGAGCACTAGCTACTACTGGAGCACCGTGTACGACTGGAGCACTAGCTAATACAGGTGAACTGTAAGAAGCAGCCACTAAACCTGGTTTAGGGGCGGCAGTCGAAAGGGTCAAGACAGCAGAAAAGACAACAGCAATCTGTAATTTTTTATTAAATAGACCATGATTGTTTTAATATTAAAATTTTTACTTACCAACTTCATCATTTTGATTGTAGGATATTCGATTTTTTTATATCAAATAATTGTAACAAACAAAATTGAATTGGCTTATATAGTTCAAGAACAATGAATTTTGAGATAGGTAGAGGGGTTATCTTCAATCTCAAAAATAATAGGATTAATAACATCTACATCCACATATTAGCATAATTCATGGGTTGCTACCATGACATTTTTAAATGTAGTAGGATAAAAAGAATTGTATTAAAATGTTGTGACAATAAAAAATTGGATAATTAAAATATTTAATGTAAAATTTAATTTTTTTTTTTAATACTTAAATTAACTCATTATTAGTTTTTGCCAATTAAAAACAGTTATTCTATTATTCAACGTATAAGAATCAGACCTCTGTTAAATTATGCACACTAATCATATTTGACTAATGAAAATTTGAAGAAAGAATGTAAGATATTTAAATCTAACAAAGTTATATAATAAATTAAAGGTTAATAGACACAATTTAAAATACGTTTATTTACATATACACAACATAAATATTTTGATCAATTTTCAGCAAAATAAAAAATATTCTCTACGCATAAACATGCTATTAAATAAATTAAATATTAAAAAATCTTGATTGACTCGTCACATCAATAGTAAAATTATCACATTTTTAATGATTCTTAATTTACCAAACAGATTTAATTAATTCAATTGACAGATGAACAAGTAAAATTTTATGTCAAACACTTTCTAATAAAAATAATAACAAATAACACAAAAACAAGAATATATGAATTTAAAATTTCTTTATTTAATAAACTATGATTTAAATAAATTGTTAAAAAGGTATTAAACTTAAAATATATAATTTGGTGGTGAACATTTGAATTTAATTCATTAATTAATATTCGGAATAAAGTGATAATTAAATAATTTTTTCTATTGGCAAATTTAAAGCTGGAGAAATACCTACTTAAAAATCAACAGGTGATGTTTGACTAGTTTTTATAAAGTGATAAATGTAAAAAACAAAACACTAAAAATCCATTTAACTAATATTGTAACATCGTGGGTGGTGTACACCGAATATTAAGCATGCAAAGCTGAATTAGAGCATATCATAACAATTACTTAAAACCTACTTAAAACGCTTATATAAAAAGTAGCATTATTTTGAAAGATAATGAAATTTATGTTTCTTTAGGATAGTTTTAATGGCATTTTTTATCTACATCATTGCTGGTTTTAACATTATGATGAAACTTGATGATTTATTTGCAAAACAACGTTTATAAATTTTCAAGTCTTTATTGTGGCATAGAACATAGTTTACAAATAGGCATAAGGAGCATATCCGTATCCAGCAGAATAAGCCAAGGGCGATGAGTAAATAGATGGGTTGATGTAGTTAGAGTAAGTCAAAGGAGCGGAGTATGTTGAGTATCCTGAAGTAATTATTGGAGCACTGTAGCTAGAAATGAGTCCAGGGTTTGGTGCAGCAATTGTCAAAGCCAAAAAGGCGGCGAAGGCAAAGATCTGAAAATAAATAAAAGTTTTGAAATGCATTTGAACTAATTAAAGGAATAAATAATAGATAATAATATATATAAACCTTACCAATTTGAACATGTTGATGCGTTGTGTATACTTGACAGATCAAATAATAATGTTCAGCAGTGCACCGTGTCCGTTTTATACACGAAAACAAAAACTGGTGGGAAATGCATGTGCAATTAAATGAAGAAAGGAATTCTACACGAAACTGGTTCACTTAATCAACAAAAACAAAAATTGACCGGAAATATATTGGTCTTCTCTGTTAAAATGTTGTTAAATTTAAATCTCCTTGTAAAATCACAAACTATACTAAATTTAATGACATAATTAGTAATTTAGACATTGTAAAACCAGATGACAATAATACATGTAATATAGCAACAGTGTTGGTAATTTTTCCTTTAACTTTAACGATGGCATAATGGAATAAAGTGATTCACATTTTTATCTGGGTAACCAGTTTTGCAGGATTATTTTACACGAATTGCAGTAAGTACCAAAGTCCCTCACATTGTATTACCTGAAAGATGAAGGTATATAAGGGAAATAGAATTCAATTTTCAGCATAGTATTTCATCAGCAGCGTGAAGTAGCATCTCCAAAATGTTTAAACTGGTATGTACTCAATATTTGTAATTTATCTGTAAAATATAAAAGTTCTAGAGCATTACATGGGAAGAATTAAATTGTTTTTCGTTTTCAGTTGGTTGTCATTTTTGCTGCCATCTTGGCTGTGGCTGTTGCAGCTCCCAAACCAGGATTAGTTAATCCAATTTTGGCATCGCCTGTATATTCATCATACTCTGCTCCTTTGGCCTACTCTGGATATTCGGCTCCTGTCTATTCAGCTCCATTGACTTACTCTTCAGGTTACAACTATGGATATGGATACTCTCCTCTTGCTTATTATTGAATACCGATAATAAATGATTAAATAAATCTAAGTTGTTTTACTAAAATTGTCAATCAATTCAAAAATCAATTTTTAGATGATAATTATTAACATCAAAATTTGTTGAATCTAGATTCTTGTTTTTCTTAAAAAATAACGAGACCAAAAATAATATTTTAAGTAATTAGGAATCAATCAGTAGAGTAAATTAAATTTAATTTCTGAGAACAATAATTTATTCAAAAAATGCATGGTTTATCTAAAAAGATCTTTCAAATACACAATTTCTGAAATGTTTCCCATCTATCACGGCTGACATTCATCGAACCAGATTACGTCTACGGATACATTAAGTCAGAGTTAAGGTCATTGTAATACTCTGACCTTCTTGAAACCCAACTAATTTAAGACAATAAATTTGGTCCAGCAGGCTCTTACTACGTTCACCCCACCAAAATTTTTCTTGTTAGATAGTATAAAAAGGAGAACTATTTTTTAAACCGTATCATTTGATCCTACCAGATTCAAAAGATATTATACAAAATGTTCAAAATCGTAAGTACTTTGTAATATAACATACTGTATTGTATATTAATAATTTTTTATATTTAAGTTCGCCATTGTCTTCGCCGCCATCTTGGCCCTCGCCGCCGCTGCCCCTAAGCCAGGCCTTGTAGCCGCCGCCTACAGCGCCCCAGTAGTAGCCGCCGCCCCAGCTGTTGCTTACTCCGCCCCAGTAGTAGCCGCCCACGGACCCGCCGTGGCTTACTCCGCCCCAGTCGTAGCCGCCCACGCTCCAGCCGTCGCCGCCCCAGTCGCCTACTCTGCCGGATACGTCGCCCCCGCTGTAGCCTACGGCGCCCCAGTTGCCCACTACTACTAAACAGTGGTTTAAAATTACTCCATAGAATGCAATAGTTTGGATTACACAGTACAACATTTCTATAGTTCAATAAAATGGTTATTTATTAAATTATTTTCTTTTTATTCAGGCAACCCAATAAATTAATTAATTTTATCAGTGGTATTTTATATTCAAGTGGATTATTAAAGATATAATAGCAACTAATAAAAACGAGTCTAAGACCATTCGAAGTAAGAACAAGTACTACAGCCAGACTGGTATAAATGTGTATACCCTAAAAACTACTAGTTTTGTGATGAACGAAGTCTCTCTGCTAGTCGTAACTCGTTCTCGACCACCACCCTGTCGTATTACCAGTTTGCCCATAACGATTTCAGCACAACTTATTATTCTGACACCTGTAACCGTCTAAAACGGCAAATATTAAACTATTTATATATTTAATTTTAATTTTTGAAATTGAAATTATCCACTTCAAAAGTCGTACACTCGGCTGCCGAATGGCATTTGCCATGAAATTGAAAAATAAGGTTGGAACGGAGAAAATCTTAAATATTCCTAAGAAATCTAATAAAGTTGACATATAAAATATAAGAATATTAATATTACTTTTTAGATTTAAAGATTGTAATAATAATTGGGATTAATTTAATGTTTAATATTATATACAATATTAATTTTAAAAAAATGTCAACTTATTATTGTGAGAGTCACTGAGATAGTATCTAAGAAACCACATGACTAAAAATATGATCAAACTATATTGAATTAAATGGTTTAAAAATTATTTTTTTATTTTATTGTATATTATTTTATATACTTCAAAAATATTATTTCTCTAATTAACTCACGAATAATAACATAATTTGATTTTATTTTAACCCAATAATTTCTATAACATTTCAAAATAGTATCAATTTTAGATTTTAAATTTAAACCAGATTTTTATAAACTAAAACAATGACATACTAGTATTTGTTAATTTTAGTACAATTGAGATAAATCCAAAAATGTATTATTAGAAATATGATATAAATAAAATAAGTGTAATAGTTACTCTTTCATTCGATTTTATAGTATTTGATGAACTAACAAGTAAAAAATATAATTTTGTTATGTATTTTTTCGTAATACAAATATGTATATATTTTTTAAAACAAAATATAAATACTGATTTAGAAATGTTGCAGTGTTCTACAAATTATTGGATTACTTTATCATACAAGAGGAACCGTGGGAAACTGGTTCTTAGGATGGTAATGCTACTCTTGTTATTATCATTTTTAGCCTTTCAAATTAATCGATATGGTATATCAAGAAAAAATATTAATTAAGTAAAAAAAAATCTACAAAAATAACAATACTGTCATAAAAAATATTGTACATTTACTTAAAAAACCAAAAATTTGTTATTTATTATTTAGTTATAGCTGTTTTATGTGTATAATATTAAAGAAAATTATTAGTATGCCACGCGTTAATTTACATAGACAACTAGTTCTATTTACATAATGTTGATTTTTTAATTTAAATATTTTATTTATGTTTAATTATAATATAATTAATTTTTATTCACCTTTTCCAGATAAATCAGTTTAGTAAGTAAAATCAATAACTATTGGGCATAAATAATTCTTTATTTATGATTAATAAAATATTATATGTTACTTATTTTGATCGTACCTTCTACTTCAGAACATCACAGTCTTAGGTGGTAATTATGAAAAAGTAAAAACATAATCATCAGTTTAACAGTTCTTTCGTATAAATGTTTAATTTGGCTACCTTTACTTTATTCTAAACATTCTATAAGATCTCATGAGTAGTTTAAAATAATGAATAGACGAATTACCTATTGAACAGTATTAACGAATGAACACCACATCAGACATCTATTGCTACGAATAGAAAAGAATAAAAAATAAAAGATCAAGAATCAACAACAGGAAATACAAATAATTACAATACAATATAAAAAATATTTTGTAAATGTCACTGACACTACTTTTCATTAGAAGCTTTTACTCTTGAATTCATCAAACTCTTTAAAATAGTTGTCTGTTCCGTGAGAAATTAAATATACAGATTTTAGTTCTAATTCTTATTCCTTATATACACAAATTTGACAATTTACATACAAAAAGTGCACACAAATTGGTCATCCTTGAATAATTGAATTTTAAGTATGTGCAGAAAATGTTTATTTATGTTAATTAAGAATACTTTAAATGGTGCGGAGCTATTAGAAAATAAAAATATAAATAAAATTCCCATCAAAACACAAAAAATTGTAAAATTACAATAAATTGATATAATTTTTATTAATTTAATAATTATTATATTTTATCGAAAAAACTAAATTTAAAAAACATGTGGTTATTGACAAGATTTATCTAATTTGCATCTCTCCATTAACAGATAATTAACTACAGGCAGTATAATAATGCATTTTTTGTAGGTCAAATAAAACTATTTATAAACAAAATTGAGATGAATTGAAATTAATTATTACTATACTATTGTGTATTACAATAAAAATATAATAAAATTCATAAATCTATAAATAAATATTATTTGTAGAATAAAAATATCATAAAGAGCAGCATATAAAAAAATTATAAATGAATAATTGAACAAATATCAAAATTTTTGGACACAAAGGAGTATTGTAATTTATGAAACGATATCATATCGCACGACACTGTAATATTAGATTATAATAACTAAGAAAAATTAGTTTGAATCGTTATATGTTTTACATTTTTTCAGTAAATATTATTTATTGATTCTCTTGCATTTTCAAGAGCTATAAATACTTAAATCATCGTTCATATATGGGTCTATCAAAGTTGGAATTGCTTGTAATAGAATAGAGTAAGGATTAAGAATGTGAAACTTAAGATTTTGAAATTATGTTTGTCGAAAAAAGTTATTCGAAGGGCCAAAGTATTTGATCACTGAGTACACTTTTTTTCATAAAATATTATTAAATCCAATCGATCTTAATATTCTTTATTCAAAAAATTAAGCAAATTCATAAGCCGAATAACTCAAATTTATCATTAACTTGTTGAATCGATCAAGTGAAAGAAATTAATTAAATTATTTTTTGTATTATGTACATCTAAATAACCCTAACATTATTTAAAAGGCAGTTTCTATATTTTCGTTATAAATTAGAGCAATTTCTTTGATACTTGATATGTTAAGTAAAAGAAAGATTTATATTACAAATACACTTTATTCCTATCCAATAGAAATCAACTTTATAGTAAATATTTTAATACAATCTCATTGGTAACTTTATGCTGATTTAATAATATCCGTAGAGTCCAGCACCGTAGCCCAAGGATGGAAAACCTGCGAAAGAGTATCCGGCATATGGGGCAGAATACGCATACGGATACGCAGCTGATGAGTAAGATGAGTACACAATTGGAGATGGATCAGGTTTAGCTGCTACGAAAGCAACTGCCAAAAGAGCAAAAATCAACAACTGAAAATAAAAATAAATATTAATATAACCAATACACAGCATGTAAATGTCTAGCACTAACAGATTTAAACATTTTAATGTAGTTGTCTGTTGTTGAGATATAAAACAAACTGATTCTAGTTCTAATTATTATCGCTTATATACAAATCTTTGATAATTTGCATACAAAAAATGCACACAAATTGGTTATCCTTGAATTATTTAATAAAATAAGTAAGTGCATTATTTATGTTAATCAGATATATACATAAATATTGCCAAAAGTGTTGTGTTTTTAAAAAATGCACATTTCACTTAAGATCTATGAAGAAAATTAAAATTCAGATTTCCAATTTAAAATGTACTAATACATAGTTATTTCTATACTAATGTATTCACAAAAACACTAAGTATAAAAAAGTATATTATATTCACAAGATTTGTCTCATTTGCATCTTGCACTTTAAAAAACACAATTAATTAGACGCAATAGAAAATGCACTTTTTGTAGGTCAAATAAAATTGTATATAAACAACTTGATTTTAAAATTAAATCACAGTTTGTTTTAGACAGCTCTAAACAACACAACCAATAAAAATGTTCAAATCCGTATGTATTGTATTAAGTTGTTAAAATGAATTAAATATTTTCTATTGTTTATTTCAGTTGTTGGTACTTGCTATTTTGGCAGTTGCTTTTGTAGCAGCTAAACCAGATCCATCTCCTGTGATCTACGCACCTGCTGCTTATCCCTACGCCTATTCTGCCCCATATGCTGGATACTCTTTTGGAGGTTTCCCATCCCTTAGCTACACTGCTAAATTTTATGGTTATTATTAAATTGTAGAAAAAGATAATGAATAAAATTTACCAAATAGCACACAACAAGTATTATTTTGAAGTAATTTCATTTAAAATTAATAATGCATGAGTGACGATTGTTTTCAATTTACTTCGTACCAATACGTGGGTAACCGATTTGGCCGCCGATTTCTTCCTTGAGAGTTCATCAGAAATAAAGAAATTTAAACCCGAATCTATCGGCTTTGGACGGCCGTTTAACAACGACTTCGAGATAATAGTAATAGATAATAGTAATTTAACCATAAACTTTGGAAGCTGAGTATTATAAAAACAAGTAAAGTTTTGCTAATGCAGTAGTTTAGTTGGAAGCTTCCAGCTAAGCCGGAAATGAGTTTAACGCTAATATATATTTTTATCTTGAAAGTAGAGTATATTTATAAAAAAGAAAGCCATTTGAACGGAAAATGACTAAAATATTGACTTTTTTCTAATTTTTTAAAATTGTTATGTCAAATTAAAAAAAATCATAAGATTTTTTGGCAAATGCTAAAGTTGGAGTATCTAGAGTTGATTTAAGTAGATATACGTTTAGCTACAACAACAATTTAACATCCCTTTCATAACACTGAGGTAATAATTGTCAAAAATTGTGTATACGTTCAATATTATAATTTATAATGAGATATAAAGTATCAGCATCACCGTAATATTAAATAAATAATATTAATTTGTAATTTTTTTAATTATGTGACAAATAATACAAATAAAATAATGTTTATTATAAATAGGCTTTATTCAACTTTCCTTCAAATATCAATCAAATATTAAAAATATTTTAATACATTGACATTGGTAACTGATTTAGTAATATCCGTATAGTCCAGCACTGTAGCCCAAGGATGGAAAACCAGCGAAAGAATATCCGGCATATGGGGCAGAATACGCATACGGATACGCAGCAGATGAGTAAGATGAGTACACAATTGGAGATGGATCAGGTTTAGCTGCTACAAAAGCAACGGCCAAAAGGGCAAAAATCAACAGCTAAAAATGTAAATTAAAATTAATATAATCAACGCACATCGTGTAAATGTAACACTAACAGATTTAAACATTTTAATATAACTGTCTGTTCTTTGAGGTGTAAAACAAACTAATTCTTGTTCGAAATGATATTGTTTATATATATATAAAAAATTGAATCATTTGCATACAAAAAGTGCACACAAATCGGTTATCCTTGAATTATTTTAAAATTTTGGCATGTGCATAGAGATCTTTGCTTATGTTAATTAGAAACACATTTAAATGTTGCGGAAATATTGAAATTATAAAAATACGCACATTTTGTTAAACATTAACCTTTAAGTAAATAAAATTTTATGTCAAAAAAAGCAACATAATATTCCGAATTTAATAATTAATAATAATTAAATAAATTAATTTTAGTTAGTGTTCTTCTGCTGTACTGGAAAAAACTAGATTTGTCTCATTTGCATCATTACATTTTAAAACACATAATGAATCGGAAGCCACACAATGCACATTTTTTAGATTAAATAAATTGTATATAAACGACTCGATTTCATAATTAAATCACAGTTTGTTTTAGAAGGTTCTAAACAAAACAACTAGTAAAAATGTTCAAATCCGTACGTATTGCATTTGGTTATTGTAATTGATTTCTAATTTTTAATTGTTTCTTTCAGCTGTTGGTCCTTGCTATTCTGGCTTTTGCTTTTGTAGCAGCTAAACCAAATCCATCTCCTGCGATCTACGCACCTGCTGCTTTACCCTACGCATATTCTGCCCCATACGCTGGATACTCCTTTGGAGCTTTCCCATCTCTTGCCTACAGTGCTGGACTATATGGATATTATTAAAATGTTGGAAGAGATAATAAAATTGACTATATAGCTTACAATATGTATTATTTTTCCTTATATAATAATTCTATTTATAATTATTATTGTATCAATCCAGATTATTTTCTATATACTGTATACCAATACATTCAACTAAAGATTTAAGTCTTTTCATTTATGACACATTTTAATGAATATTGATAATATTCTATTTTTTTTTAATTTTGTTTACATTATGGTTGTTCCTCAAATATTTATTCAGACCGGACTATAAATAAAAATAATTTGAATAGCAAATATCTATAAAATATGAAGAAAAAAAAACTAACACTTAATAAAGAAATATAAAGAATCTATAAATAAACATTTTTGATAAAAATAATGAGAATTGTTGCCAATTGCTTAACTTGATTTTCTCTCAGTCAGTAAGTACACTAAAACTGCCATGAAAATTCATTAGTCCTTTCATAACTTTAAGACAAAAATAAAGACATTTAAGTCACAACCAATATTTTGTTTTATAATAATCGGTTGTAAATATACTATTTTTCAAAAAATGTTGACACTACGTAATATTATTTATAAAATGGATGTACCAGCGTCACCATTTTATTTGATTATAATAATTAAAAAACTAATAAATTAGAATATTTTCATGTTTGCCAATTTTAAGAATATATATATTAACCATTTGTCTTTTATTGTGGTTTCCAAAGACAGGTATAATAAGTAAAATAAAAATAATTTTTTACAAATAGAATTTATTCAACATCCAATGAAATATAAATCAAATGTATAGGAAACATTTACAGATTGGTAACTTTTTGTTGATTTAATAATATCCGTACAGTCCAGCACCATAGCCAAGGGATGGAAAACCTGCGAAAGAGTATCCAGCATATGGGGCAGAATACGCATATGGATACGCTGCAGATGAGTAAGATGAGTACACAATTGGAGATGGATCAGGTTTAGCTGCTACGAAAGCAACGGCCAAAAGGGCAAAGATCAACAGCTAAAATGAAAAAAAAAACAATTAATATAATCATTGCACATCGTGTAATTGTTTAACACTAACAGATTTAAACATTTTAATGTAACTGTCTGTTCTGTGAGGTATAAAACAAACTGATTCTAGTTCGAATTGCTATCGTTTATATATAAAAATTGTATCATTTGCATAGAAAAAGTGCACTCAAATTGGTTATCCTTGAATTATTTTAAAATTTAAGTAGGTATGTGCATAGAGATCTATGTTAATTAAAAAGATATACAAATGTTGCGGAAGTATTGAGATTATAAAAAATACGCACATTTTGTTAAACACTAACCTTTAAGTAAATAAAATTTTATGTCAAAAATACATAATATTCTCAATTTAATTATTGTGATACTATTCTAGTTATTAGAAAAAACTGAATATAAAAAGTATATTACTTTTGTTGTTCACAAGATTTGTCTCATTTGCATCCTTACATTTTAAAATGCATAATTAATCAAAGGTAATCCAATGCACATTTTTTAGAACAGGTGTAAATTGTATATAAACAGCTCGATTTCAAAATTGAACCACAGTTTGTTTTAGACACCTCTAAACAAGACAACCAATAAAAATGTTCAAATCCGTATGTATTGTATTAAGTTGTTACAATTCATTACTGATTTTCAATTGTTTATTTCAGCTGTTGGTCCTTGCTATTTTGGCATTTGCTTTTGTAGCAGCTAAACCAGATCCATCCCCTGCGATCTACGCACCTGCTGCTTTACCCTACGCCTATTCTGCACCATACGCTGGATACTCTTTCGGAGCTTTGCCATCTCTTGCCTACAGTGCTGGATTATATGGATATTATTAAAATGTTGAGAGAGATAATAAAATTTACAATATAAATTATGACATGCATTATTTTTTCTCATAATTTTCATTATATCAGTCCAGATTATTTTCAATATTTCAATTATTTATAAATATTTTTATTGCCACAAAAATTTCGTTCAGTCTCATATATCATATACAGGATGTTTTTGACCAGATATGCACTTCTAAATAATAACACGATTCCTTAAAAAAATCCAACAAAAAACGTGATATAAAATGTGATAAATAAATTAATACACAGTAAAACAATTAATTAAAAGAATACTTTTGAAAAGTTTTATATCAAATTAACGAAAATAATAAGAACTTTTGCCAAATGTTTAATCATTTTTGCAACACTCGAAAAGTACACTTTTAGCTATCATTACAATTTACCACCTTTTATAACATTAGGATAAAAATAAAAAAAGAAATAACCAATATTTCAAACTATAATAATTTGTTACAAATTTATTAATTGTCAAAAAATCTAGACACCACATAATATAAAATATATATATATATATATATATATATATATATATATATATATATATATATATATATATATATATATATATAAAATGATACCGTAATATAACAGGGTATCAGGTAAATTATAATAATTAAAAAATTATAATTTTATATATCAATGTTATTCATTTGTATTCTTTATTTATATGACATATTGTAAATAAAATAAAGATTTTTATCACATATAGACTTTATTCAATTTCCTTCCAACGAGAAATCTAATTTACAACAAATATTTCAATACATTCCGATTGGTAACTTTATATTGATTTAATAATATCCATATAGACCAGTACCGTAGCCAAGGGATGGAAAACCAGCGAAAGAGTATCCAGCATATGGGGCAGAATACGCATACGGATACGCAGCAGATGAGTAAGATGAGTACACAATTGGAGATGGGTCTGGTTTAGCTGTTACAAAAGCAACGGCCAAAAGGGCAAAAATCAACAGCTAAAAATGAAAATTAAAATTAATATAATCAACCCACATCGTGTAAATGTAATACTAACAGATTTAAACATTTTAATATAACTGTCTGTTCTGTGAGGTGTAAAATAAACTGATTCTAGTTCGAAATGATATCGTTTATATATAAAAATTGAATCATTTGCATACAAAAAGTGCACACAAATCGGTTATCCTTGAATTATTTTAAAATTTTGACATGTGCATAGAGATTTTTGCTTATGTTAATTAGAAACACATTTAAATGTTGCGGAAATATTGAAATTATAAAAATACGCACATTTTGTTAAAAATTAACCTTTAAGTAAATAAAATTTTATGTCAAAAAAAGCAACATAATATTCCGAATTTAATAATTAATAATAATTAAATAAATTAATTTTAGTTAGTGTTCTTCTGCTGTACTGGAAAAAACTAGATTTGTCTCATTTGCATCATTACATTTTAAAACACATAATGAATCGGAAGCCACACAATGCACATTTTTTAGATTAAATAAATTGTATATAAACGACTCGATTTCATAATTAAATCACAGTTTGTTTTAGAAGATTCTAAACAAAACAACTAGTAAAAATGTTCAAATCCGTATGTATTGCATTTGGTTATTGTAATTGATTTCTAATTTTTAATTGTTTCTTTCAGCTGTTGGTCCTTGCTATTCTGGCTTTTGCTTTTGTAGCAGCTAAACCAGATCCATCCCCTGCGATCTACGCTTCTGCTTTACCCTACGCCTATTCTGCCCCATATGCTGGATACTCTTTCGGAGCTTTCCCATCTCTTGCCTACAGTGCTGGATTATATGGATATTATTAAAATGTTGGAAAAGATAATAAAATTGACCATATAGCTTACAATATGTATTATTTTTCCTTATGTAATAATTCTATTTAAAATTATTATTGTATCAATCCAAATTATTTTCTATATACTGTATACCAATACATTCAACTAAAGATTTAAGTCTTTTCATTTATGACACATTTTAATGAATATTGATAATATTCTATTTTTTTTTAATTTTGTTTACATTATGGTTGTTCCTCAAATAATTATTCAGACCTGACTATAAATAAAAATAATTTGAAAAGCAAAAAAATAAAAAATAAATATCTATAAAATATTAAGCAAAAAAAAAATAACACTTAGTAAAGAAATATAACGAAACTATAAATAAACATTTTTGACAACTGATAAATAAATAAGAATTGTTGGCAATTGCTTAACTTGATTATCTCCAGTCAGTAACTACACTAAAACTGCCATGAAAATTCATTAGCCCTTTCATAACTTTAAGACAAAAATAAAGACATTTAAGTCACAACCAATATTTTGTTTTATAATAATCTGTTGTAAATATACTATTTTTCAAAAAATATTGACACTACGTAATATTATTTATAAAATGGATTTACCAGCGTCACCATTTTATTTGATTAAAATAATTAAAAAACTAATAAATTAGAATATTTTCATGTTTGCCAATTTTAAGAATATATATATATATATATGTTAACCATTTGTCTTTTATTGTGGTTTCCTAAGACAGGTATAATAAGTGAAATAAAAATAATTGTTTACAAATAGTATTTATTCAACATCCAATGAAATATAAATCAAATGTATAGGAAACATTTTCAGATTGGTAACTTTTTGTTGATTTAATAATATCCGTACAGTCCAGCACCATAGCCAAGGTATGGAAAACCTGCGAAAGAGTATCCAGCATATGGGGCAGAATACGCATACGGATACGCAGCAGATGAGTAAGATGAGTACACAATTGGAGATGGGTCTGGTTTAGCTGTTACGAAAGCAACAGCCAAAAGAGCAAAAATCAACAGCTAAAAATAAAAAATAAAATTAATATAATCAATGAACGTCGTGTATATGTAACACTAACAAATTTGAACATTTTAATGTAACTGTGTGTTCTGTGAGGTATAAAACAAACTGATTCTAGTTCGAAATAATATCGTTTATATATAAAAATTGACACATTTGCATACAAAAAGTGCACACAAATTGGTTATCCTTGAATTATTTTAAAATTTAGGCATGTGCATAGAGATCTTTGTTTATGTTAATTAGAAACACATTGAAATTATAAAAAATACGCACATTTTGTTAAACATTAACCTTTAAGTAAATAAAATTTCATGTCAATATTAACAACATAATATTCCGAATTTAATAATTAAATAAATTAATTTTTGTTAATGTTCTTCTGCTGTACTGGAAAAAACTAGATTTGTCTCATTTGCATCATTACATTTTAAAACACATAATGAATCGGAAGCCACACAATGCACATTTTTTAGATTAAATAAATTGTATATAAACGACTCGATTTCATAATTAAATCACAGTTTGTTTTAGAAAGTTCTAAACAAAACAACTAATAAAAATGTTCAAATCTGTACGTATTGCATTTGGTTGTTGTAATTGATTACTAATTTTCAATTGTTTCTTTTAGCTGTTGGTCCTTGCTATTTTGGCAATTGCTTTTGTAGCAGCTAAACCAGATCCATCTCCTGCCATTTACGCACCTGCTGCTTTACCCTACACCTATTCTGCCCCATACGCTGGATACTCTTTCGGAGCTTTCCCATCTCTTGCCTACAGTGCTGGATTATATGGATATTATTAAAATGTTGGAAAAGATAATAAAATTGACCATATAGCTTACAATATGTGTTATTTTTCCTTATGTAATAATTCTATTTATAATTATTATTATATCAATCCAAATTATTTTCTATATACTGTATACCAATACATTCAACTAAAGATTTAAGTCTTTTCATTTATGACAAATTTTAATGAATATTGATAATATTCTATTTTTTTTAATTATGTTTACATTATGGTTGTTCCTCAAATAATTATTCAGACCTGACTATAAATAAAAATAATTTGAAAAGCAAAAAAATAAAAAAAATATTTATATATATATATATAAAATATTAAGCAAAAAAAAATATAACACTTAGTAAAGAAATATAAAGAAACTATAAATAAACATTTTTGACAACTGATAAATAAATAAGAATTGTTTCCAATTGCTTAACTTGATTTTCTCCAGTCAGTAAGTACACTAAAACTGCCATGAAAATTTATTAGCCCTTTCATAACTTTAAGACAAAAATAAAGACATTTAAGTCACAACCAATATTTTGTTTTATAATAATCGGTTGTAAATATACTATTTTTCAAAAAATATTGACACTGCGTAATATTATTTATAAAATGGATGTACCAGCGACACCATTTTATTTGATTAAAATAATTAAAAAACTAATAAATTAGAATATTTTCATGTTTGCTAATTTTAAGAATATATATATTAACCATTTGTCTTTTATTATGGTTCTCTAAAACAGGTAATATATGTAAAATAAAAATAATTTTTTACAAATAGAATTTATTCAACATCCAATGAAATATAAATCAAATGTAAAGGAAACATTTTCAGATTGGTAACTTTTTGTTGATTTAATAATATCCGTACAGTCCAGCACCATAGCCAAGGGATGGAAAACCTGCGAAAGAGTATCCAGCATATGGGGCAGAATACGCATAGGGATACGCAGCAGATGAGTAAGATGAGTACACAATTGGAGATGGGTCTGGTTTAGCTGCTACGAAAGCAACAGCCAAAAGAGCAAAAATCAGCAACTGAAAATGAAAATTAATATTAATATGATACAATGCATATAGGGTAAATGTTTAACACTAACAGATTTGAACATTTTTATGTAACTGTCTGTTCTGTGAGGTATAAAACAAACTGATTCTAGTTCTAATTATTATCCTTTATATATAAAAATTTAATCATTTACATTTGCAAAAAGTGCACACAAATTGGTTATCCTTGAATTATTTTAAAAGTTGATTATGTGCATAGAGATCTTTGATTATGTTAATTAAAATCACATAAATGTTGCGGAACTCACTGAAATTATAAAAAATACGCACATTTCGATAGTATTAACCTTTAAGTAAATAAAAATTCATGTCAAAAATGCATAATATGTTCAATTAAATTACAAAACTGGATACAAAAAATATATTATACAGTTGTTCACAAGTTTAGCCTCATTTACATATATTTTAAAACACGTAATTAAAGGCAATACGATGCACATTTTGTGGGTTAAATGCAACTGTATATAAACAACTTGATTTAAAAATTAAATCATAGTTTGATTTAGACTGTTCTAAACAAAACAACCAATAAAAATGTTCAAATCAGTATGTAATGTATTTAGTTGTTGTAATTCATAACTGATTTTCAATTATTTTTTTCAGCTGGTAGTCCTTGCTATTTTGGCAATTGCTTTTGTAGCAGCTAAACCAGATCCATCTCCTGCGATCTACGCACCTGCTGCTTATCCCTACGCATATTCTGCCCCATACGCTGGATACTCTTTCGGAGGTTTCCCATCACTTAGCTACACTGCTAAATTTTATGGATATTATTAAATTGTAGAAAAATATAATAAAATTTGCACTATTTCAATATGTATTATTTTTTTATGCAATAATACCATTTACAAGTAGTATTGAAACAACCCAGAATCCTTTTAATATATCCTGTACAAATAAGTTCAAACATCAACATATTGATTTATTTGTGTGTGTGTCGTGAATGTTTCCATAAAATATATACAATTTATTTTTATTTTTTTTTTCCAATAAAAGGCTTTTCCAAATTCATCAATTTTTAACAAATATAATTTCAAGTATAATTATAGAATTCATTATACTTATATTTTATTTATATCTATTTTATAGTTTTATATATTATATATTATTATTATTATATTATATTATTTTTGATGCATATTGTTGCCACCTAAATTCATCATCCCTTTCATAAAGTCATTGTTAAAGTTAGCAACAATGATTATGTAAACAACAATCGATAATTTCTATTGCAGTAATAGATAGTAAATTTACTAATTATTAAAAAATCATAGCACTATAAAATATTGTTATTTATAAAATTATACCATATTATTCCATCACCACACACTCAGCTTCTTCTTTCTTCCGTAAATTTTAATTATTTGTTTTTTATATTTTATGTCCCATAAGTAAAATTTTATAATAACATTTTATTTCACAAATAAACCTTATTTAAATTTATAGTATACTTTTTTTAATATTTTAATATATATAATAGTTCAAATGTTTTACGAACACCTCTAAAACAAATATTTTATTAAAATATAAAGTCCAGAGTGGTGTCATAGATATCACAAAATTTACGATAATCAAACTATATTCGTAACAGACAAGTCTGTTTCGAATACATTTCCTCTCTTTTGGAGCTGCGGCGCAAACATGCCCTCAATCTCCGGAGATCTATCTTTCAACACTCTAATCCGGAGATTGCATGCTTGCATGACATCCAACCCTGTGAATCTGACAGATGCAAGAGACCTTGTCTCTTGGCTGTCTAGACCTCTGCGTCTCTTTGGGTCATCTTTTCTTTAGTATGTGACGGTTAGCTGCAAACCTCTTTAATTTTTTCCTTCTCCCTATTTTCCTAAACCTATATGGTTATACTCTTAGGCCATGATCTTCGGATCGGTGCCCGGAGAGGGGTTTTTAGTCGCTTAGTCCAACACTGCCTTCGACTTCCACCAGAAGGCGTCTTATAGATTTTCCCCTCTTTGACCCAATAAAAAAAAAAAAAAACGATAATCAAGACGAATGACACATTCATATGATATATTTTTTCTTAAAATAGAACCAAGAATCGTATTTTAAATACCTAGAATTGGAATTGAATAATAGGAAGTGTTGTGTTTATATAAAATGCATATTGTTTAACACTTAGTAAAAATAAAAATATAAAATTTGAGACTAAATTGCATAATATTGTAAAGTAATAATTAATGTTTACTATAATAATATGTTGAAAAAAAAATTAAATATAACAATTATATTAAGGAGTTGTTGACAAAACTTGACTAATTTGCATCTTTACATTTAAAAACACAATTAATTATCAATGCACATTTTTGTGTAAAATAAAATTGTATATAAAGAGCCTGATGTCAAAATTGAATCATAGTTTAATTTAATCAGCTCTAAACAACTCAACTATCAAACATGTTCAAATCTGTATGTGGTATTAATTTATTTAATTCATTATAATTTTTTTTGTTTTTGTTTCTTTTTCAGTTGTTGGTTCTTGCCATTTTGGCAATTGCTTTTGTAGCAGCTAAACCAAATCCATCTCCCATCGTATACTCCGCTGCCTATCCCTATGCCTATTCTGCCCCATATGCTGGATACTCTTTTGGAGCTTTACCATACCTAGCCCAAGGTGCTGGATTATTTGAATATTATTAGATTACCAAAAACGATAATAAAAATAATATTTAGCATTTCATGAAGTTTTATTTTTCGCCATGCAATAATTCCGACTATAATTATTTTTAAAACAATTCAGATTATTTTTAATATATTACGTACCAATAAGTAAAAATTTACATTATTACTGAGTATTCTAAATTTATATTAGTAAATATTAATATTAATTTTAAACATAACTCCACTCATGCTCATAATGTAGTGCCGATTTAGCAAATTTCCCCAGTAATTCTTTGGACATTCTAAGCATTTATAATTACTTTGGGACCACACTAAATAATTTCAACACACTATTCAAACAAGATACAAGTAATACAAAAACATTTACTGGCGTGATAAGTACGTGATCTCAGGGTACTGTTTCTTATTGGTCAATTCAGAAGGATTGGCTCGTGATAATACCTACTTCATACTTAAATTTTGACAAGGTAGTATCCAAGCATAAAAAATATCGTGCCGTTCTGGTTATATATTTATTAATATAATATTATTATTATATATAATTATGTCATGTTCATTTTTGTGCTAAATTATTGAGTCCAAAGAAATATTTCTTTAATATTTATCTAAAAGTATTATTAGAATGCCTTTAGTTTTATATACAACCCGTGACTATTGTTTACTTCACTCCATAATTTATCTGAATACACTGCAAGCAGCATACTTTTTATGAGAAAAATAAGTTCATAATTGAATTTAGTAGTATAAGATTTCATAAAAACAAATATTCAACAAATAACTTTGATATCAACATTACATTAAACATCAGTTTAATTTTTGGTGCAAAACTAAATATTATCACATATTTTTGACACTTCATTTCATGCTTTAGTTTATCATTAGAGTTTTATTAACAAGTATATTTTTATAAAATTTTATATGATTCTACTTTGAATGATGCTAAATACAATGTTAAGAGTATCATACATGACAGTAACAAATAACAATACGAACAATAAAAAATGAAGATTTAATCAGATGATATAAACAATTTTTAATACCTATAATTATCTTTAAAATAATAATTATCTTTTAAATTTTATAACTCAGATCTAAGCTCGAAACCATACTTGAAATTTTCAAAGCTTGTTGGGAACATAATAGACTAATTTCTCTGAAAAAATGATGCAAATCGTTCTGCTTATGGGAAAGAAAATATATAATATATATACAGTTATTTAACCTTATATTTTAGAAGCTGTAGATTTAAGAGAACAGGTAAAATTTAGCTTATACACTGCTTCAGTTAGAAGCTTTCAGCTAAGCCGAAAATAAGTTTAATGCTAATATCTAATTTTGTCTTGAAAATAGAGATTTCCCAGACAAGAATGTCGTTCGAACATAATGTCTAACTTTTATAGAAGCTGAGATGCAAATTTTTGAAAACTACAAAAAAATTGACTTTTTTCAAATTTCAGAAACTTCTCCAGTACCGGATTTGATCGAATATTTCAAGAAAAAAAATCGGCGTTATTTATAATATATGAAATAAAAAAGAATTAAATATATATAATATAATATATTACCAGTTTTTTTAAATACAAATTTCAAGAGGTATTCACCATTGCCCTCTGAACCGTCAACTACACACCCTATTTAAAGCTTTCTGTTCCCCAAACAGATTATTTTCTTTTCATAAAATAAAATTATCTGACATATTCTATTTGAATAAACTAACAAAATATAATTTTCATTGACATTTTCAATGTTTATATGCGTAGTATTCTACGTTTTATTTAATAAAAAATGTGATACAAAAACCATTGCCAAGTGTATACTTGCTGACATATTATCTAATTTACATTAGACTAATTAATTCGAGTGCACTTTTTTAGGCAAATAGAATGGCATATAAAAATGTGGTCACAAAATTATTAACCATAGTTTGTTTCAATCTGCAGTAAACAAGCCAACAATCAAAATGTTCAAAACCGTAAGCATTATAAGATATATTATTTCAATAATGTGTACCCAGTTTCTGATTTGTTATTATTTATTACAGTTGTTAGTACTTGCCGTCTTGGCCGTTGCTTTTGTAGCAGCCAAACCGGCACCATCTCCAATTGTGTACACTGCTGGTGCTTACCCATACGCCTCTGCTGCTTACCCATACGCTGGCTACTCTTTTGGAAGTCTCCCATTCCTTGGATACAGTGCTGGAATTTATGGAGGATATTACTGAATGCATTTTATAAGCTAAATAAAAATTAATAATACTCATCAATTTTTTGTTTTCTTTTATCATTTGGGTAACTATGGGGTAAAATTGTAATTAAACGTTCATGTAAAAATGTTTATGATTAAATAATATTACATTTAAAATATCTAAAAAGATCATTAATTAACACAACACAAAATTAATGCTGATTATGATAAAAACAATACTAAACAATATTACAATTACCAAATTACATTTAATTTTTGCTTTCCACTAGAAAATTTGTATATTATACAAGGTGACCCTCCAAAAACAATAATTTTCTAAGTGAATTGATTTTGAAAAACTTAATAGCAGTATATAGGAAACTAAAAGATTTTTCTTTCATTTGACGCAATACCCATTTGGAAACATTTGGGGACACTCTCACATTAGAGATTGAAAGTTCTTTCCCAGCATGTAATGTCTAGCAATAAGTTATCTTTGGGGCCAACTTGTATAAGAACTGCATATGCATACACTAAAAAATACATAATCATATGTAAATTTGTTTTAATGTAATTAACATAATACGTAAAACTAATTAAACTTAAAAAGAAATTGGGAAAATAAATGCAACCAGTTTTATAAATGTCAAAAAGTGCTACATTTTTAATAACATTTGATGCAATGTATAATAATACTTAATTAATAATACATTTATTGTAAATAATATCAACTTATTATTATAAAATGTTATGTGTAAATAATAATAAGATTCAATAAACTGTTATTTGGTCCTATCAACAATTGCAGTATCTACAACAGTGAATAACAACATCACCTTGAATAAAATTATGTGAGTCTGTTATATCTGAAAGTAAAGTACTATAACTTTTAATAAATTCCAATTGATAATAAAACAATAAATTTCAAAACTAGTTTTAGTTTTCCATTGCATTTGATTCAGTTTAAACGTGTTTCAATATCAATTGTGTTTAAGTTAATGTAACATATTCGTTACTATTTATTATTCTGTACAGTTTTGAATGCAAATAATCTAACGTTATTCTTATTTGGAGATCATTTGGTTGTGAAACTTCGGGTGTTAAGTACATCAATATGAAGTATCTTTTGTTCTACGTACTCGTAAGTACACATTTATTTTATTTTTATGTAATATTAATTGCTAATATATATAAGTACTTTTAGGATCCTAAAAAATTATCAAAATTTTATAAGTCACTGACAATTCGTCAGTGATTTGTTTATGGTTTGACCACTTCCTGAAACGAAATAAACAATAATCATTGACAATTTCGACATGACATAGTCAATTCATAAAATATTTTAAGGACTTCTAAGTCTAACATAACATAAAACATTTTCATAATTGTTCTTAAATAATTATTATTTATTGAGAATATAATCTGATTAAAAATTAAAATGAATTATTTTGAACTGTTTTTATTAGAATTATTCAAAGTTTATTTTTACAGGTGATCGCTCTTCTTCACATCGCATCCGTAACCTCCAGTCCAAGATTTAACACGTTCTACGCTTTCCAAAGGCCCGACAAATATAACGAGCCGCAAGCATTTCCATTTAGTGATATAGGATATGGAGGATTTAAATCAGACAATTTCGGAGAAATTATTTATTAACTTATTAAATTCAATAGTGATAAAAAAATGTACCTTTATAATAAAATTAAATTAGGAACATAAATCAATGAAATTGGCGTGATATATAGATAGTGTACCACAGATTAGCTGTTAAAAAATTTACATAATAAATAGCAAGTATAATTAAATTTTCACTAGGAATACATAACATTACTAATCATAAATTTAAATAATTGGACACATAAATTATGTCATAGTACTAAATAATTAATAAATTAATATTATAAGAATAAATGAAATAATAAGACAACTCACGAAGTCATTTTCCTATGAAATAACCCATTAATATAATAAAAACAAATAATATATTTTATGCTATTTTTATATCTTATTTTTTATTATATTATTATTTAATAGTAAAATTCAAATATTTCAATAATGTAAGTTATGGTGGAAATGATATGAAATGTAATATTCACATTCTTTAAAGTTTATAAATGATCTTAAAATAATTTCTTGAAGATGTTAATTATCCCAGGATTATCAAGATTTAACATTTGTTTAAACAATTAATAAAAATACTATTAATATATATACTAACTATTAAATAATAGCAAAAAAACTTTTGTAAATTATTTAGTAATTTGATATTATTATTGAAATGTAATAACTTTCGGGTTGAAATTGAAAAAGTGGGATTTTGTGATGAAATTGACTTTATGCATTTCACTTGTGGGATATTGTTCCCTGTAAATTAACATTGGTAAGCCCAATTAAATTTTTAAAAACAGAAATTGACGAAAATGGTTTATTACTACACTTAAAACCAGATAGTTCTGATATTTGGAACAAAGAAGTACTTTAACTTTGAGGGAAAAACAATTAAATAATATTGAACACTGTAAGCTCCTTATTTAGAGTCACAGAAATGTGTTATATCCAATAAATAGTGCAAAAGTAAACCTTTTTAATAACATTTTGTTGTTACTATTAATATATATACTAACTATTAAATAATAGCAAAAAAACTTTTGGAAATTATTTAGTAATTTGAGATTATTATTGAAATGTGTTTTTTTAAATAGTTTTAATAAATGAAGACCACATTTACAAAAATTACAATACAAATGTAAATTTTTTAAAATATAAATAAATTTAAAGATGTGTGCTGAATTATTAGATTAAATTATAATAAATTCAATGGTGTTAAAAAATGGTAATTTTAATTAGAAACATAAATCATCCAAATTGGCATGATAAATAAGAGGTGTAGAACAGAACAACTGTTAAAAAATTTACATAATAAATAATACATAATTTTCTTTAGAAATATATAACAACTAATATGATAACAACTAATTATAATTTAAATAATGTGATACATTAATTATGTCAGAGTATTCAATATTTTAAGAAAAATTGAAACAATATAACAATTAAAATCATTTTTATATGTAACAGCCCATTATTATTTAATTATTATTTAATAACATAAAATTATATACATTATTATTACAAATCAAAAATAATAATTATAGTAATGGTTACAAAATAATATAATATTAACATTCACTAAAACTTATAAAAGATGAAGAAATTGAAATTATTACATGTTTATCAGAATTTTAGATTTGTTTTTTCAGTTAGTCAAAAGTAGTAATTACAAAATATTTTTTTCAAACATAATTCTACATTTTTTATCTATCAATTATTTAATAATGGTTAAAATATTTTAGTGTATATATGTACAAGAATTTATAGTTTTCTTTTTAACTTATTATTGCGGATTTTGAAGTATGGGTTCGCATCACCGACATGTTCGTCCTTTCTTTTACGTGATACTTACATAAATTTGAATCAAACATTTTCATTTCTTACTTTAGTTACCATAAGCCTATTGTATCTTTTTTAGAACAAAATGAAATAATTGAAAGTACAAAAAGTCTTAAGTATTGTTGAAATTAATGATGACAATGATGCAAACAATTAAAATAATGTTAAAAATCAAGTACATTGAAATTTAATTAAATACAAATACCATCCATAAATAATATGATTATATATTAATTGTTATTTCAATTGTATTATATTTATATTTTGTCATCATCATCTTGTACAACCCTTAATATATTTAAATAATAAAAAACCATATAAACATGCACGTGGAGGGTCTAATCAAATATATTACAATAAATCTATTTCCAGAATTAGCTATATTAACACAAATTTAGACATAATTAAGCAATTAAAATATGTGAACAATATCGATTGATTGTTTTTAACAATTAACAATTGGTAAGACAGTACATTACACCATATAAACATTAGATTAATGTAGATATTTGGATAAAACAGCCTTATATAATCGAAAAATGTTATAAAAATTCTTGTCATTGTAATGTGTGAATATTTTAAATCTTTTGTATGCAACATGTCACTCATTCTACAAGGCTATTGGCAAATACTATTCTCCTACACACTATGAATAATAATTTTGATTTCATTTTGATAAATCATAACATTCATGAAATTTAATAGATTGTGACATTTAAATTTGTAATTTCTATAAATCCGGTAACCGAATGCGTAGGTAATCAACAAATACGTTTAAATAGTTTCCGTGTATCAGCTTCAATAAAAATTTTATTATTTACACCAGTTTAATGAGCAGAAAGCGTTTCTATAATATTTTATAACATTTACGACGAAATGAAATATATATCTCCCCCATATGACGTCCTGTAACCGCACTTCGAGGTTTCATAAACACTTCCGGGGGTGTAAAAATAAAATAAATCAAAATTCTATATTACACACTCGTGACTTTGATCCAGGAAAAAGACCGAGTCACAATGGGAATAGGGTCACCGACCTTTAAAGAATATTATTCGCTTTTCTATAAATAACTTTCGGGTTGAAATTGAAAAAGTGAGATTTTGTGATGAAATTGACTTTATGCATTACACTTGTGGGATATTGTTCCCTGTAAATTAACATTGGTAAGCCCAATTAAATTTTTAAAAACAGAAATTAACGAAAATGGTTTGTTACTACACTTAAGACCAGATAGTTCTGATTTTTGGAACAAAGAAGTACTTTAACTTTGAGGGAAAAACAATTAAATAATATTGAACACTGTAAGCTCCTTATTTAGAGTCACAGAAATGTGTTATATCCAATAAATGGTGCAAAAGTAAACCTTTTTAATAATAATTTATTGTTACAATTAAACAAAAAATAAAATAGATACATACATGAACAACATTTATTGTCTTCCTGGATTACATCTACAAACCTTTTTGGGCGACTCGTCTTAATGTGATACTTTTAATCTACATTTAAGAGATGTCGGTGTTATTTAAGGACACCATGTATTTTACACAAGTTTATAAATTTAAATATGTCTGGTTTCAAAGGTACTACAAGTCAGGATATCAAGTGCCTGGTACTGAACTATCAACAAAGACTAGTTGTCCCTGACGTCTGTAAAAAATTAGGACCGTTTGGGTGTGGTTACACTTCTTCAACGCATGGGACATTAACATTCCGTACAGCATGCCACGAAAAAACAAAGTATGTAATCACGATTTTCTGTGTTTTCATGTAAAAATGCCTTTCGAAAACAAAAGTGAAATAAACAAAATATTGTAGGTCACCTTAATTGTATCTACCAAAAATTTAATAAGACTAAAACATAATTGATAAATACAGAAACAATAAAATATTAATAATGTAATAAATTAGGCAATTTGATAAAAGAAAACAATAAAATCAATTCTTAATGTATTTTATTAATATTACTAGTTGCTACTAGTATTAATTACTATTAATATTTAATATAATAGGATATATCAATACATTTTATTACGCAATTAGAATAAATTATCAAAATCTTGTGGTTATTGAATATTAATCATTTTTTTTTTAATCAGCAAGGTGGAAACTGGCAGATGTAAATTGCTCTTGTTTCTTTTAAAATCTCAATTGTTAATGACACAATATCTGAACCAGTTCTTTTATTCTCTTTAAAAAAATGTCGTTGAATGTCAAGGTTGTGATTGTTTTCGTCCAATGATTAAAAAAAATACTAATTAATATTTGACAACTGATATTTGATATACATTTTTTTTTAATTTCACAATATTGTGTTATGTATTTTTACATTTTACATTGTCCACAAAAATAATTATGTTAATATTTATAATTAATTTCTGTAAATAAATCGGTGTTTATATTTAAATGCAGCTTTAATTTAATTAAATTAAATAAATTACACAAAAAAAATTAATATGAGTTTAGATTAACAATATTTAAATTTAATCACATTCTGAAATTCAATAAAAAAAAACAAAAAACGATATTTTAATTATATGATGCTAAATTAGAAAAACTATCTCAAATGCAAATCGTCCCATTAAATCTCACCTTGCACAATTTAATTATTTTTTATTATAGCCACTAAATGTGAATTTATTGTTCCATCATAACACGCCCATATAAATATTTTGTAATTTCACGATCAAGGTTGGTTGGATATGTGACCTTCGAGGACACCAGAAGCAGGTTTCTATAATTTGTATTGTTCGTTTGTAATGAATGATTAAAAATATTTATACTATCGGCGTCCGTGCATAAAAAATGTACACTACCATTTATGTACAGTATATGATGTAGGGACCAAATAAAATTAGTGCAGATGGTTCCAATTTACAATATAAATCAGGAATCTGATAAGTATAAACTATCTACGATAACTTCGTTATTTCCTAAATGAAAAATGCAGTAAGTAAGCACCCCAAGCAACACCAATATAAAATATTTTTTAAGGGGTGAACCTTCCAAATATAATATATAATTAATCATAAACAAATTCATTGAGATATAAAATATTTCGTTTCAAATAAATCGTATTTGTCATTTGTCAAGGGTGTTCCTTAACTAATGGATCATATTTAAATACTGTTATTTAACAACAATTCTCTTATAAATAACCAAAAATTATGGTAAAATTTTTAGATGATATTCCAGGACATAATCTTTTCTTTCATCTTTCTTCATCCTTTTTTCTTATTACTTTATTTGTAGAAACAGAAAATATCTTGAATACACTTTTATTTATTGAATTAGAGAAAAAAATACAATCAACTTAGAAACTTATAGATATTTCCTAATTTCTTTCTAGTACTGATTGTATAAATAATATTTTTTCTACTCCGATTTAATTAAAAGATTTGAAGATATGGCCTCGCTACACATTCATAGTTATTATCCAGTTTATTTGATAATTCAAAGTGAGTCCTGGCAAGTTACGATTTCAGTTGTTTAAGTTCGACTGTAACTATATTAATCTAAAGAAATTATTGTTCTAATCAATTAAATTATCAAAGAAAATGTTCTGAGGAATTCATCAGATATACAAATATAATTAAATAATTTCCATCGTTTATTTATTTAGAATTTTGTATTTTTCACTAGAAAATATTACGTTTAATTATACCACAAACTTTTTTATAAAAAATACATTAAGTAATTTTCCAATTGTGTAAACATTATTTTGTATCTCAGTGAAATATTTAAGTACACAAATTACACAGATAAATTTTTCATTATTTATATATATCTAAAAATTATTTTTTAATTTAAGAACTATATTAACATTTACCTTGTTTTACATATGTAAAATATCTATAATTGAATAATTGTGAACAATAATAATTTAATTATATTAAAATATATTCTAAAATATATTAAAATAACGCAAACACATAAATTTGTCATAAATAAACCAAAAAATAAAAATAAATGTTAATTAAACACAAATTCTAGAATATTTAAATGAAACAGAACGAATCTATAATACAATAACCAATAATTAGCTTCAAATTCAGTTTCAAATATAAAATATTTAACTTTTTTGTTATATTAACAATATATTTGTTATAAAGGACATAACATTTCATTAAATTTTTTGCAGAGTGCTTTCGTTAAACGGCTTAAATAAGTTTTCCAACTCACAGATGTCTCTTCATGCTTACGCACCTCCAAGTATTGACCAGTTTTTATTTAAACGCATCTATTTTTGAAATAATTATTTAATAAAACATTTTACAGTCATTAACATTAAAAAATACAAATTAGGTGTTAAATTACTTTTAGTGTGACACATATTATTAGCTTCGTATTTATCAAAGACCATCAATTAACATTTTAAGTACAGTTAGAGGAAAATTCGGATATCATAAATTTGAAATAAATTGCGGATAATTTGGACACTTAACGGTTTCAACACCGATAACTACAAATACTAATTAAAATCTAATTGTAATTATCGACAATAGATACTTATCTTCCATATAATTACTTCTTCCGGTAATTTTTTTTTATTTTACATTGCATTTAAAAGTTAGTCCTTATAAACTTTTTATAAAAGAAATTTAGTTTAAAATAAATAACAATATTCCCACTGTAAGTAGCGTCCTTGATCTTAATATTAACATACTAATTTAAATACTCATTTCATATCAGGAAAATGGTTAATTAAATTTACCTCTGAATCCCCCAAATTTTTGTTTAAGTTTAAATAATGATCAGAACACAAATGTTAATTTACCTACTTATTATAGATTCTAGCGCTATTTATATGTATTTATGCAAATTTTATTAAGATTCGGTACCGGTTAATTCCTGTGTACATAAAGGCACCATCTATTTTTGTTTATTGTTACTTAATCGTTGATAGAATATTAAATTGCATTAGAGACGGTATATAAACAATGCACCACAAGACGGAACTCATCAGATACAATTCACCTTTGTATACCACAATTCAGCAAAATGTTCAAATTGGTATGTATTTTCTTATTTCCTAATATCCAAATTGTAGAGTAATTAAATATTTGTAATTTTACAGCTCGCCCTTTTTGTAATTTTGGCTATCGCCACCGTTTCCTTGGCATTGCCTAGACCAGGACCAAATCCTCAATTGTACTACGGTGCTTCCCCGTACTATGCAGGTTATGCCTACAGCCCTTACAGCGCTCTTGGATACGGTGGATACTACTATTGATGAAGACTTATTCCCTAGGACTGGACGATTTTTATGCATTACTATGTTGAGATTAAGGATTTAATATACTAGTTTTATGATAATTTGAGTTTTATTAAGTTTAAAAATTCCTGCTTTGAAAAAGTTTGAGAGTCTTTAAAGAGTACCATCGAAAAGATAATAATTTTATATATTTTTAAATGTTCCCAATTTCTTATGTGTATTTGAAGTGAAATAATTTTAACAACTATTAAATTCGTTGATAATTTTTATTTAAAAAATATAATTGTACATTAATGTTTTTGTATTATAAATCCCATTTATTAACCATAATTTTAAATAAACCAATTTTATGATATTATTTTTACTGCAAAAATTTTAAATACTTCTGATTACATTTATATTCTATTGTATTGTACTATTCACTACTGAGATATCAAACATTAATATTTAATTAACCTCATCATTTCATGATGACAAAAGAATAACTAGAATTAATCATTAGAATAATTATTTGTTTAAAAAGTAATTCTATAATTTATTCAAATTCCTCATTTTTAGGATTTTTTATTAGTATTCTTTTTTATTATTCCTTTAATATTTTTACCAATTACCAACAAAAAAGTATAAAATATCCACATAAAATAAATTTTAAGTTTTTTTTTCATTATCCAAGAGTATTGAAATAAATACATTGAATTAATTGATCACGATAATTAATTATTGTGTCAATAGATGTGAAAATATGTATGTATCTAATTTATATGACCTTGTGAATTTCTATAACATATTTTACGTGTTTTGAACATGTCAATCAAATTGAACATCGAAAATAATTTATTATATATTATTAAACCACTTTAAAGTAATTATGATATTCTGGGTGGAGATACACATTATATCTAAAATAAAAAGGTATAATAACAACACCAATGAATAAAGTAATCACTTCTGTTTGATATACATTATTATAAAAGGGATAACACTTATTGACTGATTGATTTATCAGAGTTTTAAATATTAAAAAATGACATATTAACTTGATAATTCTTACCTAGAAATGTGGCTTTTTGGGCTAGTTTTCTTTAGTCGTACTGCACAACATTATTACCATTTACTTAAAATCAAAGGTATTTATTTATGTTAATTTTATTAAGATATAATGCTGATAATGATACCATCTATTTTTATTTATTACTAAGCATTCGAGAACAGAATACTTAAGTTGTATTTTTGATGGTATAAAAACAAAGAATTCCAATACAAATATCATCAGTTACTTTCCGTCTTGAAGAGTAAAGAAGAATCCAAAATGTTCAAATTGGTAAGTATCAAGATTTATCTAAATTTATCTGATAAAAACCATTATTATTTTTTTATTATTGCCGCTTATGTCAGTTATTAATGTTCTTTTTTTGTAGATTGCACTATTCGTCATCCTAGCACTCGCCACGGTGTCTATGGCCTTACCTAGACCAGAACCCAATCCTCAATATTACTATGGAGCTTCCCCTTACTATGGTGGTTACGCCTACAGCCCATACGCATTGGGATATGGTTACTATTAAAACACGATTACCTGTTGATGATTGTTAAGCCTAACTATGTGATGATTAAGGATTTAGTAAATATACATGATTATTATAACAGATTTGTTTTATTTAATCAATTTAGTGACAAAACTATTACTTCCAAAGTGATAATTTTCAAAAAAAAATACAAACTAATTCAAAATACACTTTATATGTTTAACATATAATACATATTCTTATTATTTTAATTTAAGTATAATGTGTATAATATTATTACCATACATAATATTTTTTTTAATTAAATTTATATAAAAGCTTCACTTCATGTCGATTTATTTAAACATAATTAGTAAACTGGTGCAAAAGCTGGGTCACGATATAAAAGTGGTCCAAGCTGATCAAATGTTTTATAATAATTTTGAGAATCGGCGTTTTCATCTTGTACAGGAGCACCCAATGCAACAAACATTGTCACCAACAAGACCAACAGTATTGCCTACAAGTTTTATATAATATTATAATTTTTAGTTGAAACAGAAACATTCGATTACTTACAAAATTAAACATTTTTCTAAACTCACTTAGCTTTAATTAATATCACAATGAGAAAATTTAATCAGTCACACGTTTAAGTAGATAGGCATGGATTAAAAATATACAATTCCATTCCTGAGACAAAGTGACGTAGACTATTTAAATTCTAGTACAAATAAATTATAATGGAGGTAGGATACAAAATGTAAATATTATTACATGTTATCTAGCGTTAGTAAATACCTGTTACGTTTATTAAAAGGATGACACACTCTAGGTATTTGCATTTAAATGTTTTAATGATAATTTTTCTTGCATAAATACTCTATAAAAACTATTTTTATTTTGGAATATATATACAATTAGGGAACAGAAAAATCTCTTACAATTTTGTTGCTTAACGATATTTATGTTATATTATTATTTTATTAATATTGAAACATTTATAAAATAGAGAAATAACAGAATTTACTTTATTCATGCTTATTGTACAATAATTAGTAATTTATGATAGAATAGCAAATTATAGTATCGATTTATAAGTAATATGCGTAACCATAATGTGAATAATAACTTCCGTAATATGGAGATCCATAATATCCGTACAGTTGGGGATCAGGATTTGGTCTCGGTACAGCCACAGAAAGAGAAATAAACACGATAACAAACAAGAGTACCAGCTGAAACAGTATTACTCGAATAAATAATTATATATCATAATATAATACGTATTTTTATTATTGCAATCAATGGTGGTGGTTTTATAAAATGTTATTTTATGAAACAAAACATTTAAATTTTAATTTTATTCTAGAAAATATTGTTTTAACAATACTAGAAACAAATGTAAATAAACATAATTTTATAAAATAAAAAATGTAAATAAGAAACTTACTAATTTGAACATGATGTGTCGAGATACAAACTACATAAACAAAAACAAATCAAAACTAAATAAAAACGGCACCGCAAAGTTTATATACATACTGGATAATTGAAACAATCTATTAAAATTCATCTTGCATTCAAAGATTCATAATTGAAATTACAGATTAATACGGTCTGATTGAATTAAAATCAAAACTCATTTTCATAGATAGCCTTAAAAAATTCAACCACTGGTACAGAATAATGTGGAAATGTAAATTTTGTAGAAAACCACAATAATAATAGATTGTGACACACAATTTAAAATATTTCTGTTTTATTTTAACAATACCAATAATTTAAATAAAAGGCACAATAAAAAAAATCCTATTATTTTTATAATACGAAATATTTTCATAAAAATCATTTAGATTAGATTAATCTGTTTGGCGAAAAAAACGTAGATTAAAATATATTTTAGAAAATGGTGTAAATTGTATTTATTATGATTATATTGTTTTATGGAATAAAACAGTGGTGATTAAAATATACACGAGTAGCCACGTGTAAAGGATCTGTCAAAAACAGAAAAATTACTGAAGCAATTGCGAATCAAACGGTTAATTATTTATTAGATTAGGTTCAACGTAATTACTGTTCAGCTGCTGTAAAGCCGATGTTAATTAGTTCTCAAAATGATCCTTAGCAGTTTGAAACGGTTATCTAAGACGCAATAACTCGACTCATGTCAAAGAAATTACTTTATTCTACAAATTATAACCGAGAAGGAACCCTAGGATTTTCTTTTTAATTAATTCAATTTTTTGACCAGTCACAATTGCCAGAAAATTGTTAACAATTTTAACGTTAAACTTAAATGTTAAATGTTTTATTAAAAACCACCCGTATTTACGTCTATAGACAACAAAAAAAAATCAGTCTCAAAATTTTCTAAAAACATCAATGAGTAGCAGAATATATAATGGATATGCATTTTTTAAACAACTGAAATTAAGAAAGACAAGATGACAGAACGTTATAGAGGATAAAAAAGATTGCTTAATTTTCTTACAACAATAAACATAATAATAGAAAACAAATTATAAAAAAAAAAAAACAGAGGCTTAGTTAACGGAAGAACGTTAAAAAATGATATTAAGATAATTTTATGATGAATTTCACTAATTAAATTGTAATAATTATTTAATGAATTTCAAATCTAATTTTAATCGATAGAATTTATACATAAATACACTGAAAAAGTTTATTGGTAATACAGTTGAAATATCTTTTAACTACACTAGACATGTATAAAGTCATATGTTTAGCAGCTGTGTTGGCTGTAGCCACCGCCAAGCCTAGCGTGTATGGTGAGGCTGTTGTTCCTTTGGCAGTTCAACCCGAACCAGTGCATGTGCCGGTTGCCCCTTTACCAATAATTGAGAAAACTATTGTCCAGCCAGCTCCAATAGTAGAAAAGACAATCGTGCAACCGCCCCCAACTGTGGAACAAACTGAAATCAAACCAGAAACAATTGCCCACACTTACAGAAAGGATGTCATTGGAAAACCAATAGTGTCTATCCACACCCCAGAAGTCAGAGCACCCGTAGTTGCTTCAGTTGTTGAAAAATCTATTGTTCAACCAGCCCCAGTTGTTCAGAGAACACTGGTCCAACCAGCCCCAATTGTTCAGACACCACTGATTCAACCAGCCCCAATTGTTCAGAGAACATTGGTCCAACCAGCTCTTACTCATGCTTATTCCGAATATTTACCTCATAATCACTATAATCCACTTCCTTTGGACGCATTTAGACTTGCTCCAAATTATAGGGGCAATTATTATTGGTGATAGGCAAATAATTAAAAAAGTCTTATTGCTTATTTGTTTGTTTTAAAAAATAAATGATTATTTTAAATGCTTATGATTTTATTTAATTTCTTCACTTTATAATAGATATATTATATTATAATATTACAACTTAGAATAAATTACAGATGTCTTGAAATCATTTTTTATAATGCAAACCATAAATTGTTTTATAAACAATAGTTATGAGATTAACGCCTTGACTTGGAAAATATTTCAGGCAGTTAAAACATTGGCAAAAAATCACACCTTCCGTAGAAAAGCTACAATTGCTGTTTTGTATAAAACGAACATCACTCCCTCTCAGTTTTCATCAACAAGTGAGACACATCAGAAAAGTTTTTCATGTTATCGGACAAATTATTTAAAACTTATTAAATTAATTTAAAACACAATATTGTTATTTTTCAATGGGTAATATCAATCAATCGATTAGTTACGTCAATCAGAATTAAAATGTGAATAACATTTATATTATAAACAAAATTACTATTTTTTATTGTCACAACAAAAAAAAAAATAAAATTAAAACAATACAGATGCTTAACCAATGGAGGGGAACGTTAAAAAATGTTAAGATAATTTTATGATGAATATCATGGTATATTTGTTGTTAGTAAAGTACCACCATAATTCGTTTTATAACCAGTAATTATAAGATTAACAAGACTTGGAAAAAAATTTAGATTGTGAAATCTCCAATCAATTAGTTACATGAATCTGAATTAAAAAGTGAATAAAATTGAATTAATTAACAAAATTATGATTTTTATTGCAATAATAAACAAAATAATATAAAAGAAATTATAAATTACGAAAAATACAAATGCTTATCCAACAAGGAAACATTAAAAAATGTTATTAAAAAAATCTTGTGATGAATATTACTAATTAAATTGTAATAATTATTTAATGAATTTCAAATCTAACTTTAATCGACAGAATTTATACATAAATACACTAAAAATGTTTGTTGAAAGTACAGTTGAAATTTCTATTCACTACACCCAAAATGTATAGAGTCATTTGTTTAGCAGCTGTGTTGGCTGTAGCCACCGCCAAACCTAGCGTATATGGGGAGGCAGTTCCTTTGGCAGTTCAACCTGAACCAGTGCATGTGCCGGTTGCCCCTTTACCAATTATTGAAAAAACTATTGTCCAACCAGCTCCAATAGTAGAAAAGACAATCGTGCAACCGCCCCCAACTGTGGAACAAACTGAAATCAAACCAGAAACAATTGCCCACACTTACAGAAAGGATGTCATTGGAAAACCAATAGTGTCTATTCACACCCCAGAAGTCAGAGCACCCGTAGTTGCTTCAGTTGTTGAAAAATCTATTGTTCAACCAGCCCCAGTTGTTCAGAGAACACTGGTCCAACCAGCCCCAATTGTTCAGACACCACTGATTCAACCAGCCCCAATTGTTCAGAGAACATTGGTCCAACCAGCTCTTACTCATGCTTATTCCGGATATTTACCTCATAATCACTATAATCCACTTCCTTTGGACGCATTTAGACTTGCTCCAAATTATAGGGGCAATTATTATTGGTGATAGGCAAATAAATAAAAAAGTTTTATTGCTTATTTGTTTGTTTTAAAAAATAAATGATTATTTTAAATGCTTATGATTTTATTTAAACCTCAAAAAATGTAAAATTGTATAAAATATTTAATTTCTTCACTAGTTGATATTATTCATATATTTAATTTCTTCACTTTATAATAGATATATTATATTATAATATTACAACTTAAAATAAATTAAAGATGTCTTGAAATCATTTTTTATAATGCAAACCATAAATTGTTTTATAAACAATAGTTATGAGATTAACGCCTTGACTTGGAAAATATTTCAGGCAGTTAAAACATTGGCAAAAAATCACACCTTCCGTAGAAAAGCTACAATTGCTGTTTTGTATAAAACGAACATCCCTCCCTCTCAGTTTTCATCAACAAGTGAGACACATCAGAAAAGTTTATCATGTTATCGGACAAATTATTTAAAATTTATTAAATGAATTTAAAAGACAATATTGTTATTTTTCAATAGGTAATATCAATCAATCGATTAGTTACGTCAATCAGAATTAAAATGTGAATAACATTTAAATTATAAACAAAATTACTATTTTTTATTGTCACAACAAAAAAAAAATAAAATTAAAACAATACAGATGCTTAACCAATGGAGGGGAACGTTAAAAAATGTTAAGATAATTTTATGATGAATATCATGGTATATTTGTTGTTAGTAAAGTACCACCATAATTCGTTTTATAACCAGTAATTATAAGATTAACAAGACTTGGAAAAAAATTTAGATTGTGAAATCTCCAATCAATTAGTTACATGAATCTGAATTAAAAAGTGAATAAAATTGAATTAATTAACAAAATTATGATTTTTATTGCAATAATAAACAAAATAATATAAAAGAAATTATAAATTACAAAAAATACAAATGCTTATCCAACAAGGAAACATTAAAAAATGTTATTAAAAAAATCTTGTGATGAATATTACTAATTAAATTGTAATAATTATTTAATGAATTTCAAATCTAACTTTAATCGACAGAATTTATACATAAATACACTAAAAATGTTTGTTGAAAGTACAGTTGAAATTTCTATTCACTACACCCAAAATGTATAGACTCATTTGTTTAGCAGCTGTGTTGGCTGTAGCCACCGCCAAACCTAGCGTATATGGGGAGGCAGTTCCTTTGGCAGTTCAACCTGAACCAGTGCATGTGCCGGTTGCCCCTTTACCAATTATTGAAAAAACTATTGTCCAACCAGCTCCAATAGTAGAAAAGACAATCGTGCAACCGCCCCCAACTGTGGAACAAACTGAAATCAAACCAGAAACAATTGCCCACACTTACAGAAAGGATGTCATTGGAAAACCAATAGTGTCTATTCACACCCCAGAAGTCAGAGCACCCGTAGTTGCTTCAGTTGTTGAAAAATCTATTGTTCAACCAGCCCCAGTTGTTCAGAGAACACTGGTCCAACCAGCCCCAATTGTTCAGACACCACTGATTCAACCAGCCCCAATTGTTCAGAGAACATTGGTCCAACCAGCTCTTACTCATGCTTATTCCGGATATTTACCTCATAATCACTATAATCCACTTCGTTTGGACGCATTTAGACTTGCTCCAAATTATAGGGGCAATTATTATTGGTGATAGGCAAATAAATAAAAAAGTCTTATTGCTTATTTGTTTGTTTTAAAAAATAAATGATTATTTTAAATGCTTATGATTTTATTTAAACCTCAAAAAATGTAAAATTGTATAAAATATTTAATTTCTTCACTAGTTGATATTATTCATATATTTAATTTCTTCACTTTATAATAGATATATTATATTATAATATTACAACTTAAAATAAATTAAAGATGTCTTGAAATCATTTTTTATAATGCAAACCATAAATTGTTTTATAAACAATAGTTATGAGATTAACGCCTTGACTTGGAAAATATTTCAGGCAGTTAAAACATTGGCAAAAAATCACACCTTCCGTAGAAAAGCTACAATTGCTGTTTTGTATAAAACGAACATCCCTCCCTCTCAGTTTTCATCAACAAGTGAGACACATCAGAAAAGTTTATCATGTTATCGGACAAATTATTTAAAATTTATTAAATGAATTTAAAAGACAATATTGTTATTTTTCAATAGGTAATATCAATCAATCGATTAGTTACGTCAATCAGAATTAAAATGTGAATAACATTTAAATTATAAACAAAATTACTATTTTTTATTGTCACAACAAAAAAAAAATAAAATTAAAACAATACAGATGCTTAATCAATGGAGGGGAACGTTAAAAAATGTTAAGATAATTTTATGATGAATATCATGGTTTATTTGTTGTTAGTAAAGTACCACCATAATTCGTTTTATAACCAGTTATTATAAGATTAACAAGACTTGGAAAAAAATTTAGATTGTGAAATCTCCAATCAATTAGTTACATGAATCTGAATTAAAAAGTGAATAAAATTGAATTAATTAACAAAATTATGATTTTTATTGCAATAATAAACAAAATAATATAAAACAAATTATAAATTACAAAAAATACAAATGCTTATCCAACAAGGAAACATTAAAAAATGTTATTAAAAATATCTTGATGAATATTACTAATTAAATTGTAATAATTATTTAATGAATTTCAAATCTAACTTTAATCGACAGAATTTATACATAAATACACTAAAAATGTTTGTTGAAAGTACAGTTGAAATTTCTATTTACTACACCAAAGATGTATAGAGTCATTTGTTTAGCAGCTGTGTTGGCTGTAGCCACCGCCAAACCTAGCGTATATGGGGAGGCAGTTCCTTTGGCAGTTCAACCTGAACCAGTGCATGTGCCGGTTGCTCCTTTACCAATTATTGAAAAAACTATTGTCCAACCAACTCCAATAGTAGAAAAGATAATCGTGCAACCGCCCCCAACTGTGGAACAAACTGAAATCAAACCTGAAACAATTGCCCACACTTACAGAAAGGATGTCATTGGAAAACCAATAGTGTCTATTCACACTCCAGAAGTCAGAGCACCCGTAGTTGCTTCAGTTGTTGAAAAATCTATTGTTCAACCAGCCCCAGTTGTTCAGAGAACACTGGTCCAACCAGCCCCAATTGTTCAGACACCACTGATTCAACCAGCCCCAATTGTTCAGAGAACATTGGTCCAACCAGCTCTTACTCATGCTTATTCCGGATATTTACCTCATAATCACTATAATCCACTTCGTTTGGACGCATTTAGACTTGCTCCAAATTATAGGGGCAATTATTATTGGTGATAGGCAAATAAATAAAAAAGTCTTATTGCTTATTTGTTTGTTTCAAAAAATAAATGATTATTTTAAATGCTTATGATTTTATTTAAACCTCAAAAAATGTAAAATTGTATAAAATATTTAATTTCTTCACTAGTTGATATTATTCATATATTTAATTTCTTCACTTTATAATAGATATATTATATTATAATATTACAACTTAGAATAAATTACAGATGTCTTGAAATCATTTTTTATAATGCAAACCATAAATTGTTTTATAAACAATAGTTATGAGATTAACGCCTTGACTTGGAAAATATTTCAGGCAGTTAAAACATTGGCAAAAAATCACACCTTCCGTAGAAAAGCTACAATTGCTGTTTTGTATAAAACGAACATCCCTCCCTCTCAGTTTTCATCAACAAGTGAGACACATCAGAAAAGTTTATCATGTTATCGGACAAATTATTTAAAACTTATTAAATTAATTTAAAACACAATAGTGTTATTTTTCAATGGGTAATATCAATCAATCGATTAGTTACGTCAATCAGAATTAAAATGTGAATAACATTTATATTATAAACAAAATTACTATTTTTTATTGTCACAACAAAAAAAAAATAAAATTAAAACAATACAGATGCTTAACCAATGGAGGGAAACGTTAAAAAATGTTAAGATAATTTTATGATGAATATCATGGTATATTTGTTGTTAGTAAAGTACCACCATAATTCGTTTTATAACCAGTAATTATAAGATTAACAAGACTTGGAAAAAAATTTAGATTGTGAAATCTCCCATCAATTAGTTACATGAATCTGAATTAAAAAGTGAATAAAATTGAATTAATTAACAAAATTATGATTTTTATTGCAATAATAAACAAAATAATATAAAAGAAATTATAAATTACAAAAAATACAAATGCTTATCCAACAAGGAAACATTAAAAAATGTTATTAAAAAAATCTTGTGATGAATATTACTAATTAAATTGTAATAATTATTTAATGAATTTCAAATCTAACTTTAATCGACAGAATTTATACATAAATACACTAAAAATGTTTGTTGAAAGTACAGTTGAAATTTCTATTCACTACACCCAAAATGTATAGAGTCATTTGTTTAGCAGCTGTGTTGGCTGTAGCCACCGCCAAACCTAGCGTATATGGGGAGGCTGTTCCTTTGGCACTTCAACCTGAACCAGTGCATGTGCCGGTTGCCCCTTTACCAATTATTGAGAAAACTATTGTCCAGCCAGCTCCAATCGTAGAAAAGACAATCGTGCAACCGCCCCCAACTGTGGAACAAACTGAAATCAAACCAGAAACAATTGCCCACACTTACAGAAAGGACGTCATTGGAAAACCAGTAGTGTCTATCCATACTCCAGAAGTCAGAGCGCCCGTGGTAGCTTCAGTTATTGAAAAATCTATTGTTCAACCAGCCCCAGTTGTACAAAGAACACTGGTCCAGCCAGCCCCAATTGTTCAGACACCACTTATTCAACCAGCCCCAATTGTTCAGAGAACATTGGTCCAACCAGCTCTTACTCATGCCTATTCCGGATATTTACCTCATAATCACTACAATCCACTTCATTTGGACGCATTTCGACTTGCTCCAAATTATAGGGGCAATTATTATTGGTGATAGGTAAATAATTAAAAATGTATTATTGCTTATTTGTTTGTTTTAAAAAATAAATGATTATTTTAAATGTTAATGATTTTATTTATACTACATGTTAAATTGTATAAAATATTTAATTTCTTTGCTAGTTGATATTATTGGTATATTAAAATATTATAACTTGAGAGGTCTTGAAATAAATTTTTATTTATTATAAACCGTAATTATGAAATCAACTTGGCATCCCACTCATAGAAAATTTAACGATGTATTATTTGAAAGAAAACATCTACAATATCATAGCTGTCAAGAGGCATGGATTATTGATTAACTAATATAATTTATATAGTTATATAAAAAACTTTTACTTTAAAGTTAATCATGTTCAATAAAAAAACAAAACATCTTAAAAAATATAAAAATGATTTAAAGATAATAATTGTTATTTTTGTAAGTAATATCAGTAAATCAACTAGTTACTTAAACCTAATAAAGTACTACATTATAATTATATAAATAAATATTTATTTATTTGGCGTGGCGTGTAATATTTAATAGAAAATATTATAAAATTTTCTCAAGTATTTATTATCAAATTGTATAAAATGTTATTATACTTAAAAATTAAATAGGCACGTGTTGCCTTCCTTAAACATCGTACAACTTACGTGATTATTATTGAAGGTAAAAGGAGTAAGTTGCACAAGACTTGAACGAAAATCATATATAAAAAGCTCTACTCTTTCAACTGTGCTATCACATTGCTACCAATCGTTTCAATAACAACATTAAAATGATTAAAATTGTAAGTACCATTTAAAAATTGAAAAATAATTTTTCTTTCATTTGCTATTTTTTATAGATTGCTTTCATCGCTCTTATTGTCGCTGCTGTGGCTTCTCCAGCACCAGAGCCATCACCAAAAGCTGATCCTAAGGCACAAATATTTGCTGCAGCTGTCAGTGCTCCATTGGTAACTTCTCCTGTAGCCGCAGCCCCTGTTACTTATAGTGCTCCATTAGCTTACTCTGGTTATTTTACGCCGACAGTATATTCTGCTAGTTACGCTTATGCACCTTATGCGTCTTACGTTTTGTAAATTAATAATAATAAATGAACGTTAAATCATACTTGTTGTTACTGATTTACCTACCTTATAGCTAATTTTTTTCCTTGATATTCTAATCTCTCTAGTGCGTAATTATAAAATATTTACGCAGGTGAGAGATAATTAATTAATTAATTAATTTAATGTCATATTTTTTTATTGTATCTGTATATAATTTCTTGTGCAAAACAACAGTTTCTTTCTTAATAAGAAAGTTATATTTATATTAAACATTTAATGAAATACAAATTTCAAATTATCAAATGTAGAAAATCTCTCTCACATTATTTAAAGGAATTTGAGCATGCTGTAAATGACAACGCGTTCATAGTTTACAGAACCCTGAATTGTATGTAATAATAATAAAAATTATTTTATTTACACAATCGATTCGAAATTATTAACAGTCAATTATAACATAATTATCTATTAAAAATTAAAATCTTTTAATGGATAAAAAATTTGATTTTAATGAGTAATGTAAAATATAGGTATAAATAATCCAAACTGGAACATAAAATTTATAGTTTATTAAATCTTCTTATAACACAATGTTTAAGTTAATAAGTTTAGCTGCTCTCGTAGCTGTAGCCACTGCTAAACCCAGTATTTATGGAGAGGCTGTTGCTCCATTAGCAGTTCACGCTGAACCACTTCACGTACCAGCCGTTGTTAGTACTTCATTCCGTAAAGATGTCATCCATAAACCTACTGTGACTTCGTACACTGCCCCAGCCGTTGTAGGCCATAGAGCAGTTGTTGAGAGAGTGCCATTGCCAGTACCAGTCTTAGAAAAATCTTTTGTCCAGCCAGCTCCAATTGTGCAAAGAGCATTAGTGCAACCTGGTCTTGCCCATGCTTATTCTGGATATGTAGCTCCTGCTCATTATAACCCACTTCCACTGGACCCATTAAGATTGGCCCCACATTATAGAGGAAATTATTTATGGTGATAAACAAACGCTATCTATCACATTTTGTTGGTTTTATTAAAATAAATAAAAATTAAAAAATATATATTTGTTTATTTTGTATCTATAAATACAATATTCATCATTATTATATCTTTATAATACATAATAATATAAAGTATTTAACCAAATCTATAAATATTTTACTTAATACTGCTTAAAAAATATTCTAATTTCACAATAGAAAAAAAGAAAACAATTTCAATTCCTGAATAATAAAGATCATCTTTCCAGTAGTTGCTTACATTGACATAAACAAATTTAAAATTTGGTATTTTTTTTAATGTTCTTAAATAAATCGTTACATTGAATTTAACATTTTATTAAAAAAAATATATATATAAGAAACAACCATTAATTAAAATTCAGCAAATCGCCACATTCTACAAAATATACCATTTTCAATATTTCTAACATACATTATTTTATTCTAAAAATTTCCTACCCACTAATACATCATAATTATATAAAAAAAGTTTATTTATTTGGAGTGTACCATAAAATATACAAGTAGTATTTAATAGAAAATATTATAAAATTCACCAAAGTATTTATCAATTTCTATAAAATGTTTTATACTAAAAAATTAAACAGGCACGTGTTGCCTTCCTTAAACATCGTACACCTTACGTGATTATCATTGAAGGTAAACGAAGTAAGTTGCACAAGACTTAAACGAAAATCATATATAAAAAGACTTACTCTTTCAACTGTGCTATCAGATTGCTATCAATCGTATCAACAACAATATTAAAATGATTAAAACTGTAAGTTCGATTAAAAAATTGTAATATAAATTTTTTTTATTTAATATTTATTACAGATTGCTTTCATCGCTCTTATTGTCGCTGCTGTGGCTTCTCCGGCACCAGAACCATCACCAAAAGCTGATCCTAAGGCTCAAATATTTACTGCAGCTGTTAGTGCTCCATTAGTAACTTCTCCTGTAGCCGCAGCCCCTGTTGCTTACAGTGCTCCGTTAGCTTACTCTAGTTACTTTACGCCGACAGTATATTCTGCTGGATATGCTTACGCTCCTTATACATCTTACATTTTGTAAATTAAAAGTAATAAATGAATGTCAAATCATACTTTTTGTTACTGATTTACCTACCTTATAGCTAATTTTTTTTCCTTAGATATTCTAATCTTTCTTGTACGTAATTAAAAAACAGTTAATTTAATTTATTTTGAAATATTAAAATAAAATGAATAAAATATTTAATTTACACAATCGAATCGAAATTATTAACAGGCAATTATAACATAATTACTATTAATAATTAAAATCTTTTAATGGATAAAAAATTTGATTTTAATGGATAATGTAAAATATTGGTATAAATAATACGAATTGGAATATAAAATTTATAGTTTATTAAATCTTCTTATAACACAATGTTTAAGTTAATAAGTTTAGCTGCTCTCGTAGCTGTAGCCACAGCTAAACCCAGTGTTTATGGAGAAGCAGTTGTTCCATTACCAGTTCACGCTGAACCACTTCACGTACCAGCCGTTGTTAGTACTTCATTCCGTAAAGATGTCATCCACAAGCCTATTGTGACTTCGTACACTGCCCCAGCCGTTGTAGGCCATAGAGCAGTTGTTGAGAAAGTGCCATTGCCAGTACCAGTCTTAGAAAAATCTTTTGTCCAGCCAGCTCCAATTGTGCAAAGAGCATTAGTGCAACCTGGTCTTGCTCATGGTTATTCTGAATATGTAGCTCCTGCACATTATAACCCACTTCCACTGGACCCATTGAGATTGGCCCCACATTATAGAGGAAATTATTTATGGTGATAAACAAACGCTATCACATTTTGTTGGTTTTATTAAAATAAATACAAATTAAAAAATATATATTTGTTTATTTTGTATCTATAAATACAATATTCATCATTATTATATCTTTATAATACATAACAATATAAAGTATTCAACCAAATCTATAAATATTTTACTTAACACTGCTTAAAAAATATTTTAATTTCACAATAGAAAAAAAGAAAACAATTTCAATTCCTGAATAATAAAAATCATCTTTCCAGTATTTACTTACATTGACATAAACAAATTTAAAATTTGGTATTTTTTTTAATGTTCTTAAATAAATCGTTAAATCGAATTTAACTTTTTATTAAAAAAAAAAAATATAAGAAACAACCATTAATTAAAATTCAGCAAATCGCCACATTCTACAAAATATACCATTTGCAAAATTTCCAATATACATTATTTTATTCTAAAAATTTCCTACCCACTAATACATCATAATTATATAAAAAAAGTTTATTTATTTGGAGTGTACCATAAAATATACAAGTAGTATTTAATAGAAAATATTATAAAATTCACCAAAGTATTTATCAATTTGTATAAAATGTTTTATACTAAAAAATTAAACAGGCACGTGTTGCCTTCCTTAAACATCGTACACCTTACGTGATTATCATTGAAGGTAAACGAAGTAAGTTGCACAAGACTTAAACGAAAATCACATATAAAAAGTCTTACTCTTTCAACTGTGCTATCAGACTGCTATCAATCGTATCAACAACAACATTAAAATGATTAAAACTGTAAGTTCGATTAAAAAATTGTAAAATAATATTTTTTCATTTAATATTTATTACAGATTGCTTTCATCGCTCTTATTGTCGCTGCTATGGCTTCTCCAGCACCAGAACCATCACCAAAAGCTGATCCTAAGGCTCAAATATTTACTGCAGCTGTTAGTGCTCCATTAGTAACTTCTCCTGTAGCCGCAGCCCCTGTTGCTTACAGTGCTCCGTTAACTTACTCTAGTTACTTTACGCCGACAGTATATTCTGCTGGATACGCTTATGCTCCTTATTCATCTTACATTTTGTAAATTAAAAGTAATAAATGAATGTCAAATCATACTTTTTGTTACTGATTTACCTACCTTATAGTTAATTTTTTTCCCTTGATATTCTAATCTTTCTAATACGTAATTTAAAAACAGTGAATTTAATTTATTTTGAAATATTAAAATAAAATAAATAAAATATTTAATTTACACAATCGAATTGAAATTATTAACAGGCAATTATAACATAATTAACTACTAAAAATTAAAATCTTTTAATGGATAAAAAATTTGATTTTAATGGATAATGAAAAATATGGGTATAAATAATACGAATTGGAATATAAAATTTATAGTTTATTAAATCTTCTTATAACACAATGTTTAAGTTAATAAGTTTAGCTGCTCTCGTAGCTGTAGCCACAGCTAAACCCAGTGTTTATGGAGAGGCTGTTGTTCCACTACCAGTTCATGCTGAACCACTTCACGTACCAGCTGTTGTTAGTACTTCATTCCGTAAAGATGTCATCCACAAGCCTACTGTGACTTCGTACACTGCCCCAGCCGTTGTAGGCCATAGAGCAGTTGTTGAGAGAGTGCCATTGCCAGTACCAGTCTTACAAAAATCTTTTATCCAGCCAGCCCCAATTGTACAAAGAGCATTAGTGCAGCCTGCTCTTGCTCATGCTTATTCTGGATATGTAGCTCCTGCACATTATAACCCACTTCCACTGGACCCATTGAGATTGGCCCCACATTATAGAGGAAATTATTTATGGTGATAAACAAGCTGTATAACATTTTGTTGGTTTTATTAAAATAAATAAAAATTTAAAAAAAAAATCTTTTTAATTTATTTAATCATTGTTACATCTTTATAATATAGTATACAATATTTAACCATATCTTTCAATAATTTGCTTAATACTGCTTACAAAAAGATTCCAATTTCATAATAGAAAAAGAAGAACATTTTCAATTCCTGAGTAATAATGATCATCTTTCCAATATGTTAAAATTGTAATATATTGCTTACACTGATATATGTGGTAATTTATTTTAATGTCCTTAAAAAGAAAACATCATGAAATTAATTAATTTATTGATTTTATTAAAAAATATATAAAAAAGGACCAATAATTGAAATTCAGGAAATTCACATTCTACAAAATGCAGCATAAAATATACAAGTAGTATTTAATAGAAAATATTATAAAATTTGTCCAAGTATTTATTATCAAAATTCCATAAAATGTTATTATACTTAAAAATTAAACAGGCACGTGTTGCCTTCATCGTACAGCTTACGTGATTATTATTGAAGGTAAAAGGAGTAAGTTGCACAAGACTTAAACGAAAATCATATATAAAAAGTTCTACTCTTTCAACTGTGCTATCAGATTGCTATCAATCGTATCCACAACAACATTAAAATGATTAAAACTGTAAGTTCTATTTAAAAATTATAAAATCACATTTTTTCATTTAATATTTATTACAGATTGCTTTCATCGCCCTTATTGTCGCTGCTGTGGCTTCTCCAGCACCAGAGCCATCACCGAAAGCTGATCCTAAGGCACAAATATTTGCTGCAGCTCTTAGTGCTCCATTGGTAACTTCTCCTGTAGCCGCAGCCCCTGATGCTTACAGTGCTCCATTAGCTTACTCTAGTTATTTCACGCCGACAGTATATTCTGCTGGATACGCTTATGCTCCTTATGCGTCTTACGTTTTATAAGTTTTGGAAGTAATAAATAAATGTTAAAAACTATTTTAAATTGTATTCTTGTATTATTATATTATAACGAACAATGTGCCGTCTGTGAAAATATTCATAAAAATTAAGCAAAGCATAAATAAGAAAATGATTAATTTAATAGAAAGATGACTTCGTATACTTCTCAGCACAATATTTTATTCAATCTAATTAAAAGGACACAGGTTGTTAAAAACTTACTAATAACATAATTCATTAACAATTAAAATATCTTTAATGGATAACAAATGTGATTTTAACGGATGGTGTAGTACGTAGGTACGTATATATAAGGGAAGCTGGAACATAAAGTTTATAGTACAATAAAACATCTTCTTTTAACATAATGTTCAAGTTAATTTGGGTGGCTGCTCTGGTAGCTGTGGCAACAGCTAAACCCAGTGTTTATGGAGAGGCTGTTGTTCCTTTACCGGTTAACACTGAACCACTTCACGTACCAGCCGTTGTTAGTTCTTCATTCCGTAAAGATGTCATCCACAAACCTACTGTGACCTCCTACACTGCTCCGGCAATTGTAGGTCATCAGGCAGTTGTTGAAAGTGCTCCTTTGCCAATAATTGAAAGAAGTTTTGTTCAGCCAGCACCAATTGTAGAAAAAACAGTTGTACAACCTCCACCGATCGTGGAAAAAACAATAATCCAACCAGAATCCATTGCTCATACTTACAGAAAGGATGTCATTGGAAAGCCAATAGTGTCCATCCATACGCCTGAAGTCAGAGCACCTGTAGTAGCACCACTTGTTGAAAAAACTTTCATTCAGCCTGCTCCAATTGTACAGAGAACCTTAGTGCAACCAGCTCTTACTCGTGCCTATTCTGGATATGTAGCACCTGCTCATTATAATCAACGTCATTGGCTTTTGGTGCAATAAATAAATATTTAAAAAGTTAATGTGTATAGTTATTTAAATCTACAAAAAAAAAGTTCTAATAAGTATTAGTATTATTTTTATACTATACATTTTTATATTAAATATATTGTAACATAATTATTAAAATAATAATTATTATTTCAATTATTATATTAGATATAATAATAATTATATTAAATATTATTATCAAAATTATTAATATTAATTCAATTGATAAAACTGTTAGCAACAACAAAATTTACAAATCTGTATTCTACAGAATTCAACATTTGCAATATTTTTCAATTTACAATTCTTTATTCGAATTATCCCCTAAAAAATCACATTTACACTTTCAATAGAAAAACGAAAGACGATTACTATTATGGAAATTTTTTAACGTGTGTAATAATATATAACATACATAGTTATTGAAAAATATGGCATAAATTAGGTTTACAGTTTGACAAATTATTTATTATCATAAGTATAAACAACCCTACATTATGTTACCTATAAGAAGTTACTTCATTTACATATTAAAATGACACGTGTAGCCTTAAACATCGTACAACTTACGTGATTATTAATGAAGGTGGAAGAAACACATTGCACAAGAGTCGTACCATGATTAATTATAAAAAGTCTTACCTATGCAATTGTGTTATTAGATTGATACCAATCGTTTCAACAACAACATTAAAATGATTAAAATTGTAAGTACCATTTAAAAATTGAAAAATAATTTTTCTTTCATTTGCTATATTTTGCAGATTGCTTTTATCGCTCTTATTGTCGCTGCTGTGGCTTCTCCAGCACCAGAGCCATCACCAAAAGCTGATCCTAAGGCCCAATTAATTGCTGCAGCTATTAGTGCTCCGTTGGTAGCTTCTCCTGTAGCCACAGCTCCTGTTGCTTACAGTGCTCCTTTGGCTTACTCTAGTTATATCACTCCGACTGTATATTCAGCTGGATATGATTATGCTCCTTATGCATCTTACGTTTTGTAAATTAAAAAAAAATAAATATTAAATCATACTTTCTGTTTTTTTATTGGTTTCAATATAATGTATCTAATTTCTTATACAATTCAATAATTTCTTTTTTAATAAAATATATATGTTATAATAAACATTTAATGAATTATAAATTTCAATTTTATAAATCTTTCTCACATTATTTACAGAACGTTTTTCATGAAAACTTATAACTACATACTTAATAGTAAACTCTATGGAAATAAATTATGCAATCTTGGTTTTTATAAACTTGAATTGTATGTAATAATTAAATAAAATATTTAATTTACACAATCGAGTCGAAATTATTAAGAGACATTTATAACATAATTAACTATTAATAATTAAAATATTTTAATGGATACAAAATTTGATTTTAATGGATAATGTAAAACATAGGTATAAATATTCCGGACTGGAACATAAAATTTATCATTTATTAAGTATTATTATAACACAATGTTTAAGTTAATTAGTTTAGCTGCTCTCGTAGCTGTAGCCACTGCCAAACCCAGTGTTTATGGAGAGGCTGTTGTTCCTTTACCACACACTGAACCACTTCACGTACCAGCCGTGGTTAGTTCTTCATTCCGTAAAGATGTCATCCACAAACCTACTGTGACTTCCTACACTGCCCCAACTATTGTAGGCCATGAGGCGGTTGTTGAAAGTGCTCCTTTGCCAATAATTGAAAGGAGTTTTGTTCAGCCGGCACCAATTGTTGAAAGAACAGTTGTACAACCACCACCGATCGTGGAGAAAACTGTAATCCAACCAGAATCCATTGCTCACACTTACAGAAAGGACTTTATTGGCAAGCCTGTTGTGTCTATTCACACTCCAGAAGTCGTAGCACCTGTAGTAGCTCCAGTTGTTGAAAAAACCTTCATTCAGCCAGCTCCAGTTGTACATAAAACTTTAGTGCAACCAGCTCTTACACATGCTTATTCTGGAATTATATCTCATGGTCATTATAATCCATTGCCTGTGGATCCATTAAGATTGGCCCCCCTTTATAAAGGGTATAATTGGTAATATACAAACTATATTATGTTATATTATTTGTTGATTTTGTTATTTACATTTTTATTAAATTAAATTGTTTACATATGCAATTATAAATTAATAAAATAAAGATAATTGTTATTAAATTATAGTGTTTATTAATTTAAAACCAATATTATAACCAATGCCTAGATTATGATTTTCGATTTGTCACAAAGAAATTAAAACTTCAAAATAGTATCATGATAATAACAAACTATTTTTAATAAACCTTTGATGATAGCAACCGTTCAAGTTGAAGAACGTTAAGTAATAATTCATTGCCACGATGGCCTTTATGCCATTAAAAGATGCTATGTTCATTTAAAAGAGTATCTATATTAAAGAATTAAACTGATACGTGTAACCTTAACATTGCACAGCTTAAGCGATTATTAATGAGTTAGAAGGAACAAATTGCACAAGACTTGCACGACCATCAAATATAAAAAGTCCGACTCATTCAATTGAGTCACTAGATTGTTTCTAATCGATCAAATAACATCACTAAAATGATTAAAACAGTAATTACAATTGATAAAGTGTGTTAGAAAAATATTTACTAATATTATATTTTGCAGATTGCTTTCATCGCCCTCATTGTTGCTGCTGTGGCTTCTCCAGCACCAGAGCCATCACCAAAAGCTGATCCTAAGGCCCAATTAATTGCTGCAGCTATTAGTGCCCCGTTGGTAGCTTCTCCTGTAGCCGCAGCTTCTGTTGCTTACAGTGCTCCTTTGGTTTACTCCAATTATATTACTCCAACGATATATTCTGCTGAATATGCCTATGCTCCTTATGCCTCTTATATTTTGTAAAATAAAAGTAATAAATGATTGTTAAATTATACATCTGATTACTGATTTTTTACTTATCTCCTTCATAGCTAATATATTTGATTTGTTTTATCACAACAATTTGATGAACCTCTTATAATTAGTAAATATAATCAATTATTTTAATAACTGAAGTACAGATTTGTTTTTGTAGTATTATAATAGGTTATAAAAACTAACAAGATTCGTTATTAACAATTTAATTTTAATTAATATCATTATATGTAGGAAAATATAATTAATGTTAAATTAAATCTTTTTATAATACGATGTGTAACTTAATCAATTTAACTGTTGTCATAACTATTTGACTATTTTACGTTTAACAGTTCAAGTTAAACTTCAAGTATCAAAATAAAAATAAATTTTTATTGAAGAATATCATGCCAATTAATCATAAAACTGGTGTAACTATTTAAATATAACACTTTATGTTATGTAATTACATTACAGTAAAGATAATGGATTATACATAAAAGTCAATGATTATTTTATCATTTAATATTTCAATGATTAAACACTTAATACCTACCATATTCTTGGTGGTATAAATTAAAGTTTTCATTTTAATATTTTTAATATCTTAAAGCATTCTTTGTAAAGTTCTGAAATTTTAGTTTAAAATTTACCAATAAATTTCCAGTTGGCAATCTTATACTACATTACTGTATTTATTTATCTAAATATTGTTTGTATTTTTTCCTACCAAAAATTTAATCACTGAAATAATTCTGATCGTACTTAAACATTGAAATTATTAAACATAAAAACAAAAAATGATTAAACATAAAAGTGAATAATTATTTCATCATTTAATATTTAAATAATTAAACAGTTAACTCTTCACCTCAATGAGTTTACTTCCCATATTCTTGATGGTATAAATTAAAATTTACTTTTTGTTATTTTTAATATTTTAAAGCATTTTGAAATTTTAGCTTAAAATTTACCAATAAATTTGCATTTGACAATCTTATACTAAGATTATTGTAACTAGTATCATAAATTAAGTATTTATTTGTCTAAATATTGTTTGTATTTTGTGGTACCAAAAAATTAATCGCTAAAATAATTCTGGTCGTACTTAAACATTGAAATGAAGTCGTGACCTTTGTACTTAGAAACAATAATTTGAGTAACATTTTGTTGTAGTACTTGATAAGGCCTTGACCTTAAAGAAAATGGAAATGAAAAAGTATTACATAACCAATTTTGTGTTTTATCAAAATGAACAATGTTAATGAAGAACAATAACATTTTATTTAAATTTTGTATTTATCTATGTTCTAGAAAATCCTAAACATTTTAAGTAAAGTAATATTAATTTATTATTATATTATCCGCTTTTTTGCAAATTGAAGTAATTGAATATACCCATTTGTCAGTAAAGTGGTATATCTAATGAGAATTTGCACTTAATAAATTGAAGTGTCAAACAGAGGAACATTATAAATCATAACCCTTCATAACTATAGTAGTTATGTGATTATGGGTAATTAAATGTAAAAACGTTATATTTTCAACTTCTTTCAAAAGTTAAAAATGACAAAAATGAGAACTTTACTTCATATACTCCAAATGTAAAACCGTCACTTTAAAAAATAAATTTTCATGGTCATCTTGCAACCTTATCGCCTAACAAAACCGTTACGTGATTTCAAATTTAGGCAGCGGGAACAAATTGCATAATACTAACAAGACTGTTAAGATATAAAAACACTTACACCTTCATTTTCGTTATCAGTTTGAAATCAAACGTTTTACCAATAACAAAATGTTTAAAATTGTAAGTATTAACAATTAACAAGTCACAAAACCGGAAATATTTAATTAATTGTTTCTTACAGACAATCTTCACCGTTCTTGTTGCCATTGCTATGACTGCCGCAGCCCCAGAACCATCACCAAAAGCTGATCCTAAGGCACAGCTACTTGCTGCTCCATTGATAACTTCTCCGGTAGCTGCAGCCCCTATTACTTACAGTGCTCCATTAGCTTACTCTAGTTACTTTACCCCGACAGTTTATTCTACTGGATACGCTTATGCTCCCTATGCCTCTTATGTTTTGTAAGTTGAAACTAATAAATGTTAAATTAAAAGTCTTTTTTACTGGTGATTTTCTAATGTACTAATCAAAAAGCAAACAACAAGACACGTTAAGCTTTGGACCTTCAGGAACTCCGGATGACTTAAAAATTGCAATAATAGTAAATAGTTTGTAATTAAACTACTTTTCTTTAAATCTACTTGACTAAAGGGGAAACAACTTTTCCTCATAAAAAGTTATTGGGGTTATTAAATGTGTAATTTGTAACACCTTTCTCTAATAATAATTAAAATCCTTTTAATGGATAACAAATTTGATTTTAATCGTTGGCACGAAAAAAGGTATAAATACTTGAAACTGAAACATAGAATTTCTAGTATTAAATCTTCATACAAAACAATGTTTAAGTTGATCAGTTTAGCTGCGTTCTTGGCTGTAGCTACAGCTAAACCCAGTGTTTATGGAGAGGTACATGAAGAGATTCAATCTGAACCACTTCATGTATCAGCTGCTATCAGTGCTTCATTCCGCAGAGATGTCGTCCACAAACCCGTTGTGACTGAATACACCATCCCAACAATTATAGGTTACAGAGCAGTCGTCGAAAGTGTTCCTTTACCAGGTCGAACAGAAGCACTTGATATACCAGATATTGTCAGTACTTCATTCCGCAGAGATGTCATCCACAAACCCATTGTGACTGAATACACCATCCCAGCTGTTATAGGTGACAAAGCAATTGTCGAAGATGTTCCTTTACCAGGTCAAACTGAGTTTCTTGATGTACCAGATGTTGTCAGTACTTCATTCCGCAGAGATGTCATCCACAAACCCATTGTGACTGAATACACCATCCCAACTGTTATAGGTGACAAAGCAGTTGTCGAAGGTGTTCCTTTACCAGGTCAAACTGAGGCACTTGATGTACCAGCTGTTGTCAGTACTTCATTCCGCAGAGATGTCATCCACGAACCCATTGTGACTGAATACACCAACCCAACTGTTATAGGTGACAAAGCAGTTGTCGAAAGTGTTCCTTTACCAGGTCAAACTGAGGCACTTGATGTACCAGCTGTTGTCAGTACTTCATTCCGCAGAGATGTTATCCATAAACCGATTGTGACTTCGTACACTGATCCAGCTGTTGTAGGCCATAAGGCTGTTGTTGAAAGTGCTCCACTCCCAATCTTAGGGATGGATCCAATACTTTTAGACCCATAACATCCACATAACAGGGTATCCTTATTTGTAATTAGAAAAAAATCATAATTTATTATTTATTTATGTTGTATTGTATTTATTATTTTATTACCGATAAACAATTAAAACAATATCTTTTTTTTATTTAAAATAAGAACGCAAATCACCCTAGTTTTTGCAATAAAAAATCTAACTAACATTTTTTGCAAAAATAAATTCACTGTTTGTAACTTCTCGACTAACCCCAATTATGAAACGTCATGACCATGACTATTCCTCATTCGACTGTTGACGTTCCACATACCAGTTACTACGTTGGTGCCTACGGTTTTCTGGAAGAAGTAAATCTAAAAAATGGCGATAAGTCCGTAGGTCAAAAGACATTATATAAAGGTAGATCGAATACCAATTGACCTACCTTCATCGATAAAAAATTCATCAGCAATCATCTGCGTTGAACTCATCCTGTTCCCAAACCACAAAAGATGGCTCATCAATAAAAAATTCAGCTCACTGAGGAGTATTTTGCTGACCCTCCGGAAAATTATTTTTTTTTTTTTTAATTTTTGAACTGGATCAAAAAGTTGAAAAATCGCTGGAATAAGGGTATCGAACTGAAAGGACACCCTTGAAGATTTTTTCTATGCTAGTCTACGTACATTTCAGCCCAACTAAATATAAATTTACAATTAACATGTAAATAAGTTAATATTTTAGAAAAGATATGTTATTATCTATATTTATATATCTATACCATTTGCACAAGCCTCTTAAGTAGATTAACACGTTTTATATTGGAAATTAAACCCCCAATAAAGTGTAATAAATAATATACCATTAAAACCTAACAAATCTTGTCTGTCTGTGGCAGTAAATTTTCTATGTTAATCTATATAAGTCTCTAAACTATTTATGCACAATTAAATGGAGTTTATGCAAATTAAATGGAATCTTCGGGAATATTTCAATACGAATAAATATCGCCGACGTCATACAGATGGTTGGATACAATTAGAAATCAATAATTGTACACAAGTTTAGTTAAAGATCACGTTACTTAAATGCAAAGTATGCATGTGCTCTGATATTATAGAAACGTGTCAGTTTAGTCGTGTTGTTTGCACATTTTGCACTCGCGTTTCACCTGACACAATGCCTTGTTTAATTGATTTCTTAGGACATTCTTTATCAAATTGAAAAAATAGTAATATAGTGATTATAATTTTAAAAAATTCAAAATTGATTAAAAATTCATCTTTGTATTAATAAATAAATAAAGAATAATTTAAAAATACAGTCATTAAATATGTACTTTTAAATAAAGGCCTGTTTTTATATTTATGTGAATATAAGTAAGTAAACGTCTACAACTTTTATACAAAAACTGAATATTCCAATTATGCATTTTTTATATAACTTTCTAGTTTTATATATAAGATATTGACCCTAGTTTTTGTTGAACTTTGTATACTTCTGTTCTGATTGAAAATAAGAAAAACTAAATAAGATAAAATTTATAAAAAAGTGTTTTGATACACTGTGAATGGCATTTGTAAACACAATAATAAAGGAGTAGGCACATTTATTACGCTTTCTAGAACATAAAATCTATATTATTATATTTTGTTATTTAAATAAACGATTTAATACAATTACGTTAATTTTCTTAAAACTATTCCAGTGGAATTTTTGTAATTATTTGCAGTACATTTGTTGCTTAATTTACGTGAAATTCTTTTGAATTTGCAGTTGCGTTTTAAGTATTTGAAGGCAAAATAATGATACCTAATTACCTAAATGAATGCTTTTATTATGATTGCAAATTTCAATGTAAATAGGTCTGAATGTATACCAAATTACTTCGCAAAAAGATCGAAACATCTTAATTCGCCCTTGAGATGCTCTGAAACAAGTATTAAATAACATTATATTCAGGAAAACAGAAATAATGTGTCGTTAGATGGATACACATAGACGGAGCCGTATATGTTATTAATTTAATGATTAGATTTTGAAAGTTGTTTGGTGAAGAGTTTATGTGTTAAATGTAGTGCTTTGTTGTGGATAGTCATATTTATAACACTATCAATTTAATGGTATAGGGTGCTATTGCTTATGGTAACACTTTCACTTTCACTTTTCTTTAGTGGCAATATGGCGTCCCAGCGATATATGAATGACGTTTTGGAGCCTTATTTTCATCCCTACATAAGAAGAGATCTGGAACTAATTTTTCAGCAAAATAATGCCCATCCACATATTGCCAGGAATTTATTAGTTTCCCATGGGAATTTTCTGTCTTGGCCATCCAGATCTTCAGGGTCAATGAATGTCTTAAGCAATGAGGAGGTCCGACCCACTATTGGCTTCTAACAATTTATGCTTTACAATTTTTATTTAATTTTTTAATCAATTATTATTCTGTAATAGGATAATATTTTTCTGTCAAAAAAATTTGGAATAAATCAATCATGTTTTTTTGCACGCATTATAACTTGAAAATCACATCGAGTTAAAATTTTGGCGAATGCGCAGATTACTTTTTTAAATTATATATAAAATATAATTGTGATTTAAATTTATTAGGTTTCACTAAAAGTAATTTACCTTTACTTATTTTTTAAAATTTCATTTTAAAATAAAATAATCTTTTTACAACGATTTTTTCTTGGTCTTTTGAACTAAAGAAAAGAAACCTCAGTTTTGATCCCCTCTTTAGAATAAAAATTTTATAAATATATATATAATTATTCATTGTAGCTTTTCAGATAAAATAAATATTAGAATTTTGTCAACACGTCCAAAAAATTCGTAAATATTTAAACATCAAATATTTTCCATACAAACAGACTACGCCAATGGAGTTATGAAGTCTTTGTAATGAACTTGTCTGGACTGATGCGACCATGTTAATATAACTTGTCGCAGGTCACGGATGAAGAAAAAAACAATTTTATAAATGAGAGCTATCGACAAAATAGGCTGTATATTAGTTAAAGCAACAATACATAATGTAATCACCAAACCCAAGAGATTATTACGCAATTGCCTACTTTAACATAATAAAAAAGCTCAATCGTCTTTAGCAATTGGTCTCTATAATTTACTTTTTATCTACTATTGGAGGAATTAAAGAATTTTGTTCTGTTAAATAACCTTATAAGCATATTATGTAATTGTAATATCTATTATCTATTCTGAATCAAATAATGATAATCATTTTATCATTACTTTCGTAAAAATGTTTTATATTTTTAACACATTAAAAACTTAATTTTTGATAAAACTTTTTTTTAACATTACTCGACAGATAGATAGATTATAAACCACTTGACAAATTTTCACCAAAACCACATATTTATATAACTAAATATCACAGTTAAAAAATTGGCTACACCCTATAATATTTTGTGTATGTGGAATGGTAATTTATATGGGATTATATGGGATACGTTCCTAGGTGACAAAATAAAGTACAAATATATATAAAAAACAATTTAATTGAAGTTTTTAACCATATTAGATATGATATTATCTTTAGGCTTACTGTATCTTATCCTAATTCATTTGAATTAAATAAGTTTTGTCGCATCCACCATTTTTACAACTTAAAAATGGCGAATGCGCAACCAATCCAATAATTAATTAGTATTAAACAAATTCTAAGAATAAGTTAATTATATTAAAAGTAATTTATTTTATTCATTGTTAGATTTATTTTTAACAGGTACTATTTAAATTTTTTTAAGTAATCACTAAAGTAACCTTTAAAATTCTATAAAAAATATGATTTTGATGTTTAATAATTGTTTAAATATCGTGAATGCACAAACAAATTATATAATTACAACTACATCCAAAAGGCAATTAATTTTATAATTTCAAATATCTTATCCTAATTCATTTGAATATTTTAATTAAGTTTTTTGTTTCGCATTCACCATGTTTACAACTGTTGTTAAAAATGGCGGATGCGCCATTAATCCAATAATTAATTAACTATTAAACAAATTCTAAGAATAAGTTGATTATATTAAAAGTAATTTATTTTATCCACTGTTAGATCCATTTTTAACAGGTAATATTTAATTTTTTTATCTAATCAGTAAAGTAAACCTTTAAAATACTATACAAAATATGAGAAATAAAAAAATCTTTAGTCGCAAATACAGAAATTGAGCAGAATTTTTTTAATTCGCGAATAGTGAAAACGCTAGTGAAGGAAGAGCGAATAAGGAGCTTTTACTGTATTTTAACACTAAATATTACAGAAGGTAAAATGAAGACATCATATTATTTTAAAACATTACACAATATTGCGCATTCGCCAATATTTTAAAACTAAATGTTGCAGTAGGTAAAATAAAGACATCACTTATATTTTTATATATGAAATTTTAACCAAAGAATAATATTTTTGTCAAATCAATAAAAGGTCCACCTCCCTCCGAGAACGGACCGGAATAAAATAGGAATAGGAGAGAGCAAAGTAGGCGCAGTAACAATGGGGATACATCACACTTCCAAAAGTGGAAGGTTCAACGACCGTTGCAGGTTCCACATCCATTTTCCCTCACTGCAATGCATTCACTGCAGTGAAAATTTCGTTAGTCTGCGCGACCCCGATAATCACGTCTGCAAACTAAAAAATTAAAATACTTTTCCGTCAAAATTACATTCTGGAATATTTCAATTTTGAATGGATTAGACGTAGTGTGAGCGACGAAATAGATTAAATTTTCTCACAATCGGCCGCATGTTTATTAAAAAATGAGCAAGCAAGCGTTCTCAGAGTTTCATGCCACTATATTTACATCATAAAAGTTGTTAGTGGTTTTTTAAAATAGGCTCATTTGCCCTAAATTTATAAAAAAACTTATTTCTTAAAAGATCGTGATACAATAGATGTACAAATACAATATCCGAAAACAAAATAGAATCAAATTATTTATCTTTTATTCTCAAATTATATTATAAAATATACTATATTAACCATTCAATATATATACAAATATACAATAATGTATATTACATTATTAATAACAAAGTATATATTATTTAATTATGTTTTAATCTTTTAATGTATATTTTTATATACAAATATGCAGTAATATATATACAACATTAATTATATTAATGATACAATGTATATACAAAATACACAATGTCAATTCATGACATTAATTTATTATATAGTTATATCATTAATAAAATACTCATACAAGTATATAAAAGCCTTAAAACAAAATATTATTATATACAATTTATATTTTAAATAAAATTTATATGTACACATATTACATATATATATATATATATATATATATATATATATATATATATATATATATATATATATATATATATATATATACATATACATAATTATTTTTTAATCACATAATTAATAATAATTTAATAATGTATATTACGATATTGTTGATACAATTTGTGTTAAAACAAAATATTCTATAATTATTTTTTATTTTTTTATTATAAATTTATAATTGATAAAATATATACAATGTGGTACATATTTTATCAATTATATAATAAATTTACAATAAAAAATTAAAGTATAATTATTGAATATTTTGTGTAAATTAATTAATTAACAATGTTATAATATGTACAATTATAATATAATATTATATATATATATATATATATATATATATATATATATATATATATATATATATATATATATATATATATTGTATCAACAATGTCGTAATAATTAATTTTTTAATCATTTAAGGTTAATTTATTATATAATGTTATTGTTAAAATAAATACACAAATATACAATAACGCACATTACGACATTGTTGATACAAAATATTATGTATATACGTGGTGTGTATATATATACACAACAATGTATATTACAACTTTGTCAATATAATTTAAAAAAAAATATTATAATATTTGAAATTCAATTTTTTATTAATATTATACTAATACATATTACGACATTGTTGATACAATTTGCCCTAAATCAAAATATTATTATACACATAATTATTTTTTAAACATTTAATGAAAAAATTTATAATGTAATTTAATCTTACTGATAAAATACATACACCAATATACAATAATGTATATTACGATATCGTTAATATAATTAAAAAAAAAAAGATTATTTAATTACATTATTAATCTTTTAATATCAAATTATCATTAATATCATACTAATGTATAAATATACAATAATGTATATTATGATATTGTTGATACAATTTGTGTTAAAACAAAATATTCTATAATTATTTTTTAATTTTCTATTATAAATTTATTATATAATTGATAAAATATTTACAATGGGGTACTTATTTTATCAATTATATAATAAATTTACAATAAAAAAAATAAAAAATAATTATTGAATATTTTGTTCCAACAATATCGTAATAACATTAAAAAATGTTATAATATATAATATTGTTAATTAATTCATCATAAAAGAAAATATTATATATTTAAATTTTCTTCCCAATTTATTATTATTATATTTATGACAATTATAATAATATTAATAGTTTTACAATAATTCATATTAGAACATTGTTGACACAATTTGTCGTATTTAATTAGTGATATGTATAAATATATATTGTATATACTAACAAACACTCAATTGAACTGAAAATCAACTAACATTTTAGTTTTAATATGTAGAAGTAAAACTCATGAATGTTAATAAAATTTGTTATAAAATAAAATATATAATTATATTTTTAAACGTTTATTATTATTATTAATTATATTACAACATTGTTGACACAACTTATCGTAAAACAAAATATTATTTAACTATTTTTTTAATCATTTTAAGTCAATTAATTATATATTATTAGTAATATATATTATAAAATTGTTAATTAATTTATTATTATATTTAAATTTTATTTCCAATTCATGACATATGTACAATTTTAATATAATAATAATACAATAATTCATATTAATTAGTGATATGTATAAATATATATCGTATATATTAACAGACACTCAATAGAATTGAAATCAACTAACATTTTAGTCTTAATATGTAGTAGTGAAACTCAGGAAATTAACATTTACGTTGTTTGAAATTTCCGTCTAAATTAATTTGACAATTAGCGATAAAGGAAAAAACTGTTGATGACACAGTAGAACTAGTTAAAACATTTGACTTCTCCTGTTTAGTTACGTACGGTATTCGCAAACCTCAGTTTCACGTTTAGTTTCACGTGGACCGGCCACGTAAAATGTGGTGAAAATCGTCCGAAGTCTGTCACATGTAAATCAAATCAATTTAAACATTTCAACTAACGAAATTGTTTTACTGATAATAACGTGTGTTAATATTACAGCACGTGTGTTTTATCCGGTTACCCAATTACCATACATACATACATATGAAAATATTAACATTAACAACATTAAATCGATAAACTCCGGTTGATATTCGAATTATAAAAAATCTTTTATCTGATATTATTCCTAAAATTTGTATTTTTGATGACAACGGATAAATTAAAATATGTATTCATTAAATTTTCTTTATTTATTTTTAATGAAAAGATATTTTTTAATCTAGTAATTGTATTTTATTGTTTAAAATGTAGGACTAGGCAACAGTCCTTAATTTACTTTTTTTTATTTTCAACAATATATAAAATATATATACAACTTTTAAAATTGTATCATAGAATCCTTAAAAGTAATTGTTAAATGTTAATAATACAGTAATAAATAAAATCGTAGTTTATATCAGTAAAAAAACAGCACATCACGTTTTAAGTAAAACATCAACGGATACACCTGATGGTAAATATTCCAGCAGCAATAATCCGTGCCAGTCATCATTGCACCTTCTCTTTGGCATCCTGTTTCACGTGTTTTCCACCCCCTCTGCAGCCGAGCGTGCGCCGCGATCGCAACCCCACGTTGCTGACTCTATAAAGGCGGTCGTAAACATAAATTCCTCAGTTTGCGTTACACTCTAACGATTGAATCTTGAGCTCCAACCACTATCTAAGAGTTGTTACAATGAATTCAGTGATGACCACAAGCGATAACTCCTTGATACTGATGTCGATAAACGGCGACAGCAGAAGTGCTTCACCCGTATCGCCGACACCGTTAAGAGAAATACGCGGCATCCGGCTGTTCCGCGCAATCAGCAGAAAACTGACGCGACGGTCGCAGGAAGACTTCAACTTCACCGTGGACGCCGACAGCAGAAGCTCGAGTTCGGACTCGTGTTCCTCCACGTCGGCGGGACGGTGTTCGAGACTGAAGAAGACTGAGAAGAATTTCTCCGGCGATTCCGGCTTCGGTTCCGTATCGCCGAACCACATGTCGAGCAGTTCAAGTGAGGCCGGCAGTGACATTACACCCAGACACCGGCACCACCATTCGACGTCTGCGGAGAGCATAAGGAAGGTGTTTCAGAATTTGAATCTCAACACCAGATCGCAGAGCTGCAACAACACCAAGGAGACGAAGAGGAAATCCAACAAGAAGACGACCCCGAAGAGGATTCTGCGTGCCCCCGTCTCTTATACTTATGTCAAAGGACTTTCCGGTTTGCCCACTCAGCGTATACCCAAAAATCAAACTAGACTCTACAGTGTGAAAAACGCTTGTGGATGTAGCATGCAATATATGGCTGGTTTACAAAGATAAATGCTTTGTCTTTGTTACATTATGTTGTGTAAATACTTAGCAATATATTGCATTATCGACTCATAAAATCAAGACTGTAAGTGGACGATATAATTATATCATTATATATCGTCCACACTTAATATAATAAGACTTATATAAGATAAACTTTTTTATAAATAACATATACTCTATAAATTTAACAATGTATACTTTATTGAAGGGACTCAATAGTGTTATTGAATTTAAAAATATTACTGAAACTCCAATTATAGCCTATTATCCATTTCTCTCTGCATTTACTGTACAGTTGCACCAATTGTCAATTCGACGCATTCCGTATTATATTACTGACTATGATATATTTTAGTTTTAGATGAATGACAATTTTACAATTTACTACTGTTTACTAAAACCGCACTGATATTGTAATAAATTCTCATTTTAGCGCCCTAAATAAAAGTAATATAGATAAAAAATTGTTTTATTTTTGTCACTTTCCAGATTTTATTTAAAAATATTCCACTTAAGTACAAGATCATGATAAAATATAAATACAATTCAATTGAAATAACGATTAATATACAATCAAACTATTTATGGATAGTCTTTGTATTTACTTAAATTTCAACATTATTTTAATTGTTTGCATCATTGTCATCATTAATTTAAACAACACTAAGTATCGCGTAAAAGAGGCATCGATTGTCGTTTTATGTTTTGTAGTACCGAGTTTTCGATCATTGGACATATTTAAATAAATTTTTCACTAAATTCATTCAATTATAAGATATACACAGAACTATACGTCAACTGTATAACTACAGATATCTGGTATAAGCAAGTCGGTGACGCGAACGCAGGAGATTTCACCCATCCAAAAAGTGTCTAAGGCGCACAGCACACTGCGCATGCGCCAGTTATGAACATGTCAATGATGCGAACGCATAATATTTTCCTACAAAAAATTGCCCAACGCGGCTAAAGAAGTTTTCAATTCTAAAAATACATTAAATCTATTATTATTTGTTAGGAAAGACTAATTTTCAGTTTACACATTTTTGTTGACGGTATAAAAAACAAGTATGTTTTACTTTTGCTTAATAAACATCCCTCCTTCGATTGTAATTAGAACCAAAATATGTACAACCGGTCACTTAATTTCAATCCTGATCTTGAACAATTATTTGGGAAATTTACCTTCTAAACTTACCCCATATATATATATATATATATATATATATATATATATATATATATATATATATTAGACTTGGATTTTGAAATTTTTTAACTCTCGTTAATATTTAAAAATGATCAAAACAGATTCTTATAGAAAATTTAACGCTCTAAAAAAGTTTTTCATATTTTTTACAAATCATAAGTTATCAGCAGAAAACTAAAAATTTTATTAAATAAACATTTATTTAAAAACAAAAACATAAAATAACATTATTTTACTGCTTAAAACTAAACATTTTATTTAAATAAATAAATTTTTACTAAAAAAATTGTTTATTATAATCAAAGTAGTATATATCGTTACATTAACAGACTTTTACTACAATTTGACAATTTTTTTCATTGATAAAAATGTAAATTCTTGGGCTAGTGATGAAAGTTTTGAAGAATATGTAAATATAAAAGTAAAAGTAGTAAAATAACATTTATTTAATAAAATTTTTAATTTTCTGCAGATAACTTATGATCTGTAAAAAATATCAAATCTTTTTCGGAGATAAATTATAGGAAATTGAATTCTCTACAAAAAATGTCATATAAAATTTTTCCATAAAGTTGATGGTTGCGTTAGAATATGAGAAAAATGTCAAAATTTTAAATCATTCCATCTTTAATGTTAAATAACTTTTGAAAAAGTGAATATATCAAAAAACTGCAAGAGACATTTTTTGTAGAGCGTTAAATTTTCTATAAAAATCTGTTTTGACCATTTTTAAATATTATCTCTAACGAGAGTTAAAAAATTTCAAAATCCAAGAGAACACGGTACCCGTGTTATTTAAACGGGAAATTAAAATTTACGATGCGGCACCTCTTAATATTAATATTAAGAGCTCTAACTAAATTTTTTTTTTTACAATTTCCAATAAGATTTTCGATATAAATAAGAAAATAAAATTGTCGATTTTTTTGAAACAGTCATATATATATATATATGACGCAGACGGCATTCTCCTCTATGAACCCTCCACTTTCAAAACTGTCATAGATATTAGCGTCAAACTCATTTTCATAACCGAGATTACCAGCCAATTCAACAACTTTTTTCTTTTGTCTGAATTTATTAACAAAAGAAGGACGGTTTTTATTGCACGTAGTATAACAGCGTATTAAAATTTTGGCGAATGCGCAGACTATTTTTTTAAATAGTATACTAAATATAATTGTTATTTAAATTTATTAGGTTTCATTAAAAGTAATTTACCTTTACTTATTTTTTAACTTTTCATTTTAAAATAGACTGTTTTTTACAATAATTTTTTCTTGCTCCTTTGATCTAAAGAAAGATTCACCTCAGTTTTGAGTGTGAAAATGAAAATAAATTCATAAGAGACACAATTAATTATTAAAATTAATGTTAAAAAGTTATTTAATCATTTTTTAAAATAAACGAAAACAATGGAGACTATTATTCTCGGGAACTTCGGATTATATAAAATTAAAATTTTTTGGTTTTTCTTGGAAAAGTCACGTTAGACTTTTAAAATAATGTTTACCAAGAATCTTCCACGCAAATCACAATACTGCTATGCATTCTGTACATTTTTGTTGTAAATCCTTATAGGAGCTATTTTCAACCCACATAACAAACTTTAATAGCATCTCGTGAAAGATTGCTCTCGTACGCTACTCCATTAATTCGAGAATATAATTTTTACGTTGGATGATAAATATATTTTTAATATAAAAATCTTAAAATAACTATGAATACGAAGCCATTTTCTATGGCTATGGCTCTCTATCATTTAATATTTAGCATCAGAAACTTAACATCGATTAATTTTTTACGTTTAGTTGTTGTTTCAGAATTGGTAAACAATTATTTCTTTGTTGTTAAAACATGCCAGAGGCTATATTTAAATAGGTTAAACAGGCCCCTTACCCAAAAACTTTGGTGCCTACGTTGAATCAGTCACGTAGACTTCTCTGCTGAATAATATGTATCGCTGTATTTGATCCCCTAACAATGGGCAAAAAAATTGTGCCACATATCCTGACCTCGTATTTCACTTTGCCATATATGTATTTTTTTGTGGACTTGATTACGCATATTCTTTAGAAGAGCTCTATTTTTGTCGATCAAAGATAAAATGAATTGGTATTTTGTTTATGTTTTATTTACAAATTAATTAAACTCATATTTAATTTGACAACTTGTGTGTTTTCGTGTTTATTATACACTGCTCTAGCTGCATCACAACAATAATAATTAATCATTAATTTTGTCTGAAAATAAGAAATATAAAGGTATAAACACTAAGCGTGTTTACATTTACAATATGCTTCCTTTCGAATTATCCTAAAGAAAACATAATATTAATTAGTTGATTAATGACTTTTTGGATGGGTGTAATGTAATATCATGTGTTCGCGTCACCGACATATTTATAGCAGTATATCTGTAGTTATACAGTTGACGTATAATTCTGTGTATGTCTTATAAGTGAAATTGAATGGATTTAGTGAGAAATTTATTTAAATATGTTCAGTGATCGAAAACTTAGTACTACAAAACATAAAAGCACAATCGATGCCGCTTTTACGCGATACTTAGATAAATTTGAATCAAACATTTTCATTTCTTACTTTAGTTACCATATGCCTATTGTATCTTTTTTAGAACGAAATGAAATACAGTAAAAGTTCTTTATTCGCGGATTATATGTTCCGTAAATATGCCGCGAATAAAGAAACCGTGAATATGGAATGGTAATTTATATGGCATACGTTCCTAGGTGATAAATTAAAGAACAAATATAAAAAAATCAATTTAATTGAAGTTTTTAACCATATTGATTAATTATGATCTTCAGGCTTACCGTATCTTATTCTAATTCATTTGAATATTTTAATTAAGTTTTTTGTTGCGCATCCACCATTTTTACTACTGTTGTTAAAAATGGCGGATGAGCAACAAATCCAATAATTAATTACTATTAAACAAATTCTAAGAATAAGTTGATTATATTAAAAGTAATTTATTTTATCCACTGTTAGATCTATTTTTAAGAGGCACTATATATATTTTTTTAATTAATCAATAAAGTAGCCTTTAAAATACTATAAAAAAATATGATTTTGATGTTTAATAAATGTTTAAATATCGTGAATGCGCAAACAAATTGTATAATTACAACTACATCCAAAAGGCAATTAATTTTATGTTTTCAAATATTTTATCCTAATTCATTTGAATATTTTAATTAAGTTTTTTGTTTCGCATCCACCATTTTTACAACTGCTGTTAAAAATGGCGAATGCGCAACCAATCCAATAATTAATTACAATTAAACAAATTCTAAGAATAAGTTGATTATATAAAAAGTAATTTATTTTATCCATTATTAGATCCATTCTTAACAGGAACTATTTAATTTTTTTTTACTGAATCACTAAAGTAATCTTTAAAATTTTATAAAAAATATGATTTTGATGTTTAATAAATGTTTCAATATCGTGAATTCGCAAACAAATTGTATAATTACAACTACATCCAAAAGGCAATTAAGTTTATGTTTTCAAATATCTTATCCAAATTCATTTGAATATTTTAATTAAGTTTTTTGTTTCGCATCCACCATTTTTACAACTGCTGTTAAAAATGGCGAATGCGCAACCAATCCAATAATTAATTACAATTAAACAAATTCTAAGAATAAGTTGATTATATAAAAAGTAATTTATTTTATCCATTATTAGATCCATTTTTAACAGGTACTATTTAAATTTTTTTAATTAATCAGTAAAGTAGCCTTTAAAATACTATAAAAAATATGATTTAGATGTTTAATAAAAGTTTAAATATCGTGAATGCGCAAACAAATTATATAATTACAACTACATCCAAGAGGCAATTAATTTTATGTTTTCAAATATCTTCTCCTAATTCATTAGAATATTTTAATTGAGTTTTTTGTTTCGCATCCATCATTTTTACAAGTGCTGTTAAAAATGGCGAATGCGGAACCAATCCAATACAATTAAACAAATATACAATACAATTAAACAAATTCTAAGAATAAGTTGCTTATATTAAAAGTAATTTATTTTATATGCTGTTAGATCCATTTTTAACATATACTATTTATTTTTTTTAATTAATCAGTAAAGTAACCTTTAAAATACTATAAAAAATATGATCGATATTATTTAATAATATAATAACTTCTATTTTACTTTTTTATTAGTCCATTTGACGGCGCGTTTACAAAGGATATTAAAACCATATAAATATGCATAAAATTGTTGCTCGGAGTGTCAATAGATGTGAAAACTAGATTGATGTTGATAAATTTAATTCCAACATTATGAAATTTCAATTTTTAATACTAAAAGTATCTTCTATCGACAGACTCTATAACTGCCAACTTTAATTTTTTTTACTGTTAGTATACTTAGATTGTGTTAATTAAATTTTTCATTCTTACATATTTTTTAAGATTTTTTAATTTAATTTATGAAATATAAGTTTTATTGTGACTCTCACTTTAACATAAATATCTAAATATATCGCATATAATTTTAATTAAATTAATTTCCAAGATTGTCAATGGTTCTACCATCGGATACATTCACGTTGATACAATATTATGCGTCAATGACTTTTGTCGTCTAGGTTTATTCAGATTTTCAGTAGGTGGTTGCCTGTATAGTTCTCCCGTGTAGTGTCACAATTGACGTTCTATATTCTCACCGCTCCACGTAGAAACAATGCTCTATAACCGTCCATTGTCATGGAATATCTTGCCTATATTTCCGACATGGCAGCAGACTTGAATAAATGTCTTCACGCTTAAATATATTTAGAGTGCACCGTTTGAAACAATACGATCACATTGTGGCGCATCCGCCATATTTTCAAAATCGATCAATTTAATTCAAGGCGTAATTGAAACACGTAGGCAACAACATTTATCTCCCAAAGTAAAATCCAAATTTAGCAATATGTAAATGTCCGCAAAGTTAATCGCCTTTTAGCACAACGAACCGGCCGTTTTAATTATCCCCGAAAATAGAATACAATAATTTTATTTCATCGTTGACGTCAGACACCTGAATTCGGTGTCGGTTTAGATGTAAATCTCTGTAAATAATAATTATCAATATAATAATTATGCATATAATAAAATAATATTCTCTTTACCTCCGCATCCCGATTCCATTTTGTTTGTGTGTTTTTATTCCTTTATATTTTCGAAGCGGCATTTAAGAAGCCCTCTTGTGTTCATAGAACCCCACGTCTGTGTCCAAATAATATTTAAATAGGTCATGTAAACATCTCGATTAAAGAAGCCTGTAAGAATATTTCTGTGATTAAACAACAAACAATGAACCTTTAGACCTCAGTTATTATTGTTTTGTTAAACTATTATTTCCAAAGCACAATATATGTTTCAATATATCACATAAAACTAATTGAAATATGTAAATCATTATTAAGTCAAGCGTAATAAATATTATCTATTATTGAAGTGAAAACTTATTTAGCCGCGTTGGGCACTTTTTGGGAAAAGGGGGAAAATATTATGGGTTCGCGTCACCGACATGGTCGTCCTTCTTTTGTTAATAAATTCAGACAAAAGAAAAAAGTATAAATAAGTTTAGAAAGTAAATTTCCCAAATAATCGTTCAAAGTCAATATTGAAATCATGTGACCGGTTGTACATATTTTGGTTCCAATTACAAACGAAGGAGGGATGTTTATTAAGCAAAAGTAAAACATATTTGTTTTTTATACCGTCAATAAAAGTGTGTAAACTGAAAATTAGCTTTTCCTAACAAATAATAAAAGATTTAATATATTTTTAGAAGTAAAAACTTCTTTAGCCGCGTTAGGCACTTTTTATTAGGGAAATATTATGCGTTCGCGTCATTGACATGCTCATGACTGGCGCACGCGCAGTGTGCTGTGTGCCTTAGACACTTTTTGGATGGGTGAAATCTCGTGCGTTCGCGTCACCGACATGCTTATACCAGTATATCTGTAGCTATACAATTGACGTATAGTGCTTTGTATATCTTATAAGTGAAATGGAATGGATTTAGTGAAAAATTTATTTAAATATGTCCAATGATCGTAAACTCAGTACTACAAAACATAAAACGACAATCGATGCCGCTTTTACGCGATACTTAAATTTGAATCAAACATTTTCATTTCTTACTTTAATTACCATAAGCCTATTGTATCTTTTTTAGAACAAAATGAAATAATTGAAAGCACAATAAATCTAAGTATTGTTGAAATTAATGATGACAATGATGTAAACAATATAACAACATATAAACATGCATAAAATTGTTACTCGGAGTGTCATTATATGTGAAAACCAGATTGATGTTGATAAATTTAATTCAAACATTAAGAAATTTCAAGTTCTAATTCAGTCTCTGTAACTGCCAACTTTAATTTTTTTTATATGTATTTTAAAATATTAAAATAAATAAATTACACAGAGAAAAGTAACTTTTTTTCTAGACATCCTTTTTTTAATTGGAACTTCCAAATATATCGATTAATAAGCACTCTACGATGTAAATAACATACCCATAGTCAAAATTTAATCATTCCAGGGGGGAAATACATTAGTGTACATACTGAGAATTGAAGTCGAAGGCCATTTGAAGGACTAATTTTAATTGAAATATGAATGGAGCGTAAGAGGCTGATTGATAGTGCTAAAATTAGTACACCCCAAAATTAAAAAATATATTTTTTAAAAATTTGGTAGTATATCCTTTGAGAATTATCACATATGGACAACAATATATTTATTATTGTTTATAGCATCATTATACATTATATAAACCTTATAAACAGATTGAATACGAATTGGCCTACCTCATCCTGTTCCTTAGGGTCAATAATCTAAAACGACGGTCTTGTGGCTCTGTGGCAGCTCTTGGTCTTCCGGAATCTCATGTTCTACCTCTTTTCTCCTCTTCACTCCATGACTGCCAACATTGTATTACAATACTCAAATTTCTGTTCAAACGCCAAATTGTGAAATGAAAAATGTTTATGAAAATATCTGAATGTTGTTACATAAAAATATAACAGTTCAAAGTTGTAGAAGAATACAGTAGAAGGGTAAAGAAAATAGTGAGTATCAGTAGTTACAATCATGTAGGGGCTAGTGTCATCCCCTTCCTTAAAGATGACCTTTGTCCCGGGGAAAGAGAGTTAGAAGTTAGAGTAAGTTTGTTTTCTATTTAAAACTGTTTATTAATAAAATATTTGTATATCTTTGGAATTTGTGTTTATCTGAGTTACTCCCCAACCCCCATGTCGCAAGTGTTATATGTAGTAGAAGTCTTTAAGTATGGAGATGACACTAACACTCTCAGAAATATACCTACTAATTCTAATCTTCGATATTCATTATCTTCTCTCCTTTCTGAAGTGGAATTAATTTACGTTTAAGCATAATTAATCGAACAATTATCAAAAGATATCCCTTTAATCAATTTTAAATTAATTTAATTTCACATTTTTGATGAGTAAATAAGATTACAAAGTAGTTTATACTATAAAATACATGTCAGGATTCATTAGAATTGTCAGTTGAAAATAATTAATTTTAAATGTCTATTGTAAATATAAATTAATCTAATTCCCTATATTTTTTTGTTGATATTTACGGATTTCAATTAACATAATCTTTACTAAATTAAATATAATTAAAATTTTAATATAAAGTGTAAAGGTTACGAACCATCCCTTGCAAAATGTCTATTCTATAAATAACCTAACGAGCCTACGAACAGTTCTAAAAATACCCCCGTAGACTGGTAGACAACGACGAGCCTATCAACGATTTTGGGCAAGCTCCCAGCGTTACCCCGGAAACAAGGACCCAACGAATGACGTCTGATATTTCCGAAGTGACGTCACCGTGTTCAAATTGGTTGGCCCGCCTGTAAAACTAGGTCAGTCTTCCCGAAAGTAGGTTACCGACCGGAGCGAGGTCGATGCTGTTTTGCTTGTTTGATTTACTTAGGCGAATGCTCTTATTATGTAAGAATGCCGGAACCGAATTCCATTATGTCCTTTCTAATGCACAAATTCAATTCCAATTTCCCAACTAATGGATTTTTAACTGCGCCGCATCGACCCGACAGGATTAAAAATTTAAAGGACTCCTGATTAAATTTATTTTGCGATGACCTATGGGAACTGCACTATCCAGATTGTTTTTTCAAAAATTCTAAATTTAAATATTTAATTTATCATTTAATAATAAAATTATTTTTAAAAAATTATATGAGTGATTTTATTATTAATTTTACTTATTTTTCTGCTTCAAAACTGGGATCAAAAAAATTATTTAATTTATGATTCTTAATAAATATTTAATTTTTGTTTAAAATTATTTCTTGTTCGTACTCTAGGCTTATTAAACATTTTGTATCTTAGAAGTAACAAAAAAATAATAAATTTTGTTCCAGAGTCTGGCAATTTTCTAAATTAATACTTAGTGAACCGGTGAGTAGATTACCTACTATATGTGGGAATATGGATTTTGATCCGCAGTGGCTGCGGCCGCCCGGCTACTCCGCAAAAGTCGGCCCCTTTGGCATCCATCCAGAGACAAACACGGAGAGCGTTGACCCAATTCGGAAGTTCGTTGACTCCGCTCCCGCTTCAGCTATATTTAACCCGGGAATACTAGGGATCGGGAAACCCGCGGCCTCTGAATGGAGAACTGCAGTTTTTGGGGTTACTAGGCCATACATCCCCACCATTTTTACAGCTTCAATGATGTATTACGTCATAGTCATGATAGGGACGATCGTTACTGCCTAAAGTCGTCACACTAACGTACTGATTACGTAAAATTTTTGGTAAACGATCTTTATTATGGCCTAGAATGAATGGAAAATAATAAATTCTGCTCATAAATTCACTCATGGGAAAACAGTTTTCGAGGCAAATTTAAGTACACTTAAATTAATAAATACAATATTAATAAACTGAAAAAAAAAATGAAGCATCTCTTATCTACAGTTTGACTAAAAAGCTTTTGTTTCAACCTGTAAATTTTGTCACAAGAGATAATTACAGTGAAATGAAAAGATTATTGATAATTGAAAAAGGATATATTTCAGCTTAAGTAGCAATATAAATTTACAATGAGTTTCAGAATATTACTGATCAAATATTTTATTAAGAAAGCATAAAAATAAGTTTTTATTCATTGTTATCGTGGAGGCGTATATTCTTAATTAATATCTGATTAAAATACCTCATTCTAAAAATATATTTCCAATTTCATACTTTCTTAGTTCTAAATGAATGGGAAAAAAGTAATAGACGTCAAAACTTCCGTTCCAATTAAAGGATTTTACCTTTATAAATAGTGACAATAATGTAACCAGTGAGTTAATGGGACAATTAGTGTCGTAAAATATGTTTAAGATAAAATATGTTTCCGAAAATATTATTGCAATTAACATGTATGTATTTTCAAAGGTCAAAATGTGTTGACCCTTGACCTTTTCTGCAAATTAAACAATAACACAAATAGATATGTGCCTCAACATGTGAACTATTAGTTAAAACGTATAATGTCAATCAAGTGTCAGAAACATTAATCGGAAAAGAGTTTCATCGACTGATGAATGTAAATGCTTATGACAAACTCATGCTTATGTTTACACAACATAGATCATTCAGGTTTTGGTTAGAATGTCACTTTAATTAATTAATTAATTAATTAAGTTTATTTATGATTTTTGAAGCAAACTTCAGTGTTTTTAATTCCATATATTTCAAACAAAATATAAAGAGAAACAGAAACAAAATACATAAATAACATTAAATATGTTCATAAATTAGGGATATTAAAATTTTATGAATTAATTGTTGATTGTATATACAGTGTGGCCAAATTAAAAGTGGGACCCCCAATTTTTTTTATTTTTTGTCCAATTTTGACACACTTTTTTTCAATTTTAAAGCATGAAAATTCGTATTTATGGACGAATGTCACTTGTTTTGGCTCAAAATCTATTCATTCAAAAAATATCAATATCAATCCTGAGTTCCAGCAAAATAAAAGGTCTACTTGAGACACCACTTCAAATTAATATTTCTCCAAGAACTGTAAAAGATAGATTACTATAAAGGGGTCTTCATGCAAGAAAGCCAACCAAGAAATCACCACGAAAAATCTGGAGTGATGAATGATTAATAAAATGTTTAACCCAAACTTTACCATACCCACTGTTAAAACGGTGACGGGATTTGGAATGGGTCTTCACCCTTCGATAGAGGTTACTATGGATCGTTTTTTGTTCAAAGAAATATTGAGGAACAACATGGCACCGAATTCAAATAAAAATATGCCACTAAAACATTATTTTCAACAAGATAATGACCCGAAGAACACTGGCCATGTCAATTTCCCGATGTAAACTTCATTGAAAATTTATGGAAGATAGCGAACAACAAAAATAAGACACAAAGTGTATAGTAATCAGCAAGATTTATTCACAGTTCTGCAAAAGGCCTGGCAAAATATGTATTCAAATATTATTAACCATCTGTTGTTTTCCATGAAAATAAGATGTTTTGAAGTTATTCATAATAATGGAAATTTTACAATATATTAGTGTGTGTGAGAAGTGAATTAATTAAAATAGAAATGACAAATTATTTATAGTAATAAATCTTGAAATACCATAAATTGTTCTACTTTTTGGCAGTCCAGAACAAATAATTATCAGTAAAATTAATCTCTATAATTATTCCAATATTGATTCGATATCTGATCTTTAACAAACAAGAGTTCAATATGCTTAAGGATTAGGATTAATCTAATGTCTGTATACATATTCCGTAATATCCGTATACCAATTATGTTGTGGAACCCAAACTGTTTGATGCTTTAGTACAATCATAATTATCAAAGAAAGTTTTATTGCGTTGGTTAATTTCGTTGATTTGTGTTTACTAAGTTTAATTAGATCGAAAATTATCTGGGGGTCATGACCTAAAGCAATTAATATAGTTTTTCGGTAACAACTCATGTACATAAATAACAAATTAATATAATTAAAATCACAGAGTGGAAATCCTTATAATACGGCAGCAAATTAAGTTTTTAACGTTTTAGTAATTTGAGTAATTTATAATTGCCATGTCTCAGTTTTATACATAAAAAAAAATGTGGGAAATTTATTTCATTACTATCAACATTTAATTGATCACCAATTACTTTAAACTCATTCATTTTATCATAATATGTTATGGTAACCTTTGGTTGAGTTTTCTAACACTATTTATTATCTTTAATAAAAAATAAAAAAAAACATATTGCAGTATATATAAAGTATAATATAAAATAATCTCTAATATTACTTTTATATAAATAATAAGAATATATTAATTTATCTAATGTATAAATGTTAGACTAAATACGCAATTATGTGCAATTTAACGCAGATGTAGAATACATATATATGTCCTTTCTACGTCTTCGTTAAATGTCACTAAAACTCTACCAACTGACGTCATTATTGTGCCCATTCTCAACGGCATTGATAAATTAATGCAACGGCGTCCTAGATTAGCAAAAAGGGACGAATGCAGTTGCTTCACCATCGACGCAAATTGACGCTATTTAATCGGACAAATAGATTATTAAAATGTTTAAATGTACTTCTCACGCAGACGTATATCCAATTCTAATGTATCTCATTGATACTATAATGAGTGATTATAATAATTATTCGATTAAATTGACTGCTTCAACTTAAAATTTACCTTGTTGAACTTTCTCAGTTGTGAGGTCAGTAACTCGTGGGCAACTTTTGATTCATTTTTTATTCATTGACACCATTAAAAATGCAACTATTGGAGGGGTAGTGACACAAAAGTAGGTCAAATACGCAGTGCTTACGTAGGTTGTAGATGAAAACTAGGTTACAAACCGTTTATCGACATAATCCCTTAATAAAGTGTTTTTCAATGAAACATTTGTTCCAACTGAGAAGACCTAATATGTAACTTGTTAAATAATATTCAATAAACAATACGAAATGGCACACAGAATTAAATCATTTATGTGCCTAGGTACTCTTACGATTCAAGAATTATGGGCTTTTATTGAAGAAATGTTGCTGAAATCCATGATTTTAATTACTGGATTATGTTTTTAGTTAAAAATTGTGAAAAGTATAGGATTTTTCATGAAAATAAGTTAATATTAACTTTAGCAACCTTTATTTCTTCATGTTAATGACACCACTCAAGTAAACTATGAATATGATAAATCAGTAGTAACTATTAGTTATTCTCAGATATTTATGATACTTAATTACATTAAATTTTACTACCCTCATTGTGAATTTAATTCTTCATGTCAGTCATATTCAAAATTGTATTAAACCCTATAAATTAAAATAGGTCAACATTAATTGTATTTTATTGTATATGTTATATATAGTATTAGCAGAAAGTAGAGAAACTTTTTTAAAATTCAAATAATTTTTGCCCTGGTTATTATGTTCAAAACTATATATTGAAAATTAACTTCCCTTTATAAACTTTACTTAGTTAAAAAATAAAGCATTTAATTTTACTGATGATTATTTGTTTTGTAGTGGCAAAAAATAGAGCAACTTATGCTAACATGTATAGTTTTATTACTAGAAATAATTCGTAATTAGTATTTTAATTAATCCTACACTGATATTTTGTAAAATTCCCATTATTATGAATAACTTCCAAACATCTTTTTTCATGGAAAGCAACAGGTGGTCAAAAATATTTGGATCCATATTTTGCGAGGTATCCTGCAGAACCGATGAAGACCTCCTTGTAGTAATCTATCTCTTATGATTCTTGGAGAAACATTAATTCCAAGTTGTGTCTAAAGTAGGCATTTTAATTTATCAGAACTCAGGAAAAGATCTTTTTGTTCTGAAACCTACTGGTTTTTCTTCGTCTTTTTATTTTTTTAGTTAGTTTTATTTTTTCCTTCCATACTTTCTGCCAATACTATACATAGTGATTATTTTATTAATTTGTGAGAAATTGGTCGCAAAAGATAAAAAAATATATACAGATTTTTACGCATATTTATTGCTTATAATTACAGATTAAATTTCATTTAAACATTAATTCATACAAGTGGAATAAAATTTTTCAAGCTATTAGAGTAATTTTTCAATTAAAATTCCCTTGAAATTTTTCAATTTAATAAAGCGTAGGTTTTCCATGCAAATAGGAAATAATGAGAAACTCATTGTTTATCCATTTGCACCCACATAAATCAACAATCATAACATCAAGCAATTCCGTAGTCAGGGAAGTGTTTAAGTTTTCTTCACTCATACCTTATATAATGGTGCAAATCACGTGATGCTTATGAAGCCTGTTCAAAGATCAGGTTAACATTGGGGTTAACGTGAGTTGTAATCACGTGTTATTCTCTAGTAATTAATTTAATATTTAATCAAAAATATTTATTACTGTGGGAAATACAAAACTATGCATTTGTTGTATTGTTATGTTGTCAGTATCGGTTCCGAAATGCCTGAGTGGATGTATTACATCTATGACATATTATCATACACAGAATTGAATAGACACACTCGTAAATTAAAGCATAGTCTATTTAATTTTGTTACATACCTACACGCTTTTCTAGAACAAAGTACAATTACTAAATAATATTCAAATATTGTTTTTATTATTACTTATAACAACTAATATTTCTAATATCGTGATTAAAATCTTAATTGACTGTAAAATATAATTTTGATAACGTCACATGTGAAACTATGCCAATATTAAAATTGATTTTTTATACAATTTAATATTAATACTTTTTGTGATAAACTTCATAATCTTACAGTATCTTACGTTTTATTTGGATATTTTGTTTATCTAACAAAAAGGTATAATAATATCTACATTGTGACCCATTTCAATACATAAAATATGATATACCTCCATGAAAATTGAGGAAATCGTACTAGCAAATTTTCTATAGCAAATCTAACAACCACTGTTAAACACCCTTTGAAATGAAATACTTAATTTTATAAAAAAATATACATATTCATAATTTTTTGGAAAAATTAGAATATGCATATATTTTTAATAGACATTTTTTTTAATAATTATTACTTATTAAACAATAATTTACAACCTCTCTTAAGGAAAATATGTTTTTTTAAATATATTAACCAATTTGTTTTTATATTAACTAGAAAATATTCCCTTCTAACTTATTGTGAAAAATAAAGGTCCTTCCCTTTGACTGACTAGCTCCATTAATATCAAATGTCTAAATTTACAATTATAAAAATAATGGCTAAATCATGTTAAATATACATTTGTTGTAATTTTTTTAATTAACATTTATTTTTAAAAATTGTTTTTGGTGTTTTGTGTACATTAATTATTCAATGTTTTACAACTTCTTTTAAGGGAAATATTTCAGTCGTCTTGCACCACATGCAATGAGGAGTCACGTTGATACACCCGTGGAAAAATCGATATATCTTGAACTTGAACACCACATCTTGATATTTCCCTATTATCTTAATTAAATACGGCTACAGATGGATGTTTGAGGGTGTTTCTGAATTAAAAGTCAACAATTAACGTGTAGTAGAATACCTTATTTAAAATATGAAAAAATGATACAACGATTCAAAATTAGATCTATTTAGATACATAATGTGTTTTAAATTTGTTAGTTACTACAACTAATAAAGAAAAACAAATTGTGTTAAATAAATTTCTCAGTGGGTTTGATCATCCCCTTTGATTTTTATTTTCAAGTGAGGAACCTCTCCGCATAGACAAAATGTATCCTAGATAATAGGCCAGTTTTCACCAAGAAATCTTACTATCTGTAAAAAGCAAATCTACTTTATTATTTATAGAGAGATTTATATAAACAAACCATCTAGAAATTTAACGCTCTAGTAAAACTTATTTTTCAAAAAAAAAAACAAACACGAATATCTTTTAGGACTTGATATAATGGTTTAAAATGTTTTACTATTCACTTAAACCTGAACGTAATGTGAAGCATGTAATTTATCCCTTTCACAGGTATGAAATTCAAGGTACTGTATTCGAAATTGTTCTCGAATAATTACACATTTGTCTGTAACACATATTGTCTTCAAGTTCAATATGATAATCTGTGCGTCACAACATTCATCACTTAAATATGTAGCTCTATTGCAGTGATTATGTAAGTTTCAAAAGGATTACTCAATTAATAGACGTCGGTCACTTTTCTTTGAATACAACGGAACAATTACATTATTGTATCATTTTTATAACTACAATAATTTTGGCTGGACGTCTGGAAATCACGTTATAATGATGAATTTTCCTTTGAATTTGAAAATTGATGTAGTTATTTAACTCTTTAATCCACAAATTAGTGTATTTTTTACAGATTAGACAAAGGTTCTCAAAGTGGGGTATATCAGTTAATCGTCAGGATGATAGCTTTAATCAAAAGATTTGAACATGAAATGAAAGATGAAAAGAATAGTATATTTAGCAGATGATCAACACTGGATACCAAAATTATTAATCTCTAATGAACTTTCCGGATATTGGTAATTTTGAACAGTTGATTGTAAACCAGTTTTATGGTCACAAATGCAATCAATAATGTTGGTTTCAGCGTTAAGTAACATGAACCATTGAAAATGTCAGCAAATGGAACTCTTAAAGCTGATTTTGAAAAAATGTCTTTGATTAAGTTGTAGAAAGAAGTAGAAAATAGTGACGAAATTTATGTGAGAGTTGATTTTCACACCTGTCATAATAAAGCTTAACCAAATTAATTAACTGAACACTGAATCTCAGTTAAGATTAAAATTGAGCAAAACTCCTCATCTAATCGATTCCATCTGTGACAAAAAAGTAAATCCACCCATCACAATTTTTAATAAAACATTTTTTAAAGGGGTTTGTCGTTGTCCATATATTAATATTTAAAAGGTGTACGTAGCTTTATATATTTGTATTAGACAAACCTCTTCAATAAAAAGTTAAGCAAATATTTATTGACATCATATAATAAATTTAAGAAGTTTATTCAGAAAGACTTTAATTGAAAATTTTATTTCAAAATGGGTTTTATTATAAGACGCTGATAAATAATCATAAATTAAGGCTTTACACTTTAGATAATCAATTTAGGTACTCCCTGTAATGAAACTAAAGTAGAATTTGATAGCATTAAAAATACCTATTGCTCAATTTGTATTCTAAGTATTTATTTATATTCCATTAAATATTCATATTAAAAATTATTTAACGATATTAATAGATTGACAATGTTTACTGAGACGGGTAAAAAATATTTATATTAATGAAAATTATACAAAAACATCCTACTGAAGTACGCAATTCCTGAATATTTAAGAAAGGCACGTTTCCAAACATCATGCCATTCGTCTGATGACTCTCTGTTTTGTCTCCGTTCCATATTTGTAGCAAATGACGCTTACTAACAAACACTTTATATTTATTAATGTTCAAAATAAAACTATATCAATAAATAGTAAAGAAATACTTTTAATTTTAGTGCTTAAAAATAATAAATAATTCCGAAAATAAAAATTAAGAATTTATTACACCTCAAGTAAAATACTACTTATATTTTCAAGTTTTTTTTTAACTTAAGCTTAAAACTTTCATTCATTCACCTTTATTTTTACACGCGAAGTAGAAAGACTTATAATATAAAATTTGTTTTAGTTTTGATAAAAAGCCAAATTTACATAATAGAAGTGACTTACACTCCTGGACAAAAGGTTGGAAATCCAAGAATATAATATAAAAAATAATATTAAAATAAACACTCTACACTTTATTTCCATATTATAAAAAATATTATAAGAAGAAGGCAAAGACCCAGTTTTTTACCAACACATAAGCTTGGAAACCCCTTAATTTTAATTTATTTTGACCATCTACCAGTATTGTTTACAATGTATGACAAGAAGTAAAAGCAAATTCCAATGTCGTATAATCGAATTTCTGATATTCTGCACATTAATAAATGGTTGTGCAACAAAATATTAAAGCTTCTTTTTGTTTTTAGCTTATTATTTGAAAATTAAATTATTTAATATGGTTTTCAAACTTATGTCCAAATAAAAAATGTTTAATTTTGTATAAAATTTTATTTTACTTTATAATATCTTAATGAAAATGAATAAAATTTCTAGAAGCCTTTTTATTAATTCCTTATACAAGATATCAAACAGTAATTTTATTTAAATCATTCATTGTTTATAAATTATTCGAATAATAAAAAATTCAATTTTAGGGTATGTATACTTTTGTCCAGGAGTGTATACAGAGAGAAATTAACAACAAATTAAAAATTATTCTATACATAAGTCAATGATCAACATAACATAACAAATAATCCAATGTTTTATAAAATATTTCGTAGTATAAAAAATTGACTCAAAAAATTGAAGATTCTAATCTAATCTAGGATCATTTCAGTTTTTAAAAAACGGAAAGCACGTAAAACACATAAACTACTACTTCTTTTTGTATGTAGCATTATTTATTATTTTAATAAAAATTGCTTGAAACTTCTTCATTAAACCATTTCATTTATCCACTTCATATTTTTTACAACAGAATTTTTCATAAATAACATTTATTAAAGTAATAGACAAAGCTTCGACTTATTTGTAACCATTGAACAATTGTAACCCAAAAAGTTTTATTCTTGCTTATAAATTTAAATAAATAATTTTAATAGTTTCAAATTTATTTAATTCTAGATTTTTTTTTTAATTTAAATGGTTATTATTTTAATCTTAATAATTTTTAATTTTGTAATTTAAAATAAGTTAAGCTTAATTTTCAAACTTATGTCCAAATAAAAAATGTTTAATTTTGTATAAAATTTTATTTTACTTTATAATATCTTAATAAAAATGAATAAAATTTCTAGAAGCCTTTTTATTAATTCCTTATACAGGATATCAAACAGTAATTTTATTTAAATAATAAAAAATTCAATTTTAGAGTATCTATACTTTTGTCCAGGAGTGTATACATAGAGAAATTAACAACAAATTAAAAATTATTCTATACATAAGTCAATGATCAACATAACATAACTAACAATTTTATTGAAATAAAACCCTAATCAAATGAACTCAGCCCCATAAATTGCATAACTCCAAAATGACATGCTGTGCAGATATTTATAGCTAGAATTTCAATTCTTAGCACGTTTTAAAGAATGTGTATCTGCAATGTGAAATTTCGATCGGAGTCGTTATCATTGTTTCTATTATTAAATAAACTAGACTACCCGAAAGACACAACTGTATTAAAACATCTGCAAAGGATAACACTCTATTGTACACCATCATTTAGAATTGCCATCATACTGTAAAAATTTTAAGCACGTTTCAGTACTATTTTTAACAGACAATTACATGTATTAATAACCATATTCAACCATATACACCAGATGTATAACCAAAGAATGTATTTTTGTTATTACTCACAAATAGTATTTCCTAAGATTAATACATACTAAACATAGGTATTAGTATGCTAAAATTATTGAATTTAAATGAGTGCATAAGGATAATCATTTACACTATCGCCCATATGTAGAGCAACTTTAGAAATTTTCATTTGTCTTGATAAAAGTGTACGTTTAAATATCCATATTATTGTCAGTTATGCAGTATGTTTGATACAAACAATACATCAATATAATTGTTTATTAGTGGGTTTAGTTAGGTATTTATTAATATTTGAAAAATATTCAAGGGTCAAAAATAGAGGAACTTTAAAATAAAACAACTTTACGTACATTTAGTCTTCTTTTATTTAGTATCTAGTAGCATATCCATTATTTTTAATAATTTCTAAACACCTTTTCTTCATTGATTTTGGTAACTTTTCAATATAATCGTTTCGAGTGATTTTGAACTTCTTCATAGAGTTCTTTCATATTTGACAGTCTTTTTGCAGGGATTTTCCGACTAATTTCTTCTAAAAGGTTTTCCATTGGATTGAGGTCAGGGTTTTGTCCTGGCCAAGGCATGACACGTACTCTTTGAGAAGCGAACCATTCTTTAACTAACTTAGACGTGTGTTTCGAGTCGTTGTCGTGCTGGAAGGTTCACCTTAAACAGATATTACCTTCGTCAAATGGAAGCATATGATTCTAGAGAATGACACGATAAACAAAACGATCCATTTTCCCGTCCAACTTAACCAGTGGGCCCATGCCAAACCTTGAAAAACATACCAAACCATAACGTCTCCTCCACCATGTTTCACAGTGGATTTAGTGTACTTGGGATTATACTTTTCATTAATTGGTCCTCTCACCTGTGAAATACCATCATATTTGAATAATTGGAGCCGACTTTCATCGGAAAACAAAATTGTTTTCCATTGTCCACTATCCAGTTCACATGTTCTCTTGCAAACAGTAGTTTTGCTACTCTATAGTTTGCAGAAATGAAGGGTTTCTTTGTTGGTTTTCTGCCATAGAGACCAGCTCTTTTTAGTCTTCGTTTTATGGTACTTACCAACATACTAAGTTCGTTTATTTTTTGACTTATGCGGGATGTGCTGATAAAAGTGTCGCGAACAACAAGCGTTTTTGTTTTCCTGTCCACGGCTCTGTTAGTCTTGCGTTTTCTACCACTTTTGGGAACTCCTTTCAGTGAATTCCTTCTGTTAAAATTGGAAATCATCCTTGAAATCATCGATTTGTTTAAATTTAAATCTACTGCAATTTTACTCCATTTTTCACCATTTCGAACTTTTCTACAGTTTGTTGTTTAATTTGTATCGTTAAATGGACACTTCTAGACAATTTAAACTTTAAAGAACGATGTCGGACACAGAAATAAATTATAAAATCAATTGTATTAAATATAGGGTTTGGTTGCTTTACTTATGAACCCTGTCCGAAATAAAATGTATAAAAATCACGATATCCGCATATAAATTGTGGTACGATAGACACTTATTAATTATAAAATTATGTTTTTTAATTTGTTGCTCTACATATGAGCGATAGTGTACATTTTAGAAAGGGGGAACCTATACAATGCTTAAAAACGTTTCACAAAATTTTACTTTTAAATAAATTTCCCATTCCTGTTGCTTCGGACGTCTTTTATGGATTCAGCTTTTATTGATAAACCAGAAATATCCAAAAAAATTAATGAATTCCGGCACACGGTCTCCCTATTGAGAAGAAACTTTTATCAATTTCAGAACATGACGAATTGATCCGGTAAAGCCACGACACGTGTAGGTATTCTTTCAACAACACAAAGCTGGTCCTTTCTGCTCCCCGTACATTTCAATTTGATATCTTTAAACCATCAGCTTTCGAATGTAAATAAACACTTCTAAAGTGGCTACTCGTGCGAACTGAATTTTACACCTCCATTTGACCAGATTGACTGAAATTTTATGTCGACTACAAATTTCGTTAATTACAATTAAATCGGTCCACATAAAATTAATGTCTAAACGCAAATTGCGCAACGGAAATAACCTTAATCGTCCAACTCGGGAACAAAAGATATCGGGAATAATCGGTAACTGTAGACCACTGCGGAACATTTAATCACGTATTTTTACTCGATGTGTATAGTACGTTTGGGCCACGTGCTCACACGAAAGTTCATGTGCATTAATTTGTGTTACGCTGGACCAAGTTTCAAATACACTTTCGCACTCGTTTTGCCAACGTTTTTCTTAATTGCGTAATTAAACTTAAGAGTGAAGTACTTTATTAATTTTTATTTCAGGTTTTTATCGATGAAATGATTATACTTAATTATTATTAATTAATTGTAATATATTATAAATGATTAATAATAATAAATAAAAATACAAATGCCTTATTTAATTTAATTAACTATTTTACTTAATCATTTACAGCATAAATATAAAATTTTAGAGAAATTAAGTGTGCTAAATTGTCATCAACAGAGAATTGATTTTTCTTCATTAACTGATTGAACTTGTTATTCAATCTGGTATAGTAACCACAAATTAATTATTCTAATTTTACTCCATTTATTTATCCATTTGCTGCAAAGATACTTTCAGTACATTTTTCCTTCAAAATTGTACAGAATTTTTCATATATAACATTTATTAAAGTAATAGATAAAGCTTCGACTTATTTGTAACCATTGAAAAATTGTAACCCAAAAAGTTTTATTCTTGCTTATAAATTTAAATAAATAATTTTAATAGTTTCAAAATTATTCAATTGTAGATTTTTTTTTAATTTAAATGGTTATTATTTTAAACTTAATAATTTTTAATTTTGTAATTTAAAATAAGTTTTGTTTCTAATTTAATTATTTATTTCAAATTTTTAAGCTTAATATTTCAAATTATTTATTTATTTAAATCAAAAATATATTTCTTATTTTTTATTTAATTATTCAATATTAATTGTTGATGTTTAATATTTAAAATTATATAATTTTAGTTTTTTTTATATTGTTATTTTAATTTTTTTATGCCCAATATTTTAATTTTTTTTAATTTATTTTTTTTAGGGTTTAATATTTCGAATTTTATAGATTTAAATTAAAAACCTTATTTTTTTTTAATGATTATTTTAATTTTTTATACTTAATGTTTCAAATTTTATAAATATTAATTTTTTAAAATTTAATTATTTTTTAATAAACTTAATAAATAAAAAATATTAAGCTATTTATTATAAATTTAAATTGACATTTAATTATTTTTTATTTTAATTTAATCATAATATCAATATTTTTTTTATTTAAATATTTAAAATAAGTTTTGTTTCTAATTTAATTATTTATTTGAAAATTTTTAAGCTTAACATTTCAAATTATTTATTTATTTAAATTAAAAATATATTTTTGTTTTTAATTTAAAGTTTTAAAATTTTTGAAATCAAATAATCTTATTTTTTGTTTAATTATTCAATATTAAATTCTGATGTTTAATATTTATATGATTTTAGTTTTTTTAGATTATTTTAATTTTTTTAAGCCTAATATTTTAATTTTTTTTAATTTATTTTTTGTTTTTGGTTTAATATTTTGAATTTTATAGATTTAAATTAAAAATGATAATTTTTTTAATAATTATTTTAATTGTTACACTTAATGTTTTATATTTTATATTTTTTCATCAAACTTAATAAATAAAAAATAAAAATTTTTATTAAACTATTTATTATAAATTTTACTTGACATTTAATTAATTTTTCAATTCAATTTAATCTTGATATCAATATCTTTTTTTATTATTTAAATAGTAATTTTTAATGTTTTAAATTAGTGAATCTGAAATACGCACCTACTTAATCTGTTTTAAAATAGAGTGAATTTGAAACCCGTTAGAATATAATTTACTTAATTATTGAGGATAACAACTCTCAATTTTCTAAGTGAACCCAACACCCACTAGATCGAAATATCGAAAAGGTCATTTAAAGATAACCATTTGCAGAATTTAATTGAGTGTTATTACAATTAAAACTTCTCTTTTAGAGATTATTTTATTTCATTGAACAGGCACGTATTTACAGATGTGAGTTTTCAAATTGGTTAAAAATGTATTTGTTTATAGCAACTAATTGTTTTATCTTACAGCTTTACTCCTATATAATATGGAAAGCATGATGTATATATTTTATATATGATGACCCAATAATTTCTTGTAAGTTGTAATTAAAAAATTATAAATAATAGAAACCCCAAGTATCAACAAGTTCTTATATTAAAGAGAGTTTTCTACGACGAGATGCTGAAGATACCAGTACCTAAAGGAGTCACACAATATTTGCCCACATTGTTACTAAGTACTAAAGGGAAAGTAATTCTTACCAACAACTTAATTAAAGAACTAGATAAATTAACAAAGAATAATTAGCTACACATAAGGCAAAAGCTGAAATTCGAATTCGAAGTGACTGATCCCTGGGAGAGTGTTTGGGTAGAAATATAAATACTGATTACCTAAATTAACAAAACATAACAGAATTTAAACCATGCAAACTTGTATGTCTGTACCTATTTACTTCTTCAATTTAAATTATTTATGTTTTTGAAATAATAAATTTTGTTTACTCGTTAAAATTGTTTCATCAACAACTCCCAAATAATATGTCAACACGTGGAAGTAAAATATCAGGTAAATCTTACACGAAAACAGCAATTAGGGTAACCTTGACGTAAAAAATGCGTACAGCTTTTTAAATATATTTCGGTTAAGGTCACGGAATTAAACCAAAAGAACATCCGTTAAATTGATGTAAATATTTTTTATGCGAAGTCCATAATTAAATTTTGTACGTGTGTGAATCATTGTGTGTAATAGATGATAACAAATAGATTTGCCAATCTATTATGTCCAGTTAGGATAACGTTGGTAATCCTAATATGACTATTCCATTAAATATTCAACGAATGACTTACTAGTAAGAGAATTATTCATAACATCAAATATGTCATTGATCATTCATGTTCATGGATAAAATAATTACTTCAGTAATAAAATCAGTCAAATTAAAAAAATATATATTTATCAAAATACTGGTAGTAAAAATGCATTACTCCAATTGATTATTTACAAAGTCGTTGTTGGTAAACTGATATATTTGTTCGTAGGCACTGTTTTTAATACCGGTATACACTGGCGAATAATTGTAAATGAGAGACCTCTGTTCCAAGTTGTGATCAGGGAATGCGTTACCATTTTGTCTGCATTCGTTAACGAAAAAATTTCCAAAATATTGAGATATTTTTATGGCCTCGGGTGTATGCGGAATTCCGACGTTTTGCTTGAATTCAAATTGGTTTTTTTCTGGGTGGAACTGGACCCCATAAAATGGATACTTGATTGATTCCATCATAGAAATGAATTCAAGTTTGTTGTTGTCCAAATTGGTGGCGAGAATTTTCCAGTCGTTTAGCAGGTTGTTCTCTTTCATCACAGATTCAGTTAAACAATAGCGGTGTTGGTTGTATGTCACATTGTCATTTTTCAGGTTGTGGATCACGTCGTCGCTTGCATTGCCCATCAATTTACTCTTTTCGTAACCTGAAATATGTAACTAAGAATTGGTACGCAGCATTATAATATTCATCACGTAGAAAGAATAAATTGAAAGAAGGTAATCGAATCTTTAATTTATGTTAATTGTTTAACGGCCATTTTCAAGCTAAAATTAATCAATTAATTGTTGATTAAAATTGAGCAATTCAGTAAATTTCTTAAACGTATTATATGAACACCAAAGTCATTAGCAAATAATTTTCCATTTATTATCCTCGTAATTGTTTGTTATTGAACTTGTAAAATTGATGTTGCTTGAGAGTACAAACAAATTAGTTAGTGAGATAATAATTTGGTCTAAATATAGAGTAAAGACTGATTGAGTAAGGTCATTGCTTCAAATGACTGAAGAGGTGTCTTGGGAAAATAATGTGTTGATCTAGGTTAGTTGTTTCTTGTAATACATCGAATTTCTACATAATATATATTATTATGACTAGATTTTGATCAATAATAGCTCAAAATATAAACAATTTCTTAATTAATCAACTCAGGACACACAAATAATTTTCATTATATAACTTTTAAGTTATAAATGTATAAAATGTATTTAAAAATGTGTTCCCATTTTCAATTTTAGATTATTTTAATTATTTTTATGTGAAAATAGTTTTAAGATTAAGATTTGTTATACTTTGACTTACCATTAGAAAATTCTAATGGAATGGCAACTTTGTGTAAGTCACAATCAACTCTTATGTCTTCCCCCAATATCGCAAAGGCAAACACCTCCATTCCAAGACATGTTCCCCATATTGGGTAATAAATGCCTTCTTTATTAGCTTTTACAGCAAGTCGATAAAGAATCTTAGCGGCTTCTCCGTATCCCGCAGTTTCGTTGAAGTATGTAGCACCACCAGGAAATATTATCCTTAAAATAGAAGAATTGTATTGATCGGTATATAAATATTTAACCCACTTACCCATTTGTATAGTTAACTACTCTTTGGTAATATTCTTCTCTTTGTCCAATCCTAAAAACATCATTATTTAATTAGTAAAGTTTAAAAAATGGAAATGATATGCACTTACCATATGGGCACAACTCGACCACCGGCACTTTCTACATATTTTACATAAGAGGCGGCAATGAAACTACTCACAGCATCATCTTCCAAATATTTTCTGACAGAGTACGTCTCTTGTGACAGGATGCCAATTATCGGAGTATCTGCGGCATCGGAAAAGAAAAACGATAAGAAAATCGTTACAATTGTTAAAATCCTAAACATTGTTCCACTTCAGGAAACAAGTAATAAACGACTGGGGAGATTACTTTTAAATACTTATTATTTAATGGAAAAATTATCAGTCTATAAATAGCTTATCTCAAATATCGTATTCGATTTTAAATCAGCATGTGTTTACTTGGTTCTTTTGATTCTTACTTTCGCAATGGATCTCAAAAATTATTTTAAGCAATTTTTATTCCGGTACATGTGTTACGTACGGTTTTAGGAAATGTGTGCAAAAACTTAATTTAAATGAATAAACATTTTTAAATGAAATAGAGACATTAAGCAAAATATAAGTTTTGTTATTTCACAATATGAGGAAGTTCAAAGTATTAAATCATTTTTAAATTATTATGAAGTGTCTGTAACGATAATACTCTTGTAAATTTCTTAATTAAACAAAATATTTTAATTTCTGATTTTCTGATATTATCTTGATTACCTAATTACTATATTTTTTGTTGAAATATTAAAAATAAGGTGAATTGAATGAAACTAATGTAACTAAGAAAATTTCCTAATAAAATTTCAATTACTTAGTTATACAAAAATTGTGTATTAATGTAGAGTTTTTTTAAATAAATAGACTCAAATTCGATGTTTTTAAATTCATTTCATTTGAGCCTCTCAACCACTGATTAAATTTTTTTAAAACTTTGATAAACTATTCAATTTATGACAGCACTTATATGCTTTTAAACATACATATTTTAAAAAATACTAATCTGACTGTGCAAACTAATGTGTTAAATCGTTAGTGAATATTCTCAGATAATTTCTCACTCTTTGTCACCAAAATATTTATTTATATATTATATGTGCCCAAATTTTTATGATTGATAGCTTTATTAATACACAATTTTTTCATTAAAATTGGTATGTACCCATTTTAAAAATTGTTAAATTCAATAGAGGTCAGAAAAAGACATTTTTATACTAAACATTTTTATTGTAAGTCTTTTAAAATTTACGGGGGTGTTTTCATATTAAATGAACCTCACTATGTATATATATATATATATATATATATATCCAGTATATATTATCATTAAACAAAAATTAGTATCGTTATATATGACATGACAAATTTGACGTTGACAAACTAATCTTTTGTGGCGAAGAAAATATTTGTTTTACAATTATTAATATTGTATTAATTACATTTATAATATTGAGAAAAATTAATTAATTAAAATAAGTAACATTTACTCACACACTAAGAATATTTTACTACCCATAATTTAAAAATAGAAGTCAATTTCACTTCATAATTTATAATAGACAAACAATAGAACGTTCTATATTTATAAAAACACTTACCATTTCTAGTTATATCTTCGATATTATGTATAGAAAATAAATTTCCCTTGCACCTCATATTTGAAGATAAATTCACAGTATCCGTAAAAAGTTTGTACACAATAGAAATTTGTTTCCACCAATCAGTAACTGTATTCTCTTAAACTTATTTAATTGAAAATAAATGCTGTCAAATCATGAAGTCAGCTAATAATTTCATCTATGGCAATTAACACTTAGAAAAAAAAGTCTTACATTTTTGTATGTATGAATATTAACATAGGAGAAAGTTTAAAAAACTTTTAAAAATGGTATCGTCCTATCAACACTACTATCTTACAAAAACCTATCAGTTATTCTAACACACTAGATTATTAAATAAATATTTGGTCAATTAATCTACTTACTTTATTTATATTGAAAGAATACAGCTATTGACAAAATAGACGTTCAATACCAACAAGAATTTCAAACAAATAATATTATTATTAAGTCTATCCTGCGAATTAAGTAAATAACCTGATATCGGGGGGTCTAAAAATATGATAATATGTATTGTTTACAGAAGTATATTGATTTATATAGTTATAAAAGTTCAATTTCTAAATATAATTTATTTACAAATACCCAACTAAACTTATGTTTATGTATAAATTAATATAATTATAAGATTTTCTACTCACCATTTTTATTAATATCAAAGGCGTTTAACATAGAAATTAATTTTTTTCGTATCCTCATATTTAATCTATCACCACTAGATACATATTCTCCGGATTGCTTACCTCTAAACACTTTACCGAAATGTTGTTTTGAAATGATAAGAGGGTTAACCAGAAAAACAGGTATCAGGAGGGGGAGTATACTGACCCTGTCTTAAGTCAGAAGTTCAATGTATCATGATCTCCATGTTGAATAAATCTTTATATACACATATTCTATTTATTTTTACTTTAAACCGACATAAAAATCATCATCTCTGTTGTTTATTCTAAATTTGTGATATCAATATGTTTTGTCTGTTAAGGGTGGTATTTTCCGTAATCTTTCATTCCCGTTATCCGTTTTTAATTAAGTGAATTTAATTTAAATTGAAGACCCATAAATAATTACATTTTTGTTAGCCCTAGTAAATAATAAATACCTGAATTCTACCTAAATATATAAACATCTTTAACAGACAGGTTTTAAATTTTCTTTTCCCTTATTTTTCCAGAGGATTGTGCAGAATTTGAGATATAACTATGCATCCTGGGGGTAAAATTTAATTAATTTTTATTTGCATTAAACTTAAGACTAATTAATAATATAGACTTTAATTATTGGGCAAATTTAATTTATCATATTTGTGATATTCAAAATTTATTTGTATATTCAAAAATCTCATTGTGTATCATTAATAATGACTCATTAAATGATTACTTAGATATTAAGGAAGTTGCTGAAACTACCTGTAAATTATGCTCATAAATATCCCTTAAATTACAAATTATGATCCATAATTTATGGACAATTAATGTCTCTTATTAACAAGAATTATTATATATGCGTAAATATGTACTCTAGTACTACATAACTAAAATATATTTATACATATTATTTAAATATATGTAAAAATATATTACACATTTAATGTAAAAATATATGTACATATTTAACGTTCATTCTGAATTAAAATTATAAAACCTTCTCATATATATTTTATATTCTATTGAAACCTTGTTGTTGAAATTTTTTTACACTTAACTATTTTATTACCCATTTCTAAAGTCGTTGTTCATCAGGAAGGTGTCTACATGTCACTATAGATATAAATGTTCATTTAGTTTCTGCTAAAAAACAATGCACTAATACAATTCGACAATCACATGTAAATGCATTGAGAGCTTTCAAGCATGCGTAAATGAAATGCATTTATTGATGGATCTAACGTCTTCTAACGTTGGACGATGATAAAAAGTTGTGGGAGTCATGGAAATTATATTTAGGTGAATCATATTGATACTAGAATAAATGTACTTACTTTTCATTATGCTAGGAACGCACCTAATCCAGTTATATTATTAGATGTCTTAAAATAGGGAGTTAAAAATAACTATTGTGCATATATGTAACAAATGAATAACAAATTTGAATTAATTTTACATAAAAACTTACCACCGAAGAGTTAAACATATTTATCTAATCTAATCTAAATAATGTTAATTAATATGCATTCAGAACATTTACTTGTTTTTGTTCGTTTTTATTTTAGAAAAAGTTAATTTTATGATATTAATTTGTATTACTGTTATCTTTAATTACCATGTTTTTTAAATCTTAGGTGACAATAAGATGACAATATTATTAAATATATTAATGTATGGACACCAAAACTAACAGCAATTAAATATGGTAAAAGCCATGCTCCTCCACCATTTTTGAAAATTAAAAAATTAATCTAGTCTAATTAATCTAATACTAAAATTACCAAAATATAAAAAGAATTTATTAAATAATGTCTAACTAATAAAAAAACATCAGTATCAATTGGCAATTCGTGATTCACATGATTATTTTAATCATTATTATTAAAAATGTGATAACAAACAAAATATCTACAATCACTTACTTACTTTTATATTTTCTGAGCACATTTCAAAATTATTTCTAATGATTCTAATATTTTCAATATTTAAAGATATCTTTGATAATAAATCAATCTAAAATTGTTAACTATTAAACTAATGCTACCTAATATTAATATAACATTAATAATTCCCTAGCACTCAACTGCACATAATATAATTGTATGTTTAATGCAACATAATAAATAATATAAGAAAAATATATATTTATTTTTTAAATATAAGATAAATAAATAGTTTAAAATTACCGAACATATTCTACTTAAGCAACATAAACGAAATTGATCTACAATTTATTGTAATACGGACCTGACCACGACACCTAGGAAGAAGAAGACTCACACGAACATAGGCATTTTATGAAAGTGAATGTAGGTTATTTTAAATAACCATGTTGAAATTCCGAATTTTGAAAAACATCACAGCCGCCCATATACAAAAAACAATTTACCAAATTTCAAACGATGGCTTTTCTATTTTTAGCCAGCCAAATATTTCGTATTCTAAACTTGATTATGTCAGAAGAATACATTCTCAAACCGCACATAAAATTTATCCTACGCAAAAATTAAATGCCGATCAAATTGGAGAGAAATTGTCGGAGAAAGAATTCGTTGCCCAGTTAAAAAATGATCCAGACTTATTTGGTCCGAGAGATGAAGAGCAGGAGGTTGAGGATCTTGGTGACATAGCTGAGGAAAAATTTTTCACTGAACAAGTGCCTGCCTCGCAAAAATTAAGGACTAAACAATATGCTGACATGATTAAAAAGTTTATAAGAAAGAGGAAAATTAAAGAAGCAATTGATGTACTTGAAGTGAGGATGATCAAAGAAGATCGAGTTAAGCCAGAAAATTATATATATAATCTCATATTGGGTAAGTGATGATTAGTTTTATAGAACTCCTAAATAATATAAATTTTACAGGTGGTTGTGGTAGAGTAGGATACACTAAAAAAGCATTTATGCTATACAATGACATGAAAAAAAGGGGGCTTAAAGTAACAGGAGGAACATACACTGCTTTATTTAATGCATGTGCAAATAGTCCATGGCCCTTAACTGATGGTTTAACAAGAGCAAAACATTTAAGAGAGATAATGATTGAAAAACAGTATGATCCTAATGTAACAAATTATAATGCAATGATAAAAGCTTTTGGAAGATGTGGTGATTTACAAACAGCATTTTCCTTGGTTGATGAAATGATCACTAAACGAATGCCCTTGAAGGATGATACCTTTAACTTTTTACTACAAGCATGTATTACAGATAAAGAAGCAGGCTTTAGACATGCACTTCTTATTTGGAGGAAAATGGTTACAAAAAGAATTGCTCCCAGCACTTACACTTACAACATGATCCTTAGGTGCATCAGGGATTGTGGATTGGGAGATTTAGAGGCAACCACAGATGTAATTAAGAAAATCACAAATAATTCTAAAAACAACCAAAAGCAGCTTGAAGGAAATACTGTTAAACAATTAGAAACAAATAATTCCTCTTATAATGAAACTGATGATATTCAAAGGCTTGCTGATAAAAGTATTCAATCAACTAACAGTGAAACAGATGATATAATTCTGACTGAAAATGAAACAAATGCACCAATTCTGTCTGAGAATGATACATCAAATATAAGATCTATTACAAATTTAAGACCAAACTTAATGGCAGATGTGCCTTACCTTGGAAACATAATATCTTTAACAGAAGTAACTAAACCTGAAGATCGTTTACTATTAGTTGGGGGTTCTGTTGGCTTCTTAGAAAACATGGAAAAACATAATTGTACACCAGATATTAAAACATTCACACAACTACTGGATTCAATTCCAGGCACTTTAGCTGCAGAAAAAGAATTGCTATCCATTATGAAAAAGAAGAAAGTTAAACCAGACATAGACTTTTACAACATGTTAATTAAGAAAAGGAGTATGAGAGGAGACTATGATGATGCTCAGGATGTTTTGAAATTAATTAGAAAAATTAACTACTATCCAGACTTGATTACATATGGTGTATTATCTTTAGGTTGTAAAAATAAGGAAGATGCACTAAACTTAATTGAGTCAATGAAAAATGATGGTTTTAGGTAGAAATTCTTAAATATTTAACTAGATCTACTAAATATAATTAAACTTTTTAGGATAAATGCTGAAATCCTTGGAGCTATGTTACAACAGGCTTGCTACCACTTTAATTACAGTTATATTTTAGAAATAATGGACATATGTATCAGAGAAGATGTTCAGCCAAACAAAAAGTTTTTAAGTCATTTGACCAAGTTTTATAATCATGTAAAACAACAATCTAATGATAAGGTATTCATTATCAGTTAAACATTAAAACAATTATTGTAAATGTATTTTTTAGACCTTAACTAGTGTCCAAGAAAAGAAATATAGATCTTTTAAAGCAAAATATAAAGCTTGGTTAACTCAAATAAAAATAGATGATACTGAAGATGCCCACCCCTGGAAGCAATTTAGGCAAAATACCATTGGAAATGAAAAATACATAAAACCTAAAGATACAGCAAGGTTTAAGCAACAACATACATCATTATTTAAAGTTAAAACATCTCCTAAACACGCAAAATAAATCTGTGATAAAAATCTTTTAATAAATTTTTTGTTACACAAACTGTTTTTCATTGTCAAATTGAAGGTAAGGAAAATAAAAGACTTTTTGTTTAAAAGTTTAATTTTATTTCAAAATATAAAACTGACAAGTTATATTTTAAGAAGGTGCAATTTTCTATTCAAGTCGTCAAACTTCAAGATTTTCCTAATAAAGAAATCTCCGTATCTGTGAGCAACTTTAGTATCTGCAATGTGGATCATGTCGTTGTCAATGTAGAAGTCCAACTAAAAAAAAATAACGATATTTAAAAAGGACAATGAATATAATAATAATTTACCTCAGAACCACTCTGGAATTTTCCTTCAAGGCCAGATGCTCCCTTAGACCAAACAACATTCTTCATTTTGTGTTTGAAACACAGCAAATGAATTAACAGATTGTGTGTTTCTGTGTCCAGCTTCCAGTCAACCACTCTGTTATTTTGGGCCATGAAATTAGCCAATTTGCTTAAAGGTAATGTGGTGTACAGCTTCAAATAACTCCTAATGGTAGGAAGCATCTTTTGTTGTTGAACTTCATCCATAAATACAGCAGTTTGATGTTGGATTGCCTCCTTAGAATAATCATCTGGAGCACAGTCAATTGCTGGTGGACAAGGCGACAAAAATTTGGGGCAAGCATAAACAAAGCAGTTCTCAAATTCTTCTAGATTTCCGATTTGCATCTGATAGATTTTCTCGTGGTAGCTCTTTTCGCGGAGAGTTTGCTGGATAGATTCATCAATGCACTGAGGATGCAATACTAGGCATATAGCCAACAAATGGTACATTTGATCAGTTTGTTTGTTGATTTGATCATGTTGATAGGTTTTGGAAACAAAGAGTTGTTTTGTGCGCTGAATATATAGAAGGATTGACGAGAATGTACGTATAGCATCCGAATAACGTCGCATCATCATATAAGCGAATCCCACATAATAGGAAGTTGAAATCTGACAAGCTGGAATATGAGCATATTGGGACTTCTTGTGAACCTCTATGTTTTCAAGAACCTTTATAGCCTGGTAATAATCACCCAACAATGAGTGAAGTCTTAAAAGACCAACCAGGGAGAAATATCCCAACATTTTATAAAGGGAGTGGCTGCCAAATTCTCCAGCCACAGAGTCTGGATCTCCGCCACTGGCGTAAACTTCAAGCTGCTGCTTGATGTTACTCTTGTCTACTAATGAGTGAAGAACATTTAAAACACAAAGAACATTCCATACTTTGTTGTTATTGTTCAGTGTTTCCAACTCTTGGGGTGTTTTCTTCTGCAACCTTGCTCTGTATTGGGCAAATGATTGAAACTGATAAACAAATTCGTCAATCAACTCCCAAAGCCACAAGTCAGGCAGCTCCAGTGGTACTGGTTCCTCTGCACTAAGAATGTAATTGAACAGATCACAGTAATTGAAGAAAGAATTAAATCTTTGCTCCAATGATGGACCTCCCTGCATTTTTGCGTAAATGTGGCGGAAATACAGTTCCTTGTACAGAATCATGAAAACCTGGGAAAAAATGCTCTAATTAATATTTGTTGCATATATTATGTATGATCAAAATTACTATTCAAATATTGTATTTTAGATTCAATAAAGTGAAGGACAAAAGTTAACTTCCAACATTAATAATCAATTATTATTATTATTATTGATTACTTCTTGTTACATTTTTAATATGACTGACATCAGATATATATTTTTTTTACTCCAACTAATGTCAATTTAAATTTTATAAACATTATTTTCCTGTTAGGAAAAATTAATTTATTGGTAACAATAATATCTATATGGAAAAAGTATATTAATATATAATTTACAGTCACAAAAATATTGATAAACAATTAATTAAACCATTTATTACAGAAAAATTGCTCATTTATTAGTTCAATCAATAAAATGGCTAGTAGGAAATCAATATGTATAATTTATTAATAAATTAAACAGAATTCAACCTTACTAACAAAAGAACTTCCAGTCCATCTAGACACAATGGAACAGTATAAAGCTAAATTATATCACAAAAGTGAGGAAATGAAACAGAGACTTCAAGTAGAAATTAAGGACCGTGGAGAACAAGTGAGGGAAAAATTGCAAGAAGTTCAAGGCAAAGGGTCAGAAGGTATGTACTTACTGGATCACTGTCCACCAAAGCACCCACTTCAGCTTCTTCAGGCCATGGCATTTTTTGAAAATACTCCTCTGTTAGCTTAGGCCATGACTGTTCGTACAGTGATTGTAATTCAAAAACTAATCCTTCATTCACACAATTTCTGAAGTAAACCAGGAAGTTCTTGATCATATCAGGCATCTTTAGGTGGGTTCTATTGTATTCGTCCAATGCTGGATCGCCGGTATGGGCTGAATAATCATCATAATTGTTGTAATTATCATAACCCTACAAATGAAAATCAAGTTAACATTAACATTGTTAAAAATGTCATCCAATTATCAGTTTGCAAGTTTAATATGGGTTTGGGTGTAGCCAAACATGTTGGTATGTAGTAAATTAAAACGACACCCTACTATTTACACTGAACACATGGAATACCGAAACAACATATTTTCAGTCGGTACACTTTCACTAAGACTTTGACAACAGATACATATACAAGAATTACTTATAAAAGATTTTACCTCTTGATAATCGTCGCTGTACATTGTGTACAAGCTTATTTATTCAGTGAAATCAAGTATAAAGCTAACCAACAAACTCAATGGCTGACGTTAGCCAGGAAAAGAACCGTTTTGACAGTACAAATTTAATAGTATGACATTACAGATTTCTATTTACCGACCAAAATTTTGACATGACAGTATTTTTGTGATCTTTGAATATGGGCTAAACATACAATATGTAGTTATGTTAAACATAAATTGTCAGGTTTTTATGAATACTTAAAAAAAAATATCAAAACGCGGTTTTCAGGGTCAAGTCGATTATTTTTAATTATGATGTCTCAAAGTCCCATGTTGTGATAAGTTTTTCCTAGTAGTTCCCCTAAATTTCTGTGGTTTATTGATTAAAATTTATCTTTAATTATAATTTATCTAAATTAATTGTGAAAATGGCAGCAGTTTTTAATGGTAATATTAATTATTATTCCTTAATTTGTCCATATAAACTACAGTATAATACTTTATATAATATTCTAGTATTACGGAGTTTCCTAAATAATGAGGTGGCACCTGACAAAGTTATAGAAGTAAAAACAGATAATTTTTCATCAAGAAAGATCCATGTTCGTGAGGATGCTCTGGTGTTATATTTGCCACCTGACAACCTTGGAAAAAAAGATAAAAGTACTTATGAAATTATACTGCACAGGCCTATGACGGAAACCTCCCATCAAATATTTAGGTAAAAAAGTTAAAACTGTTGGTCTGTACATATTACATTTGTACACATTCCAGCTTATATCGATCCAATCAGTTGGAACCAGCAGAAGTAAAATTTATTGTGTATAAAGACAAATTACCCACATTAGTAGAAATATCAAAAGATGTGAGTACTGGTTCAATGATAAGACTGGAAATTATTAGGTTTATTTAAATTGCAGATGTGTCATGTGGCTGGTCTTCAAAAAATATGTGACACTCTCAATGAGCACCCTACATGGACATTAGCCCACTTGGCTGCTTATTTTTCTTTATATGAATCATTCACCAATACCAAAATCAGCAATTTTCTCAACAGTACAGATAGTGAAACTGGCATTTCACCACTGCAAGTGGCAATTTCTACTGGTAATTTGAAGACAGTTCAGATATTAGTCAACCAGGGCTGTTCTCTAGAGCATCTAGACAAAGAAGGAAATTCTGTATATCATTATGCAGCAAGCAGCACCAAGGAAATTATTTCTGTAAGTTATTATTATTGAAATAATACTTAATATTGCAATTATATTAATTAAAAAAATCGTTATTAAGGAAATTCTCCTTTATTATTAAGTTTCATTGATTATTTCTATGCAGAGTTTATTGATGTGCAGTTCAAATTTTTAACAATAATATTTCACATATTGAAGATAGATAATACTTTAAGTTTTCATGATCATTTTACCACATCAGCCTAAATTTCTGTAATCATTTCATAGGCATTGACTCAAGGTACACCACCACCATGTTTAAATATGAGAAATAAAAATGGGTACACACCCTTGCATATGGCCTGTTTATCAGATAATTCGGACTGTGTAAGGGCATTATTACTAATTGGGGCTGATGTGAATAAAACTGCTGGAAATTCTGAAAATGATCATATAGAACCAGGTTAGTATTATTAGCAATTACTAATTAACAACAGAAATATTGATTATCATATTTACAAACTGTACATACATATATTTGGAAAAAACTAAATTATTATTAATAATTATATTTTTAAGAGAACCCAGGATACTGCCATTGTTATTAAGACTAACATTTATCAAAACACTCCCTATTTTAGGTGAACTGAACTTAACCCTTTTGGAACAATTTGCTTAAACTTTTTTATGTAAAAAAATAAAATTTGAAAAAATTTTATGTTGATGAGAAGTAGATAAGTCGGAATAGAAAAGAGGAACACGGTAACGTGTGAGTAGAAGTTTAATTGTGGAGATCAACAATGTGTATGTATTCTCTTGTTATTTCCAGATGACCTACAAGATTATTTAACTTTTTTATACAATGTATTTGTACATAAATATTTTTTAAAATATATACATTTCTTTAAGGCAACAGTTATGTCCTCATTTTTATTGCGGCTTATTTATATTGGTATTGTTTTAAAAGTGGGAGTTGTTTGATAAATTGATAAATATTAAAAATCTATAGTTTTGTAATAGTTTTTTTAATTGTACTACTTTAAAGTAGCATCAGTATCATTATTTTATTAAGTACATACATTTAATAGTGATTATTTTGAATTATTTCTTACTAGTAACCAACTACTATATAAAAATTCGTTGAAATTGTTAAAATTCATTTTTTATAAAATTAAAGGTTACGTTGGGAATTATCTACAAGTAAGCCGTTCGAATGTACTTTATCAAAAAGACATGAAATTTGGGGGTACACCTTTACATTGGTCCTTATCTAGGCAAGTCATAGAGGCTTTGGTGGATATGAATTGTCATATTGATTCGGTAAATTTTGAATTGAGAACACCTCTTCACATGATGGTGATTAGAAATCGTTTGGACTGCACCGTCGCTTTACTAAGCCGACAAGCAAATCCAAATTTGGGAGATTGCAACGGTGATCGACCGATCCACTTGGCCGTCAAAGAAGGAAACCTCTCTATAATACAATGTTTAATAATATTTGGGGCAGATTTGGATGTTCTGAATAATGCTGGGGAATCACCTAGGCATTTGCTTACAAACGGTAAAGCATGACATTTTTTTATGTATTCAAATTACATTGTTTTCTTATTTAGATCAAGAACAAAGGCTCTTGTACTATTTACATGCTGTTGGTGCCAAACGTTGTCCAGCGGATATGATTGGATGTACTGAGGGCTGCAAATTTAATGGTTCCTTTGATGGCATTCCACCACCAGAAGTTTTGGGACCCACAAATCGCGAAGCACTAAATCAAATGCTTTCTGTTGCAGCAATGGAAGTAAGTATTTATATAGTTAGGAATATAACTACTAAAATTTTCGATTGGCCATAGGCAGCAGCAGCTAAGCATCCAGATGGCAAGTTTCCACAACATGGTAGACTATTGGCACTGGATGGTGGTGGTATTAGAGGTCTGATTCTAGTTCAAATGCTTCTTGAATTGGAAACCATATTAAACAAGCCTATTGGCAACTGTTTTGATTGGATTGCAGGAACCAGTACAGGAGGCATTTTGGGTACTAAATACTTTTATAAGTCTCTAATTTCTATTTATATCAATATTTTATAGGCTTAGCTATAGCAACTGGCAAAACAATGCAAGAATGTCTCTGCTTATATTTTCGTCTAAAGGAGCAAACATTTGTTGGAATGCGACCATATTCGAGTCAAGCCTTAGAAAATATTTTGAAGGACACGTTTGGCATGGAAACAGTAATGTCCGACATAAAACATCCCAAAATTATGATTACTGGAGTTCTTGCCGACAGGAAACCCGTCGATTTGCATCTTTTTAGGAATTATAAGAGCGCTAGTGAAATACTAGGTGTTAGTATTGATTCGCCTTTTAAGAAACCACCACCACCAAGTGAGCAATTCGTATGGGAAGTCGGCAGAGCAACAGGTGCTGCACCTACATATTTCCGGTAGCAAATTATTCATTAAGATATAAATTTTTATTAAGATCATTACTTTTAGTGCATTTGGGAGGTATCTAGACGGAGGACTAATTGCTAACAATCCAACACTGGATGCTCTGACAGAAATTCATGAGCACTGTATAGCTTTAAAAGCTGTTGGAAGAGATGAAGAGGCAGCACCTGTCTCTGTGGTGGTTAGTTTGGGAACAGGTCAAATACCTACCACACAAATTAGAGAAACTGATAGCTTTAAATTTGAAAGTATATGGGACAGTGCTAAACTTGTTATGGGAATTTCTGGTTTATTTGGTTTAATTGTTGATCAAGTAAGGGCATCTTGTTAAAACGAGTATTTTATTTTAATAATAATATTTCAGGCAACCCAGTCAGATGGCAGAGTAATTGACAGGGCAAGAGCATGGTGCTCAACTATAGGAGTGCCATATTTTCGATTTTCTCCCTTAATGTCGGAAGAAGTTGCCATGGATGAAAAAGCTGATGAAAAACTGTGTAAAATGTTATGGGAAACTAAAGCATATATGCGCCAAAATACACATCTAATGATAGAATTAGCAGATATACTCAATAGGGGTTAGATATAATTAATACAATTTCTAAAACACATAATTTTAAGTAAACAAAATTAAAATAAATTATAATTAATTGGGCTATAAGTTGCACATGACAAACAGCAAAGCCAAAATCAATATCAATAAGGTGTTTAAGTAAGAACTAAAAATGAACAAATTTATTTATATTTTAGGTACTGTGAAACAATATTTACCTGTTACCTTTTTAAATTATTTTTAAGATTTTTAGTCACATTTTTAAATCAATTTTACACTAATATTTTTACACATAATATTTTGTTTTGCGTGATATTTATACAGGGTTTTTGTCTGTTAATCTTGAAAGTTTTATTTTTTATTATACACTTCAAGAATGGCATGACAATAATAACCAACAACCTAGTCTTAGGTAGGAATGCTTTGTAGTTACATTTATAATCAGTTAGTTTATGCATTAATAAATTATTTATGAATGTTAAATGTAATGTTAGTTTCACTGAATACAATTAATATTAACCAAATTGATATTATAATATTTCTGTCATATTTGGATCACAATAACTGAAATTTGATTTATAAAAACACTGTTCTGATATAATAACATTTATTTACAACAACATTTTAGACCTATACTGACTAAACTTTTTATGATTTTGTGTTAACTTGCATCATAACCATAATAAAAACCCTCTTCATATGCTTTGTACATATCTTCTGAATTTCTTCTAATTCGCCTTCCAATAGGTTCAAGGTCTGCATAGCACTTTGAAAACACTCTCTCAATAGCATCTATAGCTTCCAATTTGGTAACATTCCTTACTGCCATTATGGAACTAAGTGCCTTACTTTTAACACAATCTTGATGAGCTTGTTTGATTTTTAATGGTGAAGCATCTCCATTCAAACAGGCGGATATAAAACTGCAGTGGGCCAGATTAGCAGCCCTTATTTCAGTGCAAGCCAGATGATCAATGTTTTTGAAATTTAATTTGTGGCGACAATAGTCAAACATATGTATAAACTCATGTGTTAGAACACCTTGCACCATTCCTTCTCTGGTAACTGTGTTATGGCATATAACAACCTGATTCAGGATGGGATCGTATCCTCCACTAACGTTGGGAGCACACTCTTCACATGCAATGTGCCTGCGAATGTCTATCTCACAACCTGAACTTTTCAGTGCACCTAACATTAACTTAACCAAGGGACTGTTTTTTATGCACTTGTATACGTTTCTTTCACATTTTATTTTATCCAGATTTTCCTTGCCTTGGCCTTTCAAAAAACCTGACATTGTCATTTCTTTATTAGCCGGACGTCTTCTGTCCGGATACATGTCATATCCCCATTGGCTATCATTATGAGGATTCGACGTTTTCTTAGGTTCCTGCGTATTATTTGATTTAGCTTCTTCCTTTTGTTTGCCTTCTTCGGGAAAGTCTATGAAAGTCATTTTTCTTACAGGTTAGAATCTGAGTATAAATAAAAATAGGTTAAGTAAACTACAGTTGATGTACAACTAACTGCAATACAGAAATTATGAAAGAAATACTTAAATTTGCTTTGAAATTAAAGCTTTTAAAATAATATATTCTTTGTTAAATAAATAAGAGATAATATTTATTGTTCTTCTTCTTCTTCTTTCGAAATTTAGGGTCAATTTCTAAAGAAAAGATGAATTTAAACATATTCTATTCATCCCTAAATAATTTATTTATTTTTTTCCTTTGTATTATAAATACTAAACCGGACAATATGTAATAAAGTCATTTAGAATATCTGACCTTTAAACTTGAATTGTGGAGGAGTAAAATGTATATAAACTTCTATTTGTAAACACAACTTAACTCTGCTGGGATTTACCAAACGTCATTGTAGTAATCAAAACAAATTTGTAGTGGTCAATCAAGATCCAAATAAAATTTTAACAAATGGATACGTGACCAAGTCCATTAATATAATTTGTGCCTTCAGCTAAAATGTGATAATTTTTTGCCAGCAATGTTTAGAAAAAATAAAGAATATAAAGCTAAATTGGAACATAAACTTTATTTGGTTAGTCACAAAATTAATTAATGATTTTTATAATGTTTGTCTATTTTATAATTTTAGGCCAGAGAAGATCCAGAACCTGTATTTGACTTGTCAGATTGCAATCTCCATAATGTTCCAACAGGAATTTATTCTCTGTGTAAAGTTTTTCTTAAACGATCCTTATTATTACAAAATAATCGCCTTACATCTTTATCAGGAGGCGGTAACTTGAAGGATTTATACACAATTGAGATATTAGACCTAAGTCATAACATGTTTGTTACCATACCAGAAGATATTTCATTATTAAAGGATTTGAAGGTACACATTAGTCAATTTAAATATTAGTCCATTATAATCAAATAAAAGATTTTATGTAATTTATATAATATTTTTAGGAATTACATCTTGGCTCAAATAAATTAAAACTGTTTCCTGAAAAGATATGTTCGTTGTGTAGTAATTTACAAGTTCTGGACTTATCAGATAACCATCTGAAAAGTTTACCTGAAAACATGGGTGATTTATTAAATTTGAGAAAATTAAATATAAATGGCAATAAATATTTAAAAAAACTGCCAAAAGATATTTGTAGAGCTCAAAGATTGACTATCATTGAACTAGATCCCTTAAATTTTGTTTATCCACCTGACAGTATTACTTCAGAAGGGACTGCAGCTATTATGAAATACATTTGTGAAGGTATGAACTTTAATTATTAATTATAGCATGATTACAGATCCATTTTAGATACAAACAGACCATATATTTCACCAGAAGATCTTGGAGAAATTGTTATAGAAAATGTTGTAGAAACAAAAGGCGATCAAACAGATAATTTTCAGGTATGGAAATATGGCATATGATTCCTCTACAACAGGAAATCTAATCATTTAGTTAAACATATCTCATGATACATGAGTGTCTACATAGTACTGCAATGTAAAATGAAACTAACATTAACATTAAAAAATGCATGTAACATGTTCCTAAAATACATCATTCACATCATAAATAACAAACTGTTAACATTTCATAAAATAACACCAAACTTATGTACTGTAGTAAGTATGCCAAGATTAATATTTCGCACTCCCCTATATTTAATTAATTACATAATTTGCGACTCTATGTAGACAGACCACAGCTGAAATATTAAAAATAGGCAAAAACTAATACACATAGAAACCCCATTCTTAAAATCATCTGATGGCCAATATTCTGTAAATAAGTTTTAATTGTTCATTCATCCTTTTTTGTTGTAGAGGCTCTTACATAATTCATAACAATTGTTGTAATATGCTTTTTATTTTTTTCTAGGCAAAAATATGGAAGCTAGAACATATTAAGGCATGTCGTTTTTATTTTTTATTTGGTTTGCTTATATTAATTGCTTAGTATTACTCATTGTCATATATAATTTGCTAAATTTTAATTAACGTATATTGCAGCAACAAAAGATGCAAGAATTTTTAGAAATAGAACGTAATAATGAGTTGATGCAAAGGCAAGAGCTGGAGTTAGCAAATTCCAATAAAGTTAACAGAGAAAAGGTAAATTATAAATGTATGAATCACCACATCTAAAACACACTGGCAATGTTTTTGTTCCTGTATATGTATAAATGATATTTAAAAATGTGTTTTCACTATATCAGTAACGTATATTTTAGTTATTAGCTGACATCACATTACAGCAAAATAAATTTGATTCTGAACTTAACAGAATTCATAGATTAAAAGAAACAGAAAGATTTCGCCTAATAGAACAACTCCAAGAAGGTATTATTAAATATTAGTAAATGTAACAGCAGTTAAGAAATACGTAACACATTATTTTAGCCGAGGACAGCGCCGATAAAGCTATAAAACAACTATTATCGGTTTATAAGGAACCTTATGCACAACTATTAGAACACGAAAAAATGGAAGAACAACGTTTATTTAATACTGTAACAAAATACGAGACCTTAAGAAAGGCAGATATTTTAGACGCAATGGAAGAAATCCTACAACAGGAAACGGAACAATTTATCATGTTTAATCAAAGCCGAATTGAGACGTCGCGAAGCATTTTAGAAACGTAAATGTATTGAATAAATCATCCATTTAAATTTAAATAATAATTTTTACAGTGAATTGGAGTCGGATTCAAAAGTGTCTGAAATTTTACAGAATAGAGATTTATACAAGGCTGAATTATTATCCAAAGTACGGGAAGAGAGCGACCTACAAAAAGCTGCTGTTGGTACCTTATTGGAAAGAGGAGATGCTAGAAGTTGGGGACTCTTGCAACAAGTTCGTTTGGTTGAGGCCCAATTGGCTGCGTTAACCACTTTTGAAATGGACAGAAGAAAATTGTCAATGGACGAAAATTTGGTTTGTTATAAAATATTTCGTTGTTAAAGAATTATTGATGATATTATTTAATATATGTTACATTAATTTAATTTTGTTTCAGAATGATTTAGCGGAAAAGAGAATTAATCTGTCGATTCTCTTATTAGATTTACTAGAAAAACAGAAACAGCGCAGATCGGAACTGCTGCTGACGTTACAAATATTACAAGAACGTTATGAAACAAACGATGATTTTTGGTTGCATCAATATCAAATTCTATTAGACAAGTACGTTAATTATTTAAATGAGTTAATGTTTTTAAAAACAACCCAATTTTAGATTGCCAGATGGGCTGTCACAAGCACAAAAGAACATTAATCCAATATTAGGTCAAGCACTTGTCTTAAATGGTGCAATGCATTGCTTACCATTCCTTGCGAAATTTACTCAATGCCAATGTGAATATTTAATACTTTTTGATGTGCTTTTTAAAATAAACTGATCAACTTTACATTTTTAGATGATACTGATAATATAACTGAAGAAGACTTGAAGAGAGCCGGAGTAACAAACGCTTACGATAGACAAAATATATTAAATGCTTTCGTAACGTATAGAAAGGAAAGAGAATGCGTTAATGATTATCCAACGCCATCAGCACCTCAACTTCCACTGGAGGAAGCTAGTGCTCCTTTATCGGAAAACGACTGCGTTCATAAAGTAAACTCTGAGTGTGTTGTTTGTTTGGATTTAGAGGTAAGTTGTATCATTAAATATTTAAGCACTATTTTAAGTTATAAGCTTGAATGTTTTTAAAATATATACACTATCGTGCATATGTAGAGCAACTTTAGAAATTTTCATTTGTCTATAGTTCGCAGAAATAAAGGGCTTCTTTATTGGTTTTCTACCATAGAGACCAGCTCTTTTTAGTCTTCGTTTTATGGTACTCACCAACATACTGAGTTCATTTATTCTTTGATTTATGCGGGATGCGCTTGTAAAAATATCGCGAACAATAAGCGTTTTTGTTTTCCTATTCACAGCTCTGTTAGTCTTGCATTTTCTACTACTTTTGGGAACTCCAGTGCATTCCTTCTGTTAAAATTGTAAATCGTCCTTGAAATAATAGATTTGTTTAAATTTTAATCTACTGCAATTTTACTGTTTTTCATCATTTCGGAACTTTTCTACAAATTTGTTGTTTAATTTGTATCTTTAAATGGACACTTCTAGATATTTTTAGCTTTAAGGAACGATATCGTACCCATAAATAAATTATAAAATCAATTGTATTGAATATAGGTTTTGGTTGCTTTACTTATGAACCCTGTGCGAAATAAAATGTTGTATAAAAACTACTTAAATAAAGATATCCGTATATAAATTGACGTACGAAATGTTTAGACACTTACTAATTACAAAATTAATTTAAATTAAAAAGAATTGTCCTTTTAATAAAGTGATTATGTTTTTGAATTAGTAGCTCTACATATAAGCGAATAGAGATGTTAATTTTTTTTCTATATTATATATTTTTATTGTTATTTTTTATTTCTATTTACATGAAAAATTAATCACTTGTATTCAAAGGTGTTCAGTGTTAAAATTTCATTAATTATAATTTATTGAGTTTTTTTTTATTTGTATAATTTATATAATTATGTAAAGGTTAAGGCTTTTATGATCATTGTTTGGTCACATAATTATGTCTTATTTTATTACAGTGCAATGTAATATTTTTTCCCTGTGGCCATTTATGCTGCTGTTCCTGCTGCTCTACGTCGTTAGAAGAATGTCCATTATGCCGTTCACAAATTGAAAGGAAGATAAAAGTAATATCATCATAGATATTTTTTATTTTAGGAATTTATATTTATTCGTAATTTAAAATAGTCAAAAACGAATGATTGTTTTATATTTATTATGGGAAAGTAAGTGACTATTACAATTACACTTTTATACTATAAATATTCTATTAAAGCTAGAATCATCATTTCAAGTAAAAACTATTTCACATTAGTTTATCTGTGATATTTTTATTAATTAAAAACGATATTAGTTACTAACCAAGGTTAGTGTAGTAAGAATACTAGGGTCACTTATTTTGATTCTAGCTTTCACATTTGTTGTTATTATCCATTAGTAATAACTGACAATGTAATTAATAATGTTATCACTGCGTTGGGCACAGATTTTCACAAACGAATACCACTTATAATAGATTTAAAAATTTTATAATTATCACAAGTATGACGAATTCATACAGAAGCAGAATCTTGACTTTTTACACAATATGAGAATTATGTGATTGTGATGCAATCAATTATTTTAATGCCCTATAAATAAAGACTATTTCCTGATTTAATTGATTCAAATACTCATTTAATAAGATTGTTACAAATATGTTTATTTCTCATTTTACCCCCATAGCGTCCTAAAATAGCATCTGCCATGTTAAACATCTCTAAATGGTGCTGAAATTATTCTTTCTGTTACAATTATTGCACCAAGTCAATAGCAAGAGTGGTGTGGCCTTAGTCTTATAAAATGCAATTTTTATCTTTATAGCAGCCATTTTTAGCATTACATTATTATACTCTTGTCTGTGTTTAAATAAAACAAATGTATTATTTGGGTGTTTTATTATTTATTATTATCAACAATGGAAAATAAGGAAAATTGAACTAGACATTAATACTTAACCTAAGCATCAGACTTGATTATAAATATATACATCAGTTTGTAACATGACCACAGAATAACTGGTTGTTCCTTGTTTTGCGAAATAACCAACAAACATTAAGTATTATTCTGCATCCTCATCCATTGCCTCATCTACTCCTTCATCATCATTTTCCTCAGTCTCTTCCTCAGGTTTCTTGGCTTTAGCAGGCTTTTTCTTGGTATCTTTAAATTCTAAAAATGAATCAATTTAGTTTCTGTCCAATATACTGATGTACATTGTGAGTAACAGAATTTCACAAACCTTTGAGTAATTCCTGAAGAGGTTCAACAAAATCCTCAAATTCTAACTCTTCAAGTGCGGTAATTACATCTTGTCCAAGTAATGATTTTCGATTAACTTTTTGAGCCTCTTTGGAGGCTTGTGAGGTCACGTATAAAATAAAAACTGAAGCGGCCCTTGAAAGGGCAGATCTTGCATCCTTTCCCACATTTACATTGTCAGGAATTGCTTCTTTGATAATCTTTTGCACTGAACTATTAGGTAGGTTTAAGTCCTCTAATTTCTCTGCCATTTTTGTTAAAATAACGTTTCAATAACTATGAACAAACACGAACCGATTGTTTGGTTAGAAATTTTCCCACCAATTTTTGTAAAGACGAAGAAGTCACAGTTTAAATGGTATGTGTTATCTGTTTTTATCACACACAATATAAATAGCTATTTTTATATGTCTTTGGCGAATCATCCGGGGTAGTTCGTTTATTGAACAATTTTTTATGAAATATAAATTCTTGGTCATTATGGACTTTTGTTCTAACACCCACACACATATGGATTGTAATCAGTGTGGCCCTTCAACAAAACCGGCTTTCTGTGAACTGGTTATTTTCGTTAGATGCGTTCGACAACTTTGGACTCGGCACGGTTCGGTTTCTGAATCGGAACGCAACTGCCGTGGACCCACATTATCAGTCGGGATGTAAACAAATGTTATAATTGCAATTTTGGATAGGAGAAGGGGAAAATAGGCGATTTTGGGATTTTGAGGTTTTGCGATTTTTGATGTCTGAGAAACATTTGAATAATATTCGCAGTGACAATTTATATTTTTATCAACTTGAACGAGGTGTTTGATAAGTTAAGGTGGACGGTAAGCAAACTTGTAACTAGTCTTTAAAAATTCTTACAATTAAAAATATATATATTAATAAATATTTTAAATATATAATATTGTAAAATACCCAAAATTATATTCCCGCTTATTTCTGCATTTCGTGCGTCATCTGATAGGACATAATTCAATCTTGTATCTTTGCAGTAGAAGTACAATTTTGAAAATCCTATGACAAGCCTAAGAATTTAAAAATACAATTTTGGTTTAGTAATTTGTAGGTGAGCTTGTCGCTGCATTTACGGCGAAAACTATTCAATTCAAAAATACTAATCCTCACTGAGTAAATGCAGCCCAATACTTACTTAATTACAATTTACTAAATTCTAAATACTCTATTATCTGTAAATAAATTAAAATTATTAATTATTATGAATTCCTGCAAATAAAAAAATAATTAAAAAATTAACAAAAAGGAAATTAGTTGGTCAATTATTTGACGAACAAGAAGGGAATTTGTTGGTCAATAATATGACGAACAGGGAATTAATAAATATGATGAAAATAAAACAAACTAAATTTTCTTTTATTTAATTAAGCTGAAAGAGAGGGCCTTATTAGTATTATTTAAAAGACATATAAATGAATACAATAATCCTGAAAATCACACCAAACAAACATTTAACATAACTGTATCATTAATTTATTTGAACTGAAAGGAATGTCTGATTAGATTGGACGAAGAAAATAAAAATAAACCATTCCTGAAAATCATAAAAAAGTATCTTTCTTACATTTTTCAAAAACATATTTATATATAAATTAAAAGATCATGATGCAAGAAGATTTGGAATTAAAATCAATATGTTCAAAAACTTACTTTGCGTTGCCATTTGCCAGGTTAACTAGTCTAGTTCTGGACCTACCTGAAATTAATCAAAAACCTTCATTTAATATAGTTTCATTAATAATTAAAATTATGAATTATTACCTTTAATGCCCTTTCCCTGTTGCCTTATCGTCTTTCCAATAGTTGGTTGGGTCATCATGGTACAGGTGTGAGCAGGTTTTGACATTCAACGAAGAAATGGACAAAAATTCTTCTCTCAATGTTTTAACCAGAGAAAGAACTACTTAAAAACACAAATATGATAATGCAAATATGACACCGTGCATTTATTCTTATTAACTAATCGATGCTATACTTATCCATGCAAAGTTTTATCCATGCAGTTTTATCCATGCATTCATTTTTAATTGATCAATACTTTACTTAATCCAAGTAAAGTTATAAAAATCCAAACAAAGTTTTATCCATGAATTTATATTTAATTGGTTGATACTCCACTTAATCCAAGTAGAGTTTATTTATACTGAAATATTGTCATTTAACACATGCATTTATTCTTAAAAACTATCCATGCAAAGTTTTATCCATGCAATTATTTTTAATTGGTTGATACTCTACTTAATTCAATTTTAATCAATTAATGCATGCATTTATTCTTATAACTATCTATGCAATGAAATTTTGTCATTTAATTCATGCATTTATTCTTATAAACTATCATGCAAAATTTTATCCATTTATACTCCACTTAATCCAAGTAGAGTTTATTTATGCTGAATTTTTTTCAATTAACACATGCATTTATTCTTATAAACTATCCATGCAATGAAATTTTGTGATTTAAAGCATGCATTTATTCTTATAAACTATCCATGCCTTTATTTTTAATGGGTTGATCCTCCACTTAATCCAAGTGGAGCTGATTCAATCTGAAATCTTGTCATTTAACGCATTTATTTATTCTTATGAACTAATCTGTGCTCTACTTATCCATGCAAAATTTTATTTCCATTTATTATTTTAATTGTTATTACCCATTCAATTGTTTTTTCATTGAGGATTAATTATTTATTTATATTACTAGCGATTTCTGTAATTATAAAAACATACCATTAACTTGTTACTCTGTAATCTTAATCTTAATTATGATGTCGTTCCGTTTGAATTATTTTCTTAATTGTTAAGCGTTTATTTCTCAATAATTTTAATTAAAAGTAATATACATTATTTTGGTAGTGTAATTATTACTTATTTAACCAACATTATAAAAAACATTCATAGTGATTATTGTATTTAAGTTTCAGTCGAATTGACTAAATTTATATTTCTAGGTAGGAATTGGTAGAAAATAATTTGAAAATATAATTGTAATAAATGAACAACATTAATGTGCCGTTCAGATTAAATAATGAAATAGCTCCGTAAACAATTGATTTGTAACAAAAAGGCACCTACTTTGCAGTCCATGGTCGTATACAGTATATCCAATAGGGCACTAATCACAACACTAATTGAATTGAACACACGAGTCACCACACTAAACCGAACTGCACTACCGAATTAACTTGGAGGGTATGGTGTCGCGGACCACAACCCCATCCCACCTAACCGGTCGATACAACGGTCGATGACAGACTGACAGGTCCGGCTCATGCGGCGTCTAATGGCGGCTAATGGCGGCGACTCATCCCTTGCTTCTGATTGGTCGACTTTGACGTTATGTTCAATCATGCGTATCGAAAACTTTCCCAACAGAATTGAAAATTTTCCCATACAATATTTGAATATTTCTTTGATAGTTTAATATCCAATTAAAATTTCATAATTAAATAAATTTAGAAAATATTAATTAATTGTATAAATTTATAAAGGGGACTAATTTTTATAAAAAATAAAAATCGAACAAGTATATAAAAAGATACATTAATATTATATCAACAAAAAAATATATTTATAAATTTTATAATAAAAAACAACACAATTAAAAGATATATAAATCTATTCCAGGTGATATTTGTTTAAAATTCAAATGTTGTATAGGAAAAATTTCAATTCGGTTGAAAAAGTTCTCGATACGCATGACTTAACAAACACTCGGCGTCGACCAATCAGACGCAAGAGATGAGTAGCCGACAGTAGCCGACATTTGCCGACATTAGCCGCTATATAAGAGGCTCTCGTGAGTCACACCAGTCAGTATGCTAGCCTAAGGGCAGTGCCTCAGATCAACTCGTGTGCAGAGTTGGAGGTAGCTGTGGAAGACTTTCAGGCTAGTATCTTGTCTGCTTACGAGAGTTCCACTACGGTGTCACCGAGGGCGCGCAGTAACTACTATGACGTTCCTCGTGGCATCAGAGCGCTGATCACGGAGAATAGGCGGCTCCGAAGAAGGTATACTTCAAGTCACTTGGACCGGGATAGGCTTGCCTTGAATAGGCATAGCCATCAGCTGAAAAAAGCTCTGAGGGACTTCCGGCTTGAAGTTTGGAATAGGAGATTGGAGGAGTTGTCTATACGTGATCACTCTGCATGGCGAATGCAGAAAGTGCTCAGGAGAGAGAAGATGGTAATCCCGCCTATTCATGGGGTGTTTGGTATCGCATACAGGGACGAAGACAAGGCGGAGGCGTTCGCGGAGACTCTTGTTGAGGAGTGTTCGCTGAACGTCCCGGCGGAAGACGAGGATGAGCAACATCTTGAGGATGTGCAGGTCCTCTGCAACAGGATTGCGCTTCACTCTCCTACGTTAGGTGGCCTCAAACCAGCTTCTTTAAAGGAGCTGAGGGAGATTGTTAAGCGCCTCAACAAGAAAAAGTGCCCGGGTTGCGATAACATCACCAATGTCATGATCCGCTTCCTACCGAAGAAGGCCATGTGTCACCTGGTCAAAATTGCTAACAGCATCCTGCGTTTCTGTTATTTCCCAGAAGTATGGAAACGAGCAATTGTCCTGATGATCCCTAAATCTGGGAAGAATCATACCTTCCCACAAAACTATCGGCCCATCAGTCTCCTGCCGGGGCTAGGTAAGGTTGTGGAGAGGGTGATCCTGAAAAGGCTGGCTGAGGAGTCGGAGACGCTGGAGGCCATTCCTGATCATCAATTTGGATTTAGGGCTGGCCATTCCGCTGAGCACCAAGTGCTCAGAGTGGTCAACCAGATCACTTCTGGGTTTAACAGAAAAGAGGCCACCGGCGCAGTGTTTCTGGATGTAGCCCGAGCTTTTGACAGGGTTTGGCACGATGGCTTAGTTGCCAAGATGAGCAACCTGGGGTTCTCCTGTAACCTGGTGAAGCTGATCCAGAGCTTCTTGTGTGGCAGAGATGCTGTAGTTAGAGTTGGGAAAGCGTACGCTAGTGCGCGTAGAATTTCGGCAGGGGTGCCTCAGGGTGCAGTCCTCTCTCCTATGTTGTACAGCATCTTTGCGTCTGACATGCCAGCCGGCAGTCGTGTTCTGATGGCGCAATACGCTGATGATACAGCTATTGTTTCTAGCCACAGAAACACCTCTGTTATATCCAAACGCCTGCAGGCAGCTATGGTAGATATCCAAAAATGGTGTGTCAGATGGAAGGTTAAGCTTAACCCGGGGAAATGCCAGGCGGTTCTCTTTCAGAAGAGAAGGCTTGGCGTGCCGGACAACATAGTTGTAGATGGCAACGTGGTGGCATGGGCTAAGGATGCGAAGTACCTTGGAGTTCTCCTTGACTCGCGCCTCACCTGGCAGTTGCATACGGATCGTGTGAAGGCTATTGCAAAGAGAGCTCTGGTGAAGCTCTATCCGATGCTTTGCCGTCAAAGCAGGATGAATCCTGCTGTGAAGATTCAAATCATCAGGGCGGTTGCCCGTAGCCAGCTTTCCTACTGTTCGTCAGTGTGGGGTTACGCGGCAAGAACGCACATCAGTAAACTAGCCAGAGTTGAGAGCGTGTGGTTGAGGATGTCCATGGGTGCCCCCTGGTTTGTCCGTAACAGGCAAATTTTCAGGGACATCCACTGGACGGAATTCCAAGAGTACATTAAGAAGAAGGCTTCTAAGTTCTTCACCATCGCGGCGGACCACCGCAACGCGTTAGTGAGGAAGGCGGCTTTAGGGCCGACTCTGGAGGAGCGTGTTTGGTTCGCCAGGACTGTTCACAGAATGCCCAGGGACATCCTGAACGTCATGGAATAGCGCTTGCGGTTGGTCGGCTTGACAGGGCAGGAGCCTGGCTACAGTTCTGGCGGTGAGCTACAGTTGCGGTGGCCGAAGAGCAGAAAAATTTGGGAAATTGTACCCCCTCTGTGGATGGGTTGGCTGTGGTTCGGTTGGGGTACTGGAGTTATCTTCAGTCCCTGGTGGAGCTGCGGCTGGCCACTCTGCAGAGGGCTCATATCCCCCTCCCCTGTGTGTTTGTTGAATGAGTGATGCTTACCCTGGATCCTGTTGTTTGGATACAGGAGTCGTGTGATGCTAGTGTACCCACGGCGGCGGTGCACGAGATGATACACGAATGTTGTGTTGTAATCTTGGTTTTAAAAAGGTTTCTACCTGTAAAACCGTATTCCTGTTTGCAGAGAGGACGTGTAGGTGGTTATAGGTTTGGTGGGTAGGCCCTTATGGCCAGCCCCACACTACTCAGCACTCGGTGCTGAGTGTGCGTAAATGCATTCCCCCACCTTTAAAAAAAAAAAAAAAAAAAAACACCAGTCAGTCTGTTATAGACCTCTGTATCGATCGGATGGGGGAGCTGGGGTGGTGGTCCGCGCTACCATACCCTCCCTCCTAGTTAATTCAGTAGGGCAGTTGCATGGATAGTTTATAAGAATAAATGCATGCTTTAAATGACAATATTTAAGATTAAATCAACTCTACTTGGATTAAGTGGAGTATGAATCAATTAAAAATAAATGCATGAATAGTTTATAAGAATCAATGCATGATTTAAATGACAATATTACAGAATAAATCAACTCTACTTGGATTAAGTGGAGTTTCTATCAATTAGAAATAAGTGCATGGATAAAACTTTGCATGAATAGTTTATAAGAATCAATGCATGATTTAAATGACAATATTACAGAATAAATCAACTCTACTTGGATTAAGTGGAGTTTCTATCAATTAGAAATAAGTGCACGGATAAAATTTTGCATGAATAGTTTATAAGAATCAATGCATGATTTAAATGACAATATTTCAGATTCAACTCTACTTGGATTAAGTGGAGTATCAATCGAATAGAAATAAATGCATGGATAAAATTTTACATGAATAGTTTATAAGAATCAATGCATGATTTAAATGACAATATTTCAGAATAAATCAACTCTACTTGGACTAAGTGGAGTTTCTACCAATTAGAAATAAGTGCATGGATAAAACTCTGCATGAATAGTTTATAAGTATCAATGCATGATTTAAATGACAATATTACGGAATAAATCAACTCTACTTGGATTAAGTGGACTTTCTATCAATTAAAAAAAAGTGCATGGATAAAACTTTGCATGAATAGTTTATGAGTATCAATGCATGATTTAAATGACAATATTACAGAATAAATCAACTCTACTTGGATTAAGTGGAGTTTCTATCAATTAGAAATAAGTGCATGGATAAAATTTTGCATGAATAGTTTATAAGAATCAATGCATGATTTAAATGACAATATTACAGAATAAATCAACTCTACTTGGATTAAGTGGAGTTTCTATCAATTATAAATAAGTGCATGGATAAAATTTTGCATGAATAGTTTATAAGAATCAATTCATGATTTAAATGACAATATTTCAGATTCAACTGTACTTGGATTAAGTGGAGTATCAATCGAATAGAAATAAATGCATGGATAAAACTCTGCATGAATAGTTTATAAGAATCAATGCATGATTTAAATGGCAATATTTCAGAATAAATCAACTCTACTTGGATTAAGTGTAGTTTCTATCAATTAGAAATAAGTGCATGGATAAAATTTTGCATGAATAGTTTATAAGAATCAATGCATGATTTAAATGACAATATTTCAGATTCAACTCTACTTGGATTAAGTGGAGTATCAATCGAATAGAAATAAATGCATGGATAAAATTTTGCATGAATAGTTAATAAGAATCAATGCATGATTTAAATGACAATATTTCAGATTCAACTCTACTTGGATTAAGTGGAGTATCAATCGAATAGAAATAAATGCATGGATAATACTTTGCATGAATAGTTTATAAGAATCAATGCATGATTTAAATGACAATGTTTCAGAATAAATAGACTCTACTTGGATTAAGTGGAGTTTCTACCAATTAGAAATAAGTGCATGGATAAAACTTTGCATGAATAGTTTATAAGAATCAATGCATGATTTAAATGACAATATTTCAGATTCAACTCTACTTGGATTAAGTGGAGTTTCTATCAATTAGAAATAAGTGCATGGATAAAACTCTGCATGAATAGTTTATAAGAATCAATGCATGATTTAAATGACAATATTTCAGAATAAATCAACTCTACTTGGATTAAGTGAAGTTTCTACCAATTAGATAAGAGTGCATGGATAAAACTCTGCATGAATAGTTTATGAGTATCAATGCATGATTTAAATGACAATATTTCAGAATAAATCAACTCTACTTGGAGTAAGTGGAGTTTCTATCAATTAGAAATAAGTGCATGGATAAAATTTTGCATGAATAGTTTATAAGAATCAATGCATGATTTAAATGACAATATTTCAGAATAAATCAACTCTACTTGGACTAAGTGGAGTTTCTACCAATTAGAAATAAGTGCATGGATAAAACTCTGCATGAATAGTTTATAAGTATCAATGCATGATTTAAATGACAATATTACGGAATAAATCAACTCTACTTGGATTAAGTGGAGTTTCTATCAATTAGAAAAAAGTGCATGGATAAAACTTTGCATGAAGAGTTTATAAGAATCAATGCATGATTTAAATGACAATATTACAGAATAAATCAACTCTACTTGGATTAAGTGAAGTTTCTATCAATTAGAGATAAGTGCATGGATAAAATTTTGCATGAATAGTTTATAAGAATGAATGCATGATTTAAATGACAATATTACAGAATAAATCAACTCTACTTGGATTAAGTGGAGTTTCTATCAATTATAAATAAGTGCATGGATAAAATTTTGCATGAATAGTTTATAAGAATCAATGCATGATATAAATGACAATATTTCAGATCCATCTCTACTTGGATTAAGTGGAGTATCAATCGAATAGAAGTAAATGCATGGATAAAACTTTGCATGAATAGTTTATAAGAATCAATGCATGATTTAAATGACAATATTACAGAATAAATCAACTCTACTTGGATTAAGTGGAGTTTCTATCAATTAGAAATAAGTGCATGGATAAAACTCTGCATGAATAGTTTATAAGAATCAATGCATGATTTAAATGGCAATATTTCAGAATAAATTAACTCTACTTGGATTAAGTGGAGTTTCTACCAATTAGAAATAAGTGCATGGATAAAACTCTGCATGAATAGTTTATAAGAATCAATGCATGATTTAAATGACAATGTTTCAGAATAAATCAACTCTACTTGGATTAAGTGGAGTATCAATCGAATAGAAATAAATGCATGAATAAAACTTTGCATGAATAGTTTATAAGAATCAATGCATGATTTAAATGACAATGTATCAGAATAAATCAACTCTACTTGGATTAAGTGGAGTATCAATTAGAAATAAGTGCATGGATAAAACTCTGCATAAATAGTTTATATAAATCAATGCATGATTTAAATGACAATGTTTCAGAATAAATCAACTCTACTTGGATTAAGTGGAGTTTCTACCAATTAGAAATAAGTGCATGGATAAAACTCTGCATGAATAGTTTATAAGAATCAATGCATGATTTAAATGGCAATATTTCAGAATAAATTAACTCTACTTGGATTAAGTGGAGTTTCTACCAATTAGAAATAAGTGCATGGATAAAACTCTGCATGAATAGTTTATAAGTATCAATGCATGATTTAAATGACAATATTTCAGAATAAATCAACTCTACTTGGATTAAGTGGAGTTTCTACCAATTAGAAATAAGTGCATGGATAAAACTCTGCATGAATAGTTTATAAGAATCAATGCATGATTTAAATGACAATATTACAGAATAAATCAACTCTACTTGGATTAAGTGGAGTATCAATTAGAAATAAGTGCATGGATAAAACTCTGCATAAATAGTTTATATAAATCAATGCATGATTTAAATGACAATGTTTCAGAATAAATCAACTCTACTTGGATTAAGTGGAGTTTCTACCAATTAGAAATAAGTGCATGGATAAAACTCTGCATGAATAGTTTATAAGAATCAATGCATGATTTAAATGGCAATATTTCAGAATAAATTAACTCTACTTGGATTAAGTGGAGTTTCTACCAATTAGAAATAAGTGCATGGATAAAACTCTGCATGAATAGTTTATAAGAATCAATGCATGATTTAAATGACAATGTTTCAGAATAAATCAACTCTACTTGGATTAAGTGGAGTATCAATCGAATAGAAATAAATGCATGAATAAAACTTTGCATGAATAGTTTATAAGAATCAATGCATGATTTAAATGACAATGTATCAGAATAAATCAACTCTACTTGGATTAAGTGGAGTATCAATTAGAAATAAGTGCATGGATAAAACTCTGCATAAATAGTTTATATAAATCAATGCATGATTTAAATGACAATGTTTCAGAATAAATCAACTCTACTTGGATTAAGTGGAGTTTCTACCAATTAGAAATAAGTGCATGGATAAAACTCTGCATGAATAGTTTATAAGAATCAATGCATGATTTAAATGGCAATATTTCAGAATAAATTAACTCTACTTGGATTAAGTGGAGTTTCTACCAATTAGAAATAAGTGCATGGATAAAACTCTGCATGAATAGTTTATAAGTATCAATGCATGATTTAAATGACAATATTTCAGAATAAATCAACTCTACTTGGATTAAGTGGAGTTTCTATCAATTAGAAATAAGTGCATGGATAAAACTTTGCATGAATAGTTTATAAGAATCAATGCATGATTTAAATGACAATATTACAGAATAAATCAACTCTACTTGGATTAAGTGGAGTTTCTATCAATTTGAAATAAGTGCATGGATAAAATTTTGCATGAATAGTATATAAGAATCAATGCATGATTTAAATGACAATATTACAGAATAAATCAACTCTACTTGGATTAAGTGGAGTTTCTATCAATTAGAAATAAGTGAATGGATAAAACTCTGCATGAATAGTTCATAAGTATCAATGCATGATTTAAATGACAATATTTCAGAATAAATCAACTCTACTTGGATTAAGTGGAATTTCTATCAATTAGAAATAAGTGCATGGACAAAACTTTGCATGAATAGTTTATAAGAATCAATGCATGATTTAAATGACAATATTTCAGATTCAACTCTACTTGGATTAAGTGGAGTATCAATCGAATAGAAATAAATGCATGGATAAAACTTTGCATGAATAGTTTATAAGTATCAATGCATGATTTAAATGACAATATTTCAGAATAAATCAACTCTACTTCGATTAAATGGAGTTTCTATCAATTAGAAATAAGTGCATGGAAAAAATTTTGCATGAATAGTTTATAAGTATCAATGCATGATTTAAATGACAATATTTCAGAATAAATTAACTCTACTTAGATTAAGTGGAGTATAATTGGAAAATATTTTGCATGATAGTTTATAAGAATAAGTGCATGCATTAAATGACAAAATTTCACTGCATGGATAGTTTATAAGAATAAATGCATGTGTTAAATGAAAAAATTTCAGCGTAAATAAACTCTACTTGGATTAAGTGGAGGATAAATGGATAAAATTTTGCATGATAGTTTATAAGAATAAGTGCATGCATTAAATGACAAAATTTCATTGCATGGATAGTTTATAAGAATAAATGCATGTGTTAAATGAAAAAATTTCAGCATAAATAAAATCTACTTGGATTAAGTGGAGTATAAATGGATAAAATTTTGCATGATAGGTTATAAGAATAAGTGCATGCATTAAATGACAAAATTTCATTGCATGGATAACTATCCGAATAAATGCATGTGTTAAATGAAAAAATTTCAGCATAAATAAACTCTACTTGGATTAAGTGGAGTGTAAATGGATAAAACTTTGCAAGGATAGTTTATAAGAATAAATGCATGCATTAAATGGAAGAATTTCAGCATAAATAAACTCTACTTGGATTACGTGGAGTATCAACCAATTAATAATAAATGCATGGAATAAACTTTGCATGGTTAAGCATAGCATCGATTAGTTAATAAGAATAAACGCAAATTATATTAATGAAGGTGTTTGATTAATTTCAGGTAGGTCCAGAACGAGACTAGTTAAAGTTAAAGGCAACTGGCAACGCAAAGTAAGTTGGATCATATATATATATATATATATATATATATATATATATATATGTTTTTGAAAAATGTAAGAAAGATATCTTTTATTATTTTCAGGAATGGTTTATTTTTATTTTCTTTGTCCAATCTAATCAAATATTCCTTTCAGCTCAAATAAATTAATGATACAGTTATGTTAAATGTTTGTTTGGTATTATTTTCAGGAATATTTTATTCATTTATATGTCTTTTAAATAATACTAATAAGGTCCTCTCTTTCAGCTTAGTTAAATAAAAGAAAATTTGGTTTGTTTTATTTTCATCACATTTATTGGACAAAATCCCTAGCCTAAAAATTCCCTTTTTGTTCGTCATATTATTTACCAACAAATTCCCTTTTTGTTCGTCATATTATTGACCAACAAATTCTCTTTTTGTTCGTCATATTATTGACCCACAAATTCCTTTCTTGTTCGTCAAATTATTGGCCAATAAATTTCCTTTTTGTTCATTTTTAAATTATTTTTTTATTTGCAGGAATTCATAATAATTAATAATTTTAATTTATTTACAGATAATAGAGTATTTAGATTTTAGTAAAATGTAACTTAGTGTTGGGCTGCATTTACTCAGCGAGGATTAATATCTTTGAATTGAATAGTTTTCGCCGTAAATGCAGCGACAAGCTCACCTACAAATTACTAACCCAAAATTGTATTTTTAAATTGTTAGGCTTGTCATAGGATTTTCAAAATTGTACTTCTTCTGCAGAGATACAAGTTTGAATTATGTCCTATCTGATGACGCACGAAATGCAGAAACAAGCAGGAATATAATTTTGGGTATTTTACAATATTATATATTTAAAACATTTATTAATATGTATATTTTTAATTGTAAGAATTTTTAAAGACTAGTTTGCTTACCTTCCTCCTTAACTTATCAAATACCTCGTTCAAGTTGATAAAAATATTAATTATCACTGCGAATCTTATTCAAATGTTTCTCAGACATCAAAAATCGCAAAACCTCAAAATCCCAAAATCGCTTATTTTCCCCTTCTCCTATCCACAATTGCAATTATAAGAAAAGCAATGGCGGTGACCACACAAAATTACACAGCCTACTTGACTGGCGCGATTTGGCCCCATATTCTTTCATCTTTCTCTAACTCACCTTAATATCTGCCTCTCGCACTTTTACAGAGACAAATAAAAAATTCGAATTTTGAATCTAATAGAAACAAATTAATTAATTATAAAACATTTTTGCTTAATTATTTTATTATTAAATTAAATAATTTCTGTTGGTTCGTAACAAATTGATAACTACTTGTCTTGTTGTCTGTTTTATTCAAATTATATTTTGGAAATCGGTTTAGGAATTCAAAAATAGTGTGATAGTAATAATGTTGAGGTATCTCAAAATTAAATTTAATGTTTAATTAATCTAAAAAGAAATTTAAATAAAACATCTAAATTGTCTAAATACCGAATAAAAACGGAGGCTTGTTTGTTATATTCTTTCCAAAATTAAAGATTTAAGTAATTTTTTATATGCGATTGCAGAAAGGAGGATGTTTATTTTAAAAGTTGAATAGTTAAGTGTTATTGTTTTGTAAAATATTAATTAATATAATGTTTTATTTGTTTATATTTAATTTGAATTATATTAGTAAAAATTATAATTTAACTTATAAACTTAAAAGTATATTCGTTAGACAACAATAATTTAATATTTTTGTGTAATTAATAAAATCCATGATTGTAATTTTAAAATACGAAATTACACTTAAGTACATTAATTAGAGATTATAAACGTCTGTGAATTTCGCGATTTATATATTTATATATTAATCTCAAATTATATATCAACAACCACGTTGGGGATTTGCACCGAGTTTTATATTTCCAAGTTTATGTAATACTATAAGAACACTTGTTTACTTCGCGACTGATGTGGGACCACACAGTTGCGTTCCGATTCAGCAACCGAACCCTGCCGAGTTCAAAGATGTCGAACGTGTCTAATGAGAATAACCAGTTCACAGAAAGTCAGTTCTGTAAAATGGCCGCGCTGTCTTACACCCACACACATATGGATTGTACTCGTTTCTGGGTTTCGTGACCTCGATTTATGCCCCTCCCACAAATGCAGATACTGTCAAAATCATCTGTCTATTATATTTCTTGAAGATGTCCGGAAATAAAAAAATTGAAGAAGGTTTAGAACATATAAGGAATGCTGAGAAAAGGTACTACATTATATTTATAATACACGCAAAAATTGTATTATAATATGTGTTTTAGCTTGAAAACAAGTCTTTTGAAATGGCGACCTGATTATGACAATGCGGCAGACGAATATAATAAAGCAGGTTTGTTGATAAAGTTCTGAATGAATCAGTTAATAATATTTAATTTCTCCTAGCAACATGCTTCCGGAATGCAAAATCCTATGATCAGTGCAAGGACTGTTTGTTAAAGGCTGTTGAGTGCCATAAACAAAATAGAGCGTATCCTTTTAATTATTAAAATATTTTAAAACATCTATTTTATTTTAAAATATTTCCTTAATGTATGTTATGATAGTTTATTTTATGCGGCAAGAGCTCTGGATCAAATTATTCTGATTTGCAAGGAAATGGGAAATTTCAGAGAAATATATCAACACGCAGAAGCTGCTGCTAATATGTATCAGACTCATGGAAGCGGAGAGTCTGCTGCATCATCTTTGGACAAGGCAGCTAAAATTCTAGAATCACACAACCCAGAGGAGGCTTTGAAATTATACCAACATGCTGCAGATATTGCAATTGTATGTTGTCTGTTATCTTATTGGATAGTATTTTCAATCATATATCTTTCTAGGTTCAAGATAGTTCCAGACAAGCTGCAGAATATGTCAGTAAACTCGCACGAATCTATGTTAAAATGCAACAGTATGTGCACATTAATTTTAATTTAGTATATTTTACAGTTAAATTTTAGATATGACTTGGCAGCAGATGCTATTAGACGTGAGCTAGGATTACATCAAGAAAATGAATCTTATCAAGCTACTGGAAGGCTTGTAGTAGCATTAGTTTTAGTTCAACTAGCAAGGGGAGATGTAGTGGCAGCTGAAAAAGCTTTCAAGGAATGGGGTAAGGAATTCAATATTTCCAATCACCTAAACATATTTTTTAAACAAATTATTTTTGAAGGAAATTACTGTGAAGGTCCAGAGGTTCAAACATTGGAGACACTTCTGCAGGCATATGATGAGGAGGATCCAGAGAACGCTAAGAGAGCATTAAACAGTCCATTCATAAAACACATGGATGTTGAATATGCTATTCTTGCAAGGGACATGCCATTACCTCAGGGCATAATAGTTCCTCAAAAAGTTACAGTCAGGGAAAATGCTGCACCATCATACGTTTCGCCGAATTCTCAATCGTTACAAAAGGTAATTTTGTAACTTTTGGATAATTATGTTAATGTAATATATGTTTCACAATTTATAGGAGGACTCTGTGGAGGGTAAAATGGATAGTCAGCCCCCAACTACAAAGGAACCCAGTGACGACGAACTTGAAGAAGGAGGATTATGCTAAAAATTCAATGGATAACTCCTATCAACCTTTTATTTATAGCTTTAAAATTAATTTATTTAATCTATATGTATGTATATATCGATTTTATATATAGCATTCCTTAAAAACCACAGTTCAAATCGGATATAGCAATATTTTTAATGGTATCTTTTAATGTTAATGCCATATTCTCTATATAATTATTACTAAGTTGTGAAACTGCTATACTATAACTATACTAAATAATATATGACGCACTATTTTTTAAAACTCATCAGTGGCCTAATCGAAGCAAATAGATATTGCTATACCTGCATTACACAGAGTTTTATTTACTGAATATTTGCAACTTGGTGACTAATTTGTAGGCAATATGTTTTTGTGATTTTAAACATTTAATTTTATTTAAATGTTGTTATTTAAACATTCAATAATGCAAATGTATGTAAATGTAAACTTAAATAAAAAATTAGATGAGCCATGCATTATAATTATAATGATGAACAGAACCATGATGTTGAATTAGAGACACAAAAATGAAATAAAAATATTCCATCAAATTTCAGTTTACTATTTATAATACGACATTTAACTTTTTTTGATTAGCTGCGATTTGCTCTTTTATTAACTAACACGATTTTCGATTTGCTACAGTAAAATACCATATGTTTTGATCATTAAAATAATATGTATATTTCATAATTTAATATTTTACATTCATGCAACAATATGTATTCATCTACTATCTACAAATTACCTAATGAGAATTGATAGTCAAAAAATAGAATTTATAATTGACATAAAGTAATTATAACATAACTTGATATGCAACTCCAACAGATAAAAAATTTAGCCCAAATAGGTAATTTTAATTTATAACAGGCATATAAATATTATATATCAAGTTATTAAAATAATATTCTTAACACACATTCACATTATATAACATCTTTTCTAATAAGGACATGGTATTTTAATTAATATTTTATACCCAATTATCTTATATTGATATAAATTTGCAAGCAATCACCAAAATTTACAAAATTACCAGCAAATCTAATCAATTTCCATCATATTAAACAATACAAGCAAGAATCTCATGAACTTAAATAGCAATGGTTATAAATAAGTACAATTGTTAATAAAAATCGAACAGATACAAGACCTTAAAATCATAATAAAAAGTATAAAATGCATTGCTGACGCCATAATACAACGTTTAAATGTTTACTTATTTAGACTTTCCCACAATTCATCATCGCCCCACTTATCGTCCCAAGTATTTTTCTTTTGTTCCTTGGATTTTTTTTCCTTTTTACTAGATTTGTGGCTCATGTCTGATGGAGTTGTAGCATTGCTGCTGGCGAAATCCCTGCTATCGGACTGATAACCTTGGCTATCATTCTGGTACCCCCAGCTGCCATCCCAGTTTTGATTAGGACTTTTTGGACTTGACGCCCTGCGAAATATCGCATTAATTATTAAATGTTTTTTTACTGTTTCCTGTCAAATAAGTTAATAGTGACAATTACTGGTTTATTTCTTTATTACACAATTTTCCAATATGAATTTGTAAATGATACACTTATTAAACGACTTATTAAAGACAACATTCTTACTTTGAACCCTGTTGGCTACTGCAGCTCCAATCTTCTTCACGTACATATCCATTACTGCTGCTAACAAGAGATGACCTCTCACCTGGAGATTGATAGTTTTCACCTCCCACTTGGCCATAACCACTAGGACTATAGTCTCCTCCTGTGTTTGTGCCGCTTACTTCTTTCCATCCTTTTCTTCCCATTTCTCCTAACTAAATTATAATTCGTATATATGGTGACATTTTATTATGGAATCTCTTCTGCATTATTCAAACCATAAATTACATTTGAAAATTACTTATATAATTTATCCATTTATTTAGATTAGTTTAAGATAATTAAAAAAATTAAAAGTTAATTGAAGGTGCAATTTACTTTGGTTTAATGTTCTACAACAAGTATGATAAAGTTTGTCAGATGTTAGATTAATTATTGAATATATTAAACTTTTTTAGTTGAATTACAATACAGACATCAGGCATTAGAGAAAAAAGAAATAAAGAATTCAGGAAGCAAAATACACTTTTTAAATTACTTCCAACTTATATAGGAATAAGACCAGATTATTTAAGAAAAAATATTTAAAACTAACCCAGCCACCATCTGCCAAAGTTTGTCATAAATCTTGTAGAACCCATTGCTTAATAAATAATGATGGTTAAAATTATATTCAAAAACCATACCTTGTTGGCTAAGGTAGAAACTTGACTTCCAACGTCCTCTATTAATTTACCTTCTTTAACCTAATTTGTAAAAAAAAAAATAAAATAAAAAAGTAAAATAAATATAATAAGCATGTTATAGTAAAGTAAAGGACTATATAAATAGACAGAAGATATTGTTTAGTAATTTGAAACAATTTATTAAATCATATGTTCATCTCATTTTAATTATACCTATTTATGGCAATTTAAACATTTAACTTTATTCACATGCTTATTAGTTAACTAAAAATGTTTACCAAGGTGTATTTAAATTAAAAATAACAAAAATAAAATTAACATAATTATCAAATACCAGTATATAACTCAACATATTTAGATAACTAAACATAAAAATACACCAGGCAGAAAATTAAAAAAAAAAATAAATAAAACAAACCTTTTCCCCTACATGAGAGCTTATATCAACTACCTTCTGACTGGCAATTCCTCCATACTTCACAGCATTTTCAGTTGCTTTACTAGCAATTTTGGTTGCAGAACTTGACAGAAATGACCAACCCTAAGTAAATTCAACTTGTTAAAATCACTATTTAAAGACACACAAGCAACTTACACTAGCTAAAGAAGACATGGCAGTGTCAACAAATTCTTGAGATTGACTTCTTGGAGGAGCTTCTTTTGTATAACCAAAACCTCCATATTTTCCACCTTGACTTGGTGGCAAATCACTGTAATAAAATTATAATGTAATTACTTAATATCTTATCTTATAAATCCTAGTAATAAAATTGGATAACTTACTCTCTTCGCATGGCATTTTCAGCTTGTCTTTTGGCAAAGAAGGCTTCCTTTTGGTCTTTGAACTCTGTAGAGTTATAATTCTGATAGCCTCCTTGATAACTTTCAGAATTATTGTAGGACTGGTATGTATTGGAAGAATTGGAATAATTGCTGTTTGAGCTATAACTTTGATTGGAGGAACTAACTAAACCACCAGTATAATTTTGTGCTGGACTTTTCTTTTCATCCCATGGCTTACCCTGGGCTAAAGTGGAAATCTAACAACAATAAAAAATTAAGAAAATGTAATGAAAATACATAATGATAACCCACCTTGTCTCTATAAAGTGCAGCTGCTTTAGTGTTGTATTTCTGTTGAATAGTCATGCTGTCATCATAATCTGGTTGAGCCTCAAAAAATACTCTAGCATTTCTATTTCCCCCGACTTTCATTTTATCTAATTCTATATCCTTCCATTTATCCATAGTCACAGATCTTACAAATGAAAGATGTACCCCTAATCCGCGATGTTTTCCTGAGCATTCCAAACATATCCATATCCCATATGTTACAGACACCCATTGAGGATTATGTGTCCCACATTCAAAGCATTTCTTAAAACAATATTCATTAGGAAATCAACAAGTTTCACTCAAAAATATGTTTACTTACATCATTTTCATTATGCGGTTTGAGTTCTTGTAAAAAACGACGTGTCCTTGGGCTAGCCATGGTTTAACTAAATTGTATAGAAATTAAAATTATAACGGATTGTTAAAGTATGATAAGGAATAAATCATAAATACTAATTACAAGATCGACAAACTAGAGCTGTCAGGATGACAGCTCGATGTGCCAAATGTATCTACGTGTTCAACAGTAGATTTCTTAGAGTAGATCTAAATTTGATGCCTGTTCCGAAAGTGGATAATCCATACATGTAAAATTATTTTTGATAGAAAACATTGATTACAAAATTAATTTATTTTTAAAACATTTTTATAAAAAATAAACATCTAACCTATTACTTAATATAGATATATTTTGTTTAAACTTGATAAAAAGTTGTCTAATCTGATCAAAATTCATAATTTTCTTAATGAACTCAAGTTAACTTTTACTCTCCAAATTAATAAAATATAAATAGTATTTCAATAAGTTTTAAATTTACTTTGAAAAATCTTTATGTATTTTTATTGATTTAAATGCCGTAAATTTTGACACTTCATAATTAAAGGTTAGGAATATATTATAGGTTAGTCTAATGTAGAAATGGCTTTGATTAAATCAATATGTGTTTTAACAATATATTTTACTTCGCTATTAACAATATCCGGCGCCCTTTATGAAGATCAAGTTGGAAAGTTCGATTGGAAGAAGTCCTTTGTGGGAAAACCAAAATTTGCTGAGTTTGATGGAAGGAGAATAATTGTTGGGACTGATGAAAATGTCGTAGCTGCTTTAAGTCCAAAGAGCGGAAATATCTTGTGGCGTCAAGTTTTAGAAGACCCTAAGAAACACAGTATTAAATACTTAAAAGTTGCAAGTGAGATTTATTCAGTTAGTGGTGATGACACTACCTGGATTTTAAGAGTTTGGGATTCAGCAAGTGGCAGTCTAATAAATGAGTGGATATCAACCTATGATAAACGTATTCCATATGAATTTGAAGTAAATGGTGAGAGTTTATATTTTGTTGGCCATGATGATTCTACATTAATAGTGAAAATTTATGATATACAAAGAGGAATTGTTAAGCAGAACTTTGTAATACCTTTCACCTCACAAAAGGAAAGTACTCATTGTGTACTAAGTAAATTATATTATTCTTGTGCTGTTGGAAAAGAAGTACATTATCTCCAAATTAATGAAAATTCTAAAAAAGAAGTTGCAACCTTTGATAAATCTATTGACAACATTAAAATAAAACCTTATTCTGATAAGGATCCAGCAATTCTGGTAATAACCAGCCCTGTAAATGCACAAATCTTATATTATAAAGATGGACAGCATGTTCTACATCCTTTAGATGTAATGCCAAATGCTATAGGACTATCTCATTCAGGAAAATCAGTTGCATTTCATTTGGAAGGTACAAAGAATCCCACCCACATCCTAATAAAATCTACCATCATAGAGGATTCAGATGAATTGTCTGAAGAATTTGAGTATCCTCAAGGATTGGGAAAACCTGATATTGCTGCAGGACAGTGTTCAGATAGTTCTTGTAACTTACTTCTTTCAAGTGCTGATGATGCCCTTTTGCTTGTGAAATTCCCTGAAGGCAAAGTTTTATGGACCAGAGAAGAAGCTTTGAGCCAGATTGTGGCTTCTGAATTTCTTGAATTACCTGTTTCTGAGCTAGATGCATCCATTGAAGATGAATTCACTGAAAACAATGTTATTGGTATGTTCTTCCACAGAATTTCAACACAGGCAAAACAATTAGCCAGTCTGTTTGGGAATCAACTGTTATCAAAAACTGGACTGGTCAGGGATGACTTTGGACTTCATAAAATCATTGTTGTTGCCACAAAGTCAGGAAAATTGTTTGGCATTGATACATTAACTGGTTCCCTGGCCTGGACCTATAGGCTACCAAACATAAGACCATTCAAGGTTTTGGGAAATGATAAAATGTTTTTACATGTCCAACGTTCAACAAGATATTCACCTTTTCCTGCTCAATGCATTTTATTAGCAGAAGATGCAAATACTGGTTATGGAGTTTTTATTCAGTTTGATCCTATAACAGGTTTCTCAGAAAACTCAATTGTTAAGCTAAACTACAGAATTAGGCAAGCAACTTTGTTACCAACCGAAGATAAAGACCACATTAAGCCATTAATTGTGTTATCAGAAGACAATGAAGTTTTCATATATCCTGAAAGTGCAAATGCAATGATTTCAACTAAAGGATCAAACACATATCTTTATACAGTTGATTCAAGAACAAAAGAATTAAAAGGATTTTATTTGCATAGGGAACAAAATTCTTTAGAAGCAATACCCAGCTGGACTGTTAATCTTGGAGATGCCCACCTAGTTGCTTTAAGTGCAAAGTCGCCTATTGAAAGAGTACATTCCCAAGGAAGAGTTCTACCTGACCGTTCAGTACATTACAAATATGTCAATCCCAATTTACTGGCCCTTGCCACATTATCTGATGATCCAGTTCATAAAAGTGTATTGAGTATTTACTTAATTGATGCTGTCAATGGATTTGTAGTTTACTCAACATCACATAAAAGAGCAAAAGGACCCATTCACCTGGTACATTCTGAAAATTGGTTGGTGTATTCATTCTTCAGTGAGAGATATAGGAGAACTGAAGTGGTTGCTGCTGAGTTATATGAGGGACCTACTCAAAGCAATAGTACTGTATTCAGTTCATTGGCAGTAAGTCAGTTAACTCAAGTTTTGACCCAATCATACATCTTGCCATCATTCCCCTTAACCATGGCAGTAAGTCTTACTGAAAGAGGTATAACTAATAAGTATTTGTTCTTTGCCTTAAATAGTGGAGTTGTGGAAATTCCTTGGTTATTATTGCAACCCAGATTTGCTGATGCGGCTTGTGGCCCAGAGGAAAGTTGCATACCCTATATGCCTGAAATTCCATTGCCCCATGAAGCTTATATAAACTATAACCAAACCTTGGGAAGAATTAGTGGTATAGCTGTAGCTCCAGCCAAACTTGAGAGTACTAGTCATGTTTTAGTGTATGGTTTAGATTTATTCTACACAAGAGTAGCACCATCAAAGACTTTTGATTTATTAAAGGAAGACTTTGATCACATCCTAATTATTCTAGTTTTAGTGGGTCTTATTGTAGCATCATTTATTAGCAAATATTTTGCTGCACAAAAGGTATTAAAACAAGCATGGAAATAGTGTAATTTAATAATATTAGATAAATTGTGTTTGTAAATTAGACCATGTTTCTGCCAAAGGGCTTGTAAAATTGCACTTATTTATTAAATAGGGTAATTAGAATAATTTGATACAATATATTTCATACATAAGTTTTGTAAAATAAGGTGTTTATGGTGACTGAAAAAATGTTAACTTTTGTATATTGTATGTTGTTCATAATAAATAAAAATGTACAAATAAATTTGACCAAATATATGATGAGTTTTATTTGATATTATCCCTCATTCATCTGTTCACATACTGTAAAGCATAATAGATTCAGGTCTGGTAACCTTGGAGACCAATTTATAGGAGTATCATTCGATATTTAAATTTGAGAAGCTCTATTTACATCAAGAGAAACTTAAAAAAGTTGATTTTCTTTATTATTAGATGTATTTTACCTGCTTGCCAAATTTTGACCACCTAAGACACTTTGTACAATTTTATGTTATTACATTTATTGTACGTTTTAAACAATTTTAATATAACATACAATTTTTTGAATGTAAAAAACTTAAATTTAAATTAATTTTTAAGTATAACAATTATCTTAATTTGTTGCCTTTACGTTTATATTATTTTAATACTCGATATTTATTTAATTACCAGAGTGTACTTTTTAAGTACAACTGTAATTTAGTAAAATATTATTTAAATAAAATAAATTTTTTGGTTGTAAAATAACATACCTGCAGGTAGTAGCTTGATGATGTTAATTATAAGTTTAAATCATTGTAAAATAATAATAAATGTCTGCTTTAGTTAAAATTTTATTAGGTCTCCCGTATCAAAACAATTTATTTTGGGTTTTTAATAATAGATGGTGTTTTGATCAGTTTGTGTCTTGACGTTTCGGAGGTCGGTTTACCTTCCAGTTAAAATAACTTTAATCATAATTATTAATTAAAAACAAAAATTCAGTTTTATTTCAAAAGTTAATTACAGTTCATAAGTATGTCTGTTGCAATGTTTGTTAGTTTTTAAACGATTAGAGGTTAGTTATCCATTAAGTAGCGCTAGAAAGTATGTATTTTTCGAATTTTCTGAGACTTAATAACTAAACTACAACAATTTATCATTACTAATAATATCCAGGAAACTTAATAGCACCGGGGCATGTTGTGCTTTACGTTGTTCTGTGGGTGTAACATGCAGAACAACGTTTCGCACACAAATGCAAGAAAATCCGTAACTGTATTCCATGTAGTTAGATAGTTTCAAGCATCAGTGCAACAACAACTTTGATAAACACGAGATTCTCATTCTGTCAGAATACTTAAATTTAAAATCCATCGAACCATTAATGAAATGGGAAAGTCAGGAGTGGTGGTCTCTATTAGGTGAATTTTTCAGTTGAATTTCGAACGCGGAGGCGAGTGGTCGACCGATCTTCCACTGCTGTGCAATATATATAAATCTACTTCAACGTGTGTGTTATTTGTGATTTTGTTTACTTAACGTGGTTCGTCGGTGACTACTGAAGATTTTAGAACGAGACAAAGGAATTATTCAAAGGTAAGACGATAAATTCAGTGGCCTTCAATTGAATTGAAATGCATTTTTATCTTTTTCCGTGTGATTATCTGTATTAAATATGACTACAAACGATTAAATGTTATAATTGATGTCTAGATAAAAATGGTTTTGGGCCTACAAAAAGGTTTTTAATTAAGTCATATAACCTCAAAATGAATTGGGCATTTAATTTGTCGCAGGGTGGGTTTATTCACCTCTTGTTTAAGTTCAAGTTACAATTTTATTCATAATATTTTTAAGGTAGTTTATTTATTAAACAACAAACATATCTATTTGCAATCCTTGTAACTATTTTAATGCTAACACCTTCTGGTGTTGATTCTTTGTTTATACACCTGTCTACAATTTATTATTTATAGATGTGTTCTGTATAATACACATATAATAATGTGGGTCACACTTAAAGTTGTTACAGATACAAATAAAGTGGACAATTTTAGATTATCCACTTTAATAATCAAATTCAACTGGGTAATGTATGATTTTTGTTGTGTAGAATATTGAAATTTGAAGTATGCTTATAAAAACAATTGTTATACTGTTTCAATTTAATATTTGAACTCTTTAATTTGAGTGAAATCATTTGATAAATATTAATACAAATTATTTATCTAATGTGGTATCTATTTTATTAGTTGGAGTCCATAATAATGAAATATGTAATTTAGAATTTAATATGTAATTCACACAGAATACATCAAAACAATATGGGTCCTATAAATTCTCTTTCTAAAAACTTCCCTGGAGAACATATGTGACCATCGAGGCATGTTGCTAAAAATTACCTTTTCTTGAATAACCTTTAATTCGAATCGATGAATTGTCTACATATTCACGTACATTAATTATATTATCATCAAACAACAAATTTATTTCATTTACGTTATCACAAACCCAATTTGTATGTTGAAGTTTGCTAATTTTATGAGCCATTAAGCTTACTAAAAACATGACAAACTTATTTATTATTTATTTCTCAATTTATCATAAAAAATCAGTTATATAAGATTAAATGAAATTTCAATAAGTCTATTTATAATATAATAATATTAAACAAATTTTAAATATATTTTAGATTAGGGCATGATAGTTCCCCCTGGTCTATTATATGAGACGTTACTCCCAACACTTAACAAAAAACTAGTTCACCACACACACTTTTTATAATATGAACAAAGAGTATAACTGGTTTTGTTTTATACCCTAATATTGTTAATTGAATAATAGAAATCGTTAAAATAAGAAAGCACAATTGATATGTTGTGAATTTAAATTATTGAGGTATATTGAGTAATTTGAGGAATGGCATAAAAGTTGTAACGTATAGAAAAAGTAGTATGCTTATTTTAAAGAAAAGGGTGTAATTACATACATCTTTAGTGGTTCGAAAAGTTCCTACAAAGCTTTCGATCAAGCTGGACTGTTTTCTGAACTTTATAAGTAAGAAAAATAAAAAAAAAAACGAATAAATTTCTCTTTACACTGACATATATCAATGATAAAAAATGGTAAAGGTCAACAAAAAATACGATAATAATGTTAGACCATTTGTTTCATATTATAAATCCAAAAATACAAAGCAGGAGAAAGTATTTTCTACTAAATAATTAGAAGATTGTTTAAAATATTTCTCATAATAGTTATTGAACTTGTTACGTAATATATATATGTAGGCATACCTATGACATAACTAGTTTTTAGATCCACCAACGCATACTAAAAAGTATAAACTCTGTATAATAATTGTTGTTGTATTTTATTTGAAGTTTACCATTTATTTTGATAGAGTATTTGGGAATTACTAAAGACGACCAATTTAAAACCTCAACAAACTAAAGAAGGGAAGTGTGAGTTATCTCTCTACAAACATTTACACCTTTCATCACTTGCCGACTAGACAGTTAGTCATTTGAATGTCGTTATAAAGGCTTTTACCCTATGGAAGTACATTTTATCGACAAAGAAGCTCAAAGGATTTTTACAACTCATGAACATGAACTATTCCGTTATTACAGAGTATATATATAGACATTCGTAAAAAACTAATGTGGAAAGGTCAATCATGTATGAACCGCCAATTGGGATCTGCACTCCTGTGTCTGCAGTGGAACAAGGCTCGACGGGCGGCGGGACGTTTCGATCGGTATCCGCAGAGCTGTAGCAGGACGGCTATGACTCATGGGGAATGATTCTGCCTCCACCCGCGCTTGATCCTCACTCATACCACGGACCAAAGACCGGCTCTCAGTTAGCGCGATCAATGTCTGCGATTATCATGAGTATATCTGTATTATCTGTTTATTCGCTAGTTTTACGAGGAGCTTAACATTGATACTAGTGTTTTGGTTTAACTTGCACATATTACTTAGAAATGTTTATTGTCTAATAACAATAAACAATTATTATTTATATTCATTAGTAATTTAATATTGTTAATTACAAGAAACACTTTTGGTATTTAATCATAAATATTAAACAGTTTATAACTGATTGTCATTACAAGGTAAAGTTACATTATCACAATAGGTTTATGCCTTTATATAGTTTCTTTCACGAGGAAATTGATTCTTGTTAGACAATTCCTGATATCCAATTGTTTAAGCCGGAAGTTGCTTATAATTCGGTCTATGGGAAGTTCTTTATCCGGTCTGTTATAACACACGTACTCGAATCGAGTACTATATTTAAAATTTCCAGAAACAATTATAATTTGTGCGAACGTGTGAAATAAATGACACTTGAAGAAAGACTCAATGAAAAATGACGAAAATGAACTGGTCATCAGCATTTAAGCAAAATAATTAATGTAACATATACTGCCACTAAAAATAGCCAATGACACAAATAAAGCAGTATAAATCTGTGCGTCTAAAAATATTCGAAAAGAAACAAAACCCGATGCATAATCCGTTCGCTCTACAACTAATACATGATGGTCTAGAGGTGTCTGCTATGAAGTATATTTTAACAGAAATTCTGCGTTAGTTTTGGTACGATGTATTTAAATTTGTTCTAGGATTGAATTTTACATATTTAAATAATATTTTCCGAATTTCAGATGTGGAAAAATACAAGTATTGGTAATCTACAAATTTGATCAGTGACTATTATATTTATAGTACTTTCTATTCCTTGCCAAAACTCATGTAAATTGATTTATTTTTATATTTTGACTTCCGCACAAAGATTTTGAATATCACATATTTTTATTTTTCATATATTTATATATATTCAAATGTAAAAATGTTAATTTTTCTATGTTCACCTACTGATAGTAGTGTGTCAAGGATGGCATTTGTTTTTTATTTAATTTAATATTAATTTTATATATGGGGAATACTTATATCAATCGAAATGTTTTTTAATATTCAAATATACATTGAGTTCTAATAACAAAATTATCGGTGTTTTAAGCAGCACAGAATTAAACGTAAATAACGAACACCCTGTATAGAATTTGTGATTACTAACAATGACTTTTTATAGGAAGGTCCTTACTTTACGTGTATGCCAAAGATGATAAGATCAAAATTGGTGGTTTTACAGACATTTTAGTTAGATCATTAATCTGATAATATTTTTAGAAAAATATTTTTTCAGTTAAAAACTATGGGGTTTGGATATGGTATATTTATTTTATTTAAAATTACATAAAGATTTTAAAATCCAAAAATATACGGGGTGTTTCAATTGAAATAACAAAGTTAATGACACCTCTGGCGAAATATATTATATATTTGAAACAAAAGTAGTTCAAGTCAAGCTATAATTGCTGTAAAAATTTCAAATCAATATCATTTTTAGTTTTCTATAAACTTTAATGAAGAAAGGTGACCCATTTGTTTCATTAATTACATTCGTTTTTATTTCTTCTTCGAAAATTGTCTTATATCAAATAAATAACTAACTATTGAGTTCTATGTATATTACATGATATATTTATTTTATTTAAAATTATATATAGATTTTAAATTTTAAAAATATACAGGGTGTTTCAAATGAAATAACACAGTTGATGTCACTTCTGGAGAAATAGGAAATGAAATTTTATTTAAAACAAATTAGAAAAGTAGTTCAAGTCAAGCTATAATTGCTGTAAAAATAAAATAAAATATATTATATATATATATATATATATATATATATATATATATATATATATATATATATATATATATATAAAATTAATACCACTTTTAGTTTTCTATAAATTTTAATGAAAAAAAGTGACCCATTTGTTTCATCAATTACATTCTTTTTTATTTTTTCTTCGGAAATTGTCTTATATCAAATAAATAACTAACCATTGGGTTTAGGTATATTACATGGTATACTTATTTTATTTATAATAACATAGGGATTTTAAAATCTCAAAAATATACAGGGTGTTTCAAAATGAAATATCAAAGTTGATGTCACTTCTGGAGAAATAGGAAATGAAATTTTATTTGAAATAAATTAGAAAAGTAGTTCAAGTCAAGTTACAGTTTGCTTTTTGTTTTACATAAACATTAATAAATAAAGGTGACCCATTTAGTTTCATCAATTACATTCGTTTTTATTTCTTCTTCGGAAATTATATCAAATAAATAACTTCTGTATATTCAGATAAATATATTTATTAAATTAAGGATTAAACTGTAAATGCTTTTAATATAAATATAGAGTATTTTTTTTTGTTCTTTTTTGTCAAAATAACATTGTGTTACATTAATTGCCCCTCTTCTACCCCAGGTGAGGCAAAGCGTAACTTAATTTTAATTTTTTTGAATTTTTTTAGTAGTATTGAAGAGTTAATTTGTTTTAAAGTATAAAATATTATTTTCCTAACTCAATAATTAATTTTTATTGTGATAATATATTTGATATTATACGTTTTATTTTATTTTACCATTTTTGGCACCAGATAGTTTCATCATTTATACCCGAAATCCTAAAAATGATTATGCTTGACATATTTAATAACTTGGCATTTAAAATGTAAGCTTCAGACACATATCTGCAGCCAAGATATTTTCTAACAAATCTATCAGATCAGAAATTAATATGTGTGGGTATAATTTACTTGGTGGTTAGTTTTGCAATTGTAATAGAATAACCGTTATAAAACAAAAGTAAATTGTTCGATTCAATATTAAATTAAAATGGAAGTCTTATGTGAACTAACCTAACCGTAAACTGTATAAGCTATTATGGATGCCTCACGTTATTTTTAATTTTGTGGCTATACAGCGGCGAGTAGAACGATTTCCTGTATTCGTTTAACTTTAACCATGTGTAACTTATTTTGTTCTTGTGTAAACTATTATTAATACCAGTCAGTTCACTGATGAGTGGCGTTCAATAAACGAATTCCGCTTACTACCTATACCTATCAGTGGATGTGTATTTTGTGCAGTGAACAACAATAGAAATTCGTCCAACATGTGTGTAAAGAAGTGTTGTCCTACTGGTATGGTTGCATTTTATTATTGGTTTTACTAAACATCGCGAATTAAATTGTTTTATAACAAATGTTAATTTTTATTTGTAATTTGTAATTATAAAATTGTAAATGTAATGTTCAATGGCCAGTGTGTTGTAATAAAATATGTAGTCTTGCGGATACAGTTAGGTAAATAACCACAGCCTGTAACAAGTTTTTCATCGTTAAACTAATTAAAGATGGAAATAATGCAATGTGGTTTCTAAATTATGATGATTTACTCTTGATTAATATGTATTCCAATAGGAAATCCTCGTTCTTTAAAATTTTAAATATCTAATTGGACATTAAACTGGAACATATTAGTTATTGAAGAAAGTTTCCTAAAGTTATTTATTTAAATATTTATGAGTACAGATAAATGATTAGATAAAGTAAAATATTTATAGTTTCTTTGTTAAAACATTGTTTCTAAGGAGACGAAATATTAAGTCTTCATATTAAAAACTAAGTAAATTTTTATTCTGATGATATTATTTTACAGGCAGTCCTAAAAATATTTGACCTAACAAAGAAAATAATAAAAATGGCAAAGAAATCTTAATTTCTTTACGTAGTCCTCTTTTGGTTCAGTGGCAGGATGTCCATGTATCCCTTTTTGGCTTTGCGGCTTCATTTTAGTGGTGGAAACGAAGAAGCACACTCCCCAGAGTAGAATCCAATTCCCTTCTAAAATTAGTTGATCTAAAAACTTTCAAAAGGAAGTATTGAATCACATTTTGGACTGTTCTCGTATATAAAATAGATTACAATTAATTTGTGATATTTAATCTGTATTTCAAGTGTAGTTATTTGATACTGAACAATTTAAACGTATTAAACTGTTAAATGTATTAACGTGTGGTTGAATATGAAACATACCTAACAGAGACAGCGTGAGTAATTCGATAATTATTTATGATTAATACCGAAATTATAAATGTAAATTAAATTTATTGTTAACAATAACAGAGTTTTCATTCCTTCTAATTAAGGATTATACAATAAAATTATTTCCAAGTGCAAATATTACTTCCTTGTAAATAAAATAGATTGGTGCAATTATAGGTGACTTTATTAAAATATTCTCTGAATAATAAGATGGACATGAGACTGGCCTCTATTAATTTCAAAATTACACAGCTCAAATCATTTAAAAAAAAATATTATAAATTGTGATAAACTCAGAAAATTAACATGGTAATTGTTCAATACATTTTTGATTATCAAAAAATGCATTTTGATGGAACAAATGGTCACCTGTACTGAGATCTAACAATTAGATTTCATCATAAAAATTCCATTTTTTAAATTAACTAAAATTGTGGATCTCAGAAGCAAATTAGTCCAATTTCTCACCTTTGCTGATTGCTTATACCATTGCTATAGAGGCTACATCAATGAAAAAAACTTTTGATTAATCTACCTCCCTTTCTTCAGCTTATGTTTATCCAATCATAGTTTGGCATTTTTAGACTGCGACAAGGATTGTACCTATTAATGACATAGAAAACATATTTGTTTTAATTTTACACAGGCAATTTAATATTAATTTCTGGTCTCTATTATCATCCACGACTCATTTCGATTTCTAACTTACGGTTTAATTATCCACCATAATAGATTATTATGCATCTCAAGAAATTTTGCATTCAGAGAAGGCCGTCTTGTTTACTCTGGCCGCAACTATGCATTTTCTTTTTACGCTATTAAAAATAAGTTGGAAAGTCCGTTTATGGTTGCGCATAACTTTCACGGTCGAATTTGTTTTGCCGTTTTCATCTGGCGTTTGGATCGCGTGAATGGTGGCTTAGAAACTTTCAGTTTCAACCATGTTAGCACCTGTCCTGCGAACAAGTATTCTTTTGCGGTATTGCCTTAATCTTAACATTCGTGGGCATTTTCACTTAATGTGATATAGTTTATTATTAACACCTATGCCGTTTCAATCGGACAATACGTTCACGCTATGGAAGGTGTCCGTGTTGAAACAATTTTTGTTGTATAGTAAATTCATTGGTTGTTTAATTTTTGAAGTGAAAACTTCTTTAGCCTCGTTGGGTACTTTTTGGTAGGGGAAAATCTTATGGGTTCGCGTCACCGACATGCTCGCCCTTCTTTCGTTGTTGATTTGGCTGGTAACCTCGGTTATTAGACCAACAAACTATGTGTCTCCAGACTGAAATGAGTTTGACGCTAATATCTATTACTGTTTTGAAAGTGGAGGGTTCATAGAGGAGAATGCCATCTGAAAGGAATCTCTATATAGAAATATTCGAAATTTATATATATATATATATATATATATATATATATATATATATATAGGGATGTTTACTATGCAAAAGTAAAACATACTTGTTTTTTATACCGTCAACAAAAGTGTGCAAACTGAAAATTAGCCTTTCCTAACAAATAATAATAGATTTAATGTATTAAAGTGAAAACTTCTTTAGCCACATTGGGAGCTTTTTGATAAGGAAATATTATGCGTTCGCGTCATTGACATGCTCATGATTGGCGCATGCGCAGTGTGCTGTGCGCCTTAGACACTTTTTGGATGTGTGAAATCACGTGCGTTCGCGTCACCAACATGCTTATAGCAGTATCTATATGTATACATCTGACATATAGTGTTGAGTATATATTATAAGTGAAATTGAATGGATTTAGTGAAAAATTTATGTCCAATGATCGAAAACTCAGTACTACAAAACATAAAACGACAATCGATGCCGCTTTTACGCGATACTTTGATAAATTTGAATCAAACATTTTCATTTCTTACTTTAGTTATTGCATCTTTTTTAGAACAAAATAATTGAAAGTACAAAAAGTCTAAGTATTGTTGAAATTAATGATGACAATGATGAATGAACAATTAAAACAATGTTAAAAATCAAGTACATTTAAATTTAAGTAAATACAAATACTATCCATAAATAATATGATTGTATATTAATAGTTATTTCAATTGAATTGTATATATATTTTGTCATGATCTTGTACAGCCCGTAATATATTTAAGTAACAAAAAACCATATAAACATGCATAAAATTGTTGCTCAGAGTGTCAATAGATGTGAAAACCAGATTGATGTTGATAAATTTAATTCAAACATTATGAAATTTCAAATTTTAATATTAAAAGTTTTCACTTCTATTGGCAGTCTGCCAACTTTAAATTTATTAATTGATATTGAAGGGTCCGACTGACTGACTTTTTGCCAGTTAACCTCCAAGCGTGGCATATAATTTAGTATGTAAGACCAATGATAAATTAGTATAACAGTGTGAGTGATACAAAAACTGTGAGTATTCTTAAACAGACAGAGGGGAACATCATCTCTCATTCAAAAATAGCATTTTTATGGTAAAACCCTTATTAATCTCTTTTAAAATATTCATGTTTATTTTATACAATGTGGAAAATGGGTGGAAAAAAATAGGAACAGAATACGACCAACCATAAAAAACATAAATTTAAATAATTAAATAAAATAAAAATTAATAAGTTTCTCCTGAAGAAAATACTGCCCCTCAAAAAAACTTTAAGACACATCAAGAACCAAAATTACAGGAGGATATAGTTACACAGTTACAAATGAGTATATAGATTATTAGTAGATTTGGTACAATAAACTAACATATCGAGTTTGGGATGTTACATCTTGGCCATTATCGAAAAGATAGGAGGAGATCATTAAGATTACATTATTTATGGTAAAACCCTTAATAATCTCTTTTAAAATATTCATGTTTATTTTATACAATGTGGAAAATGGGTGGGAAAAAAATAGGAACAAAATACGACCAACCACAAAAAACATTAAATAATTAAATAAAATAAAAATTAATAAGTTTCTCGTGGAGAAAATACTGCCCCTCAAAAAAACTTTAAGACACATCAAGAACCAAAATTACAGGAGGATATAGTTACTCAGTTGCAAATGAGGATATAGATTATTAGTAGATTTGGTACAATAAACTAACGTATCGAGTTTGGGATGTTACATCTTTGCCATTATCGAAAAGATAGGAGATCATTAAGATTACATTATTTATGGTAAAACCCTTAATAATCTCTTTTAAAATATTCATGTTTATTTTATACAATGTGGAAAATGGGTGGGAAAAAAAATAGGAACAGAATGCGACCAACCATAAAAAACATTAAATAATTAAATAAAATAAAAATTAATAAGTTTCTCGTGGAGAAAATACTGCCCCTCAAAAAAACTTTAAGACACATCAAGAACCAAAATTACAGGAGGATATAGTTACACAGTTGCAAATGAGGATATAGATTATTAGTAGATTTGGTACAATAAACTAACATATCGTGTTTGGGATGTCACATCTTGGCCATTATCGAAAAGATAGGAGGAGATCATTAAGATTACATTATTTATGGGAGTCTACACTATACATAAGTTGATTTTGGGGCCCTATTTTCATCATTTTCATCCCCAGTAGATACCTACCATGTGAATATATTGCCTTGGCCAGCCAGATCTTCAGACCTTTCCCCAGGAAAGGTCTATAATACAGTAATAATAAGTGTTTTTATATAGTTTTTATTTTATTTATTAATAATACTTAAAAATATTAAACCTACTAAACCTATTACATGATTTATACTCATGGTATTTCAAATACATGAGATCCAGACAAGCTTGTGCGTCCTCAACACTATCATGCTCGTTATCCTGTATCGAACGCCCCAAGTAAGTGTAGACTAGATGCTTCAGGGACACCTTCTGTTCACAAAACGAGAAGCACTCAGAGGTATCGACTATCTTCGAGTGGAAGAGCCTAAGTCCCCTTAAATCGTTCTCCAAACCATGACCTATCAGTATCGTGTCCTTGTGAATGATATCCAATAGTTCCTCCTGCATCACATCAAAACTCACTGCCCCTTCCATATGTGTTGGCGTTATTCCTGAGTACCGAGTGTTGTAGTCTACGATCGGGTGATTTGGAAAAACGTATTTATTGTATGCAACTCTCCCCCGCGTATCCACCAACGACACTTTGGCTACTTCCAATCCAACGTCCGTATAGACCATTTCACAATCCATGGCCAAAATTGATGGTGGTCGTGAGGCTGTGGTTTTAGTGGCACGAAACCCGTCGTAGGAATAACGAGGTGACTTCTTCGGTACGTGCCTTTGGGCGACGCAACAACCACCATTGGATTTCTTGCAGCAAGTGTACACCAGTGTACCAGTTGTGTGTTTATATTGCTGTTTTCCCGGATGGTAGAGACAGAGAGTTCTCTGGTTCCTGTCAAATTCGATTTTGCAACGATCGCAAACTTGTCTTTCCGTTGGTGAACATTTGAAACTCTGAGACAGCCGATGCGGCTTCATTGGGAACTTAAGTCTCTGCATGTCTTTGAAGCTTAAGAGATTTTCCTGGAGGAAATACAAAAAGCTCTTGTTTGAAGGCATGACTTTTATCTTGTATGTATTTGTAAGATGAGGAAAGTGATGTTCTTCAATACTGTTTGTGTGGCTTGTGACGATTTGGAAATCAAATTTGTTGCTTATATATAGAAATATTGTAGCTACCTGATTTAAGATGTATCGTAAACAGGTACCTTTAGTAAATGACTTGAATAATTTACACGTTTAAATTTTACATCACGTATTAATTTAAAACGATTAGTACATAATCTTCTTTTGTTGCAGATGAAGATGGAGTAATTTATCCATGTTTTTCAATTTTGTTTACAAGAAAATAAATTTCCCAGGTAAGTTCTATTATTTAAATTTTTTTAATCAAAATTAAACTAGTCAGCACATGTTCAAGGTGTTCCAAAATTTGTTTTTGGCTATTTTAATGAATTTTGAGTATTGAGTCTGAAACTGCGTTTGATGTCTCTCGCCATTTCTTAAATAAATTATGGCAGATTCGTATAAACTTTTTATATATTTTTTTATAATTAAAGATATCCTTAATTTTATTAAATTTGTTGATATTATTTTAATCAGCAGGAATAATTAATGTGAAGTAGCAAAAAAGACTGAATAGATATGTTTAATGATTTATAATTATAGTTGATGTTTTTATATTAAAATATTAGAAGGATGTGTAATTCCTGCTATTAAATGATAATATTGAAAATTTCTATATCGACAACGATAATTTTATTAAATTTAGTGATATTTAATTTTATATTCAGCAGGAATATTTGATGAGAAGTATCAAAAATTGAATAGATATGTTTAATAATTTATTATTACATTTAATATTATAATATTAGAAGGATGTGTAATTCCTTCTATTAAATGATAATGTCGAAAATTTCTATATCGATATCGATAATTTTATTAAATTTAGTGATATTTAATATTTTACTCAGCAGGAATATTGATGTGAGTAACAAAAATTGAATAGATATGTTTAATAATTCATTATTACATTTAATATTAAAATATTAGAAGGATGTGTAATTCCTGCTATTAAATGATAATATTGAAAATTTCTATATCGATAGCGATAATTTTATTAAATTTAGTGATATTTAATTTTATACTCAGCAGGAATATTTGATGAGAAGTAGCAAAAATTGAATAGATATGTTTAATAATTTATTATTACATTTAATATTATAATATTAGAAGGATGTGTAATTCCTGCTATTAAATGATAATGTCGAAAATTTCTATATCGATAGCGATAATTTTATTAAATTTAGTGATATTTAATTTTATACTCAGCAGGAATATTTGATGAGAAGTAGCAAAAATTGAATAGATATGTTTAATAATTTATTATTACATTTAATATTATAATATTAGAAGGATGTGCAATTCCTTCTATTAAATGATAATGTCGAAAATTTCTATATCGATAGCGATAATTTTATTAAATTTAGTCATATTTAATATTCTACTCAGCAGGATTAATTGATGTAAAGTAGCAAAAACTGAATAGATATGTTTAATCATTTATTATTATATTTAGTATTGAAATATTAGAAGGATCTGTAATTCCTGCTATTAAATGATAATATTGAAAATTTAAATAAGAAGGAAATTCCTGATATTAAATGATAATATTGAAAATTTCGTATGTTAAAGAATGCATCAAATCTATGTCAAACACTCTGGTCACATTGAGTTGAGTAAGCAACTTCTTGCTGAAAAATTTACTACACACTGCAGTTACCCTGCAGTATGTAGTAAACCTGAATTTGAAAACCATTAAATCAAATCAAATCTTCGATTTATTTTTCCTCAATTTAGAGGAATCAACTAAAACTGATAAATTGGAATAATATATACATATTTGTTGATTTTAACTGTCAGAACTGCCAATTTTAATAATAAATTCTTATAAATAAAATTATTACATTTAAATTTCGAGATGGTGCAACAATTCTTATCTTAAACGGATGCAGTAATTCAGTTTACTTTGAAAATTAGGAAAAATTCACCATTTCAAAATATCTATAAGAGATATATTAGTATTTCAATTAAATTTCTAGTTGAGGGAATAAGTAATAACTTATTTAATTCAAGTTTTAAATACAAACAAAAATTTAGGGTGTTCAATTTATTTCATAATTTAAATAATGAACCAATTGAATATTTTAATATTCAAATCTTAAAAAACATGTGTAATTCGTGATGCTCTTAAATCAGACAATTATATTGAAAATAGTTGTCAAACCTTCTGTTCATATTAAATTGTAATTTCATGACTGAACATTGTGTAGACTGCAGTTACTGTGAAGTATTTTGCAAACGTTTATGAAGAAACCATTAAATCAAATCTTGGATCTTGTAATTAAGAAATTTGTATTGCTAAAGATTGCCATAAACGTTGCAAGGCAAGTTTTTCTAAAACATAAACTGCATTTTCATCTTTACCTGTTTTAGAAGTATCCAACGAAATTTATTTAATAAAATTGATGTACTGACCATTTTCCACGTGGAATAACTTCTTATTAATATTACCACATTTAAACTTCAGGATAATACATACACACAACTGATAAATTTCAAGTATAGTACAAGAAAATATATAACTTTTTAAAATATCCAAAATAAATTAATATTTCTATTACGTTTCTTTTTGAAGGAACATTGACATAATTATTGTACAAGTTGTGTTACAGACAATAGAACTGAACCTTTATTTTTCAAACAATATTCACAATCATAAATTTGGAAACTCTAATGCAACTATAATGGTATTCTTCAGGGGTTACAGTTGAATTTGAATAATAGGGGTATTTTAAAATTCAGATATTAGAAAATTCTGTCTAATGATATTATTAAATTCCTTCTAATGATATTCTTAAATCAGACAATCATATTGAAAATCTTGTTGCATCAAATCAATATTAAACACTGCTGACATTCAGTTGCAACTTCAATTCAGAGAATTAACGTATTCAAGACTGTAGTTTCACTGCAGTATTTTGTAAACCTGAATGAGAAAACGAAAATTTTGTTAAAAAATTTTATATATTTACAATTTTGTATTAATATTATTAAATTTAAACTTCGAAGTAATGCATGTCAATCTTTTATTTCAAATGGATACAATTTGTCTTAAAAAATTTCTGGTTGAAACAGCAAGTGAAAACTTAAAATATAAATTTGTCATTTTTGTCGGCCAATATCAATACCTACGTTCAATGCATTTTATAATTTAATTAGGGCGAATATAATGGTGTTGTCTGGATTTTGTTGAATTTAAATAATCGGTTTTTCGAATATTTTAACGTTTTAATATTCAGATATATATTAATTTTAGTTTTACTTACCCTGTGAAATGAAATCCTCTATAATACACATTTCAAATTAGATATATAGAATAACAGGATATATGAATATTCGAATATGAACTTTCATTTTAAAAATACCAAACCCTAGTATTGTCAACTTATGAACAACAATTAATTTTTATAGGCTACCAGAATTCATTGTGGTTCACATACTAATGTTGACATTTTTGTTTACTTAGAAGTTTGTAGGTTACCAGAATTCATTGCGGTTCACATACTAATGTTGACATTTTTGTTTACTTACATGTTTGTTTTCTAAAGTAGTATTTAAAAAATGATGTTACATTAAAGGAATTGATACCACCTAGTTTTAGTTCTAGTTCTGTGCATAGAAACTTATTAAATGCGATTAAGCTTGTTTTAATTTTTAACAATAAAATTAACAATTACAAACGAAACTATTTAAATGTTGTTTTATGCTTTCATTCATTATGTTTATATGTTTAGAGTGTGGTATTTAAATACGTAGGTCGCAATCAATATGATGGTTAGATGTGACTTTTGTCCAGTCCGGAACACATCCTAGTTTAAAGGTTACGGTAGAACGCGACCGAAAATATCTGACGTCCGTCTGTCCAACGTTGACCCGATTACGAGTGGTGCATATAAATATAAACTGCTTATTGCAACAAGCAGGAACTTAATTGGGAGCCGTTGCCTAATGTAAAAATTTATTGTTGTGTCCAGGTTGATTTTCGTCTCCGAGTTTTGATGTCGCAATTGTCGGAAGCTGTATGATATTTATGTTATTAGTATTTTTGGAATTCAGATTTAAAGACTTTCCTAACTTTATGCATAAAATAATAGGTGCGTATAATATTATTATCAGAATATTTATCAATTTATAAATAAGTCATTTGTTAAAATGTGTCATTAAATTTTTGTCCATTGTACTCAAAAAATTGACACTAATTTTCCCCGGGTAATGGAAACATTACAAAGTACTACAAAGTTTTAATACAGAAAATACTCGACCACTCTTTAATCGCGTGGGTGGCTATATTTAAAAAAATGCGGAAAGCTGTACGCACCTGTTAACTTATATATCATTCCATACGCATTATTTCATGTTAAATATGATGTATTTAAATGCTTTAAATTAAATCGAATGCATTTATAAAAAATGCATTTTACGAATTATTTATTTTTATTATATTATTACTTAAATTATAATAATAAATTAAATAGTGTATTTAAATCTAGGTGCGAAGATAATAATAAGTAAATTTTTAACATTTGGAAGCAGATTATATATAAATCGTATTGATTAAATAGGTAGTTTTTTTTTACCAAGTCATAAGGTTGGAAATCCCTTAAATTTAATTTATTTTATTCATCTACCAGTTTACCTTCTCATTGCAGTGTGCAAATTAAAAATATTAGTTTTAATCATGACAAAGCGAAAGCAAATCCCAATGTAGAGCAACAAATTAAAAAACATAATCATTTTATTAAAAGAACACAATTCTTTTTAATTTAAATTAATTTTATAATTAATAAGTGTTTAAACATTTCGTACCTCAATTTATATACGGATATCTTCATTTACGTAGTTTTTATACAACATATTATTTCGGACAGGGTTCATAAGTAAAGCAACCAAACCCTATATTCAATACAATTGATTTTATAATTTATTTCTGTGCCCGACATCGTTCCTTAAAGCTAAAAATGCCTAGAAGTGTTCATTTAACGATACAAATTAAACAACAAATTATAGAAAAGTTCCAAAATGGTGAAAGACAGAGTAAAATTGCAGTAGATTTAAATTTATACAAATCGATCATTTCAAGAATGATTTCCAATTTTAACAGAAGAAATACCCTGGAAGGAGTTCCCGAAAGTGGTAGAAAATGCGAGACTAACAGAGATGTGGACAGAAAAACAAAAAAAGTTGTTGTAGTACCATAAAACGAAGACTAAAAAGAGCTGGTAGAAAACCAACAAAGAAGACCTTCATTTCTGCAAACCATAGAGCTGCGAAACTATTTGCAAGAAAACATGTGAACTGGACAAATGGGCAATGGAAAACGATTTTGTTTTCCGATGAAAGTCGGCTCCAATTATTCAAATCTGATGGTATTTCATAGGTGAGAGGACCAATTAATGAAAAGTATAATCCCAAGTACACTAAACCCACTGTAAAGCATGGTGGAGGAGACCTTATGGTTTGGTATGTTTTTCTGGGTTTGGCATAGGCCCACTGGTTAAGTTAGACGGGATAATGTATCGTTTTGTTTATCCTGACATTTTCTAGAATCATATGCTTCCATTTGACGAAGGTAACATCAGCTTAAGGTGTACCTTCCAGCACGACAACGATCCGAAATATACATCTAAGTTAGTTAAAGAATGGTTCGCTTCTCAAAGAGTACGTGTCATGCCTTGGCCAGCACAAAACCCAGACCTCAATCCAATGGAAAACTTTTGAGAAGAAATTGATCGCAAAATCCCTGCAAAAAGACTGTCAAATATGAAAGAACTCTACGAAGAAGTTCAAAATCACTTGAAAGAAATTTCCAACGATTATATTGAAAAGCTATCAAAATCAATGAAGAAAAGGTGTTTAGGAATTATTAAAATTAATGTATATGCTACTAGATTCTAAATAAAAGGATGCTAAATGTACGTAAGTTGTTTTATTTTAAAGTTGCTCTACTTTTGACCCTTGAATATTTTTCAAATATTAATAAATACTTAACTAAACCCACTACTAAACAATTATATTGCTGTATTGTTTTTATCAAACATACTGCATAACTGACAACAATATGGATATTTAAAAGTACACTTTTACCAAGACAAATGAAAATTTCTAAAATTGCTCTACATTGAGGGAATAATTACATAATTATTATAAATAAACGTGGGCGAAATTCAATTAACTCTTTGTACTTCCTGCCATTTAAGAACATCGTTTAGTCGATGCATCCTCTCAATGAAATTATGTGCATTAATGTAATATTTATATTTGATTTCCTCATATTTATATTTTTACTTTTGAATGAATCTTCAAATTTACTCTTTCTCCATGTGAAAGTTTATTTATTGTGAATTTTTTATGAATTTATTATTCTAAATATATTATATTTTTACTGTGATATTAAATGTGCTGTTCATCTGAAGAAATAAAGATACAGCTGTGAAGATATGAAAGACTGAGATATTACATACTCATACAAGTATGTAACCAATTACATTTATTAGTTGAGCAGTCTTCAACTATCATGTTGAAATTTTCGAAGGAATTGTAATACCATGACAGAAAATGAGAAGGAAGAAGAAAGAAATTCAACTGTAAATCAGCAGTAAAAACTGAACTTACAGCAGCCATTAAATAAAGTGGTTTTTGTAGTAAAAACAGTTAAGTAGATTAATATAAAACTAAAATTTTTCGACAAAGATGATGTTTATATTATCATCTTTCAATAATGGTCAAATTCCATTAAATGACTTTCATCCTCATGGTGAACCAAGTTTGCTAATTTCAATCAAAGTTCAATTTGCAAACATGTGTAAATTGATTCTTTTATATGTCTCCAAATAAGTACCAAATTATTAATTAATTAATTATTTTCAACACCATTAAATGTGGTATATTAAAAATTTTTAGCTGTAACCTTTGGCAACACAATTAAATAAAGCCAACAAAAAGAAAATTAAATTTTCAAACATAAATGAATTTAATTTCATTGCGAATTCAACTTTTTGTTCCGTCAAATTACATTCGTAGGTTCCTAATACGTAATATAAATTTTATTTTATTATCTAGCATTGTAGATGTAGATTAACACCACGGTTGTATTATTAAAAATAAGTAAGCTACAAAAAAGCATCCAGACATTTCTTTAAGCATGTACACAACACAACATAATTTCACGTCCGTCATGTTATTTTCCGAGGCGTTTTATGAATTCCCTTGACGTCACATTTTGTCTCCGCTTTAATTGATGTCTGCCTCCTTGGAGTGTGGGCTTCGTTTCTTTCAAAGCCGGATAACGTGAAGAACCCTTTAAGGATGTTTGTTTAACTACGTCAAGTGGACTATTAAAGTTCTCCGCTTGTTTGCAGAACACTTTTTGAATTAACACCAATTGTGGTAATGATCCGATTTAAAGTTGAATGTTTGCAACACAAATGGCGGTGGTGATTGTTATTGATTTGCGTTCAATAAAACCCAATTGTGCTTTACTAACGTTTATTTATTTCTAAATACATCTAAATTAAACGTGTGATTTAGTGACCATAAATTTGAACTAAAAATTTAAATCCTTTTCGGAAGTCGGATTTTAATTTGATTTTGATGTATTGCCTGCCAATTCCGCCTGATTCGATGGAGGCTCTTGCCGTGTTTCCATCAACGAATTTGTTGTAGATTCTGAGGGCTGTTATGGTTTCATGCCTTGTGTAACCGTCGGGCAAGTCTTTTGGGTATTCGATTATTTTCTCCCTGCTGCTCCACCATCTACTCGGTTTATAGAACACCTTCAAAAAGAAAAGAATAACAAATTTAGGTTAACTTAAGTTAAGAAAATTTTGGTTATAAATAAAATAAAATCTACAACCTATCTTAAATGAGTCATGTTATTTAGAAATATAAAATCGTATTGGTAAAGAAATATATCATAATATAAACATAAACTTAGATTTGATAATTCTATAGAAATTTACTTCAAAAAGGTAACGATTATGTTAAAAATCAATATATTAGATAATTTTTGATTATGTTTGCAATTTTTATAGATAAAAATATTTATGCAATACGTGAACAGACAATTTTTGTCCTTGGTAAAGTTGTCACAAGATTGTTTACTAGTGCATAAAAAACATAATAAATAGATTGTTAGTTGTTTAAAGAGAAATTTTTTAACCTTAATAGAAATTACTTTTAATATTTAACAACTTACCTGATTATAAAGAAGTCTGTCGTAAATACCAATGACTCCTACCAGCAAGTGCCCATCTGCAGTTGAATTGGTGTTGTTCGACTGATTTTTAAAGTTAGGTCCATTGTATGGAGGTTGATACCATCCGTAAGAATAATTTCTTCCGTTCGACGTTTGGTTGGTATTCCAGTTGTGAGAATTGTTGTATTGTGGTTGTGTCCAATTATACACTGGTCGGTAGTGAGTTCCATTATGTGCCTGCAGGGCTGGTATTACTATTTGGGCCGGTATGTATATATTTTGGCCGGTCGAATAGTAAAACAGGCTGAGTAACACTATTGTAGAAATTATTGCCTTCATTTTGTGGCTGTTATTAACTATGACTACAACAATTGTTCTGTGCAGGGGATATTTATGGAGGTAGCATTATTGTTTTTTGAGATAAGGTGTAAAGCAAATATTTACTCGCATTAAATCCCCGTGATATGTTACATCAAAGTGTCATTGCTAACATTTATAGAGTCATCGTATATAAATAAATATTCAAGGGACATAGGGTGTCATATGAGAATTTTTATTATATTATAGAATATTATTATAACCTGAGAAGATATTTTTGGTAACAAATTTTCAAAATTAATAAAAATATCAAAACAGAAATATATGAATAAAAATATATACATCCTCATATACAGGGTGAGTTACCTAATAGATTCACTTGTGTTAAAAGATAAATTAATCTGAAATTTTGGTTATTTTGTTACATCCAGTTCTGAAGTGACTTTAACTTTGTTTCTTCAAATTGAACACTATAAATATTATTCCACTCTTAAATTCTACATAAATTTTTGGACAACACATTAATAAAAGACTATCTTGTCGAGGACAATTAATAATATTTTAGGATAATATACGTTCCACGCAGAATTTTGTTTTTATTGATATGTGAATAATACTAATTTGTCTTGTTTGTATCGTGCTCTAAGTGGTTTTGAATTTATTTAAAATATAATCTTTTAAATTACTTATTTATCTTTGTAAGATGTTTGGCGTAAAAATATTCAGAAAGGTCAATTTATGCATATTTATAACTATGAAATTTGAATCATTCAACAATTCAATTGGGTTTTCCATATTTTAGTCATATCTTTGTAAGTATTTATTTTAGATTGAATATACTACAAAATATCAACAGGGAAAAATATTCTGCTTCGAATAGTATGAAAATTTTAACATAGTTATTTTTGAAACAAGAAAGTTATTGGCATTTAAAGTAGGAGAAAAGAAGGTATAATTACCAATCACAATATTTTGGGTTACTATTAATGGCTCAAACTAAAACATTGCTTTCATAATATGTACGCCGAAAATGAACTTTTCAGCATTATAATTGTTGGTATAACGGACATTAATAATTAGCCATTTGAAAAAAATAAATATCTGGTACACAAATAAAAAAAGAAAATCGATTCAAAATTCAATAGGTCCAAAATTGTATGTATAACTTACTTACTTATTTTAATTATTATTATGGGGTATTTTAAAATAAATGGTTTACTTCAGAGAGAGTATTTTTAAGCAAAATTTGAAAATGTTGCAAGAAGTACACTATAATTTTTTTCATCGTATTGATCTATGTATACATAAAAACAGTGGTTAATTTGAACATTTGTTTAAAGTGTTTTTGCATACTTAATAAAAATTAACAATTTTTTATTGTGTGTCCTTAATTGCTTCAAACATCAAATTTGTTAACATATTAAAATTTTTTGCCCTAAAAAAACCCTGTTTCCAAAGTTTTATAACGTAAATACCTTTTTATCAATAAAAAATTGATAAAATTAAAAATAAATTATTAACTTTAATGCCCTGTATCTCCGCAATTGTCCACTTTCCACGAATAGATGTATTTTTATCTTGAGAATTGATGATTGGTACAGACCATTTGGGGACTCCCTGTGTATATAAACCTGTAATAAATCAATTAGGTGTATTTAATGAATTAAATGTACGTTCTTCTTCAAAATTGCCCCGCTGTTTTGCTTAAATTCTGTGGCCTAAATAATAACCCAATAAAATTAAGCAGTGATTCTGATTTCCATACAGAATAAGAAAAACGCTTTGAAGTATCTCCTTCTGTCATAAAATATGACCTAAATCGTGACTCTGCAGATTTAAAACGCTCTTTCATATTATATCCATTCAAGTTTTATAGCCCCCGACGTATTGGGACCATATATTGTTCTGTATGAGTGTAAAAATTGTATTGGTGTGTTGAATTTATTAATGAAAACACGTACTGGTTCACTCTGCAGTTGCAAAAAAATGTGGAGGTCTACTGGCAGCAGTTTCATATCGATTCCACTGCATCAAACAGTCTAAAATTAAGCTGCAATTTAACACGCGATGAAAATTTTTGTCCTTGTTGGTCGATTATTTTGTGAAAACGAACAAATATTGACTATTTTCTTAATGACATCATAGGATGGTCGATTTTAAGTAAAACGATAGCACAAGTGCATTATAATTCAAGGAATACCTCTGATTAACTATTACAACAACAATTAGAAGAGTTATAACGCATAAAACTTTCCATCTGAACAAATATCATAAATTATGCACAATCTTGCTGTTATAAGTACGATTAAACTGTTAGAGAAACGGCGAGATTTACATGATAAATTTAAATTGGAACATTTATAAAGTTTGACTCAAAAAGTCGAGTTTATTTAACTGCTTTAATTCCATAAATACACACGTACACAAAGCTGCGATGATTCATCCACCACGTTTACCAGGGACGCTACTGGCAACTGGTTTTTGAAATTACTACGCATAAAACATTTTCATTTATAAATATACTCGAAATGTGGAAATAAATATTTACACAATGTACTTAAATCTAATTCGGAATCTTTTGTGAGTTTTGATTGTTTTCTTTAAAAAAAAAGAAAGTAGTCCATGGGTGGCAACAAGAAAGCAAAATGAAGTTTTCAGTTGACAAATTTTTAAAAATTATAATTTAATCATGGCATGATAAGACATTACTAACACGTTATTAAACACAAGGTTTTTAAATAATATTTATATGACTCATTGGTTAATTAAAGGAATGCAGTACATTCTAACATTTACAATAGCATACTTTTATGGACAGTTGAATTAATTGTAAAACGTATGTAACTGGGAACAGAAGTCTCAAATAATATTTGTAAGTTTGGGTTCAGTTAGTTTTCAATTTAATTTTAGAAATGTGAGTAACAACTTGCTATTCATTTGCCTTTCAAACGTCACACCAATGTAGTTATAAGTGTAAGTTTAAATGAAATATATGGTATAGTGTTTGTCTCACTTTTATATATCTCAGTTATTAAGCTGTTGAGAACGAAACTTTCCGAACGTACTTCATTATGTTTTGTTTATTAAATGGAAATAATAAAATATATCAAAATTTTCATCATTTATATACATTTTATTCTAAAAGCTTCGTACAGGAAATTTATTGGTAAAGATCTCTTATCTTATATAAACAAATTGAGTTACTTATAGCTTCTTGAATCTGCTGAAAGTACTGTTTATTTATAATGGAATTGGAAGTTTGTTTCCACAAGGCAAAGAAATTAATTTCATCAAAATTTGAAGCTTTCAGAAATATTAGAAAAACTTTTAAAACTGTTAATAACTTTAAAATAATATTGAATTGTTGACAATTGTTGGTTCTAACAACGATTAGTTTTTATGTTTAATTAACTTATTTATTACAAGGTAGATAACATATTAAAAACACAACAAATTACTTTCTGGAAGTTTCGTTATCAACAGCTCAGTTAATAACACTCTTTGTTGTTTGCTGAATGTTTACAGTAAAAATTCCGAAAATTTATTAGTAATAAATTATAAATTTCACACTGTCATTGTTTCACTTTTAGACAAATGTAAATAGAAAATAAATGAAAGGTTCTTTTAATCAACAACTTAACTAATCATGTAGTACTATTATTACAATTAAATTATTAAAAATGTTACTGTAATTGTAATATTAATTCTCATAATATTCTAATTTAATCATTAGAAGTTTATGGAGAGCTGAAAAAGTTATTGATTTGAAACTTTTAAACGTCTAATGAATAATTTTATTTTAATGCTATGATTGTGAAAATAATTGTTACAGGATAAACTATAGACTTTCTACATTTTGCAATGTAATTATTTTATTATATTACTATTATATTTATTATTATACAATAATTAGTTTTACAGTATATATTACAGTAAGTTAAGTTAATACAATGCTTCGTGGAAAGAAATCATCTCCTGAATTAAAATCACCGATTGTATCGTTCTTTCAATCCGATGAGAAAAAATTAATATGGCTCGATTGTAACGACTTTTACAACAATTTTTAAAATTTGGTAATTTGGAAGGAAAAAATAAAACTGAAAGACTAAGAAAAACCAATATTTTTCAGAATAAACAAATTTGATCCTACTCAAAAAAAGGTCCTTCACTGAGTTCCAGCAAAAAAAAAGGTCTACTTGAGACACAACATGGAATTAATGTTTCTCTAAGAACAATAAAAGATAGATTAAGTTTATCCCATCCACTGTTAAACACGGTGACAGATAGGTAATGGTATGGGGCTGCTTTTCAGGATGAATGGGTCCTCTCCTTTTAATAGAGGGTATTGAGGAATAGCATTCACCAAATTTGCCACTAAAACTTTATTTTTAACAAGATAATGACCCGAAGCACACTTTAAAATATTTTGAAGCAGTGGTTTTTAAGGAAAAAAGATTTATTCACCATTCTGGAGGAGGCCTGTCAAAATATGGATCCAAATATTATTGAGCATCTGTTGTTTTCCATGAAAAAAATGTGTTTGGAAGTTATTCATAATAATGGGAATTTTATAATATATTAGAATTAGAATATATGAAGAATTAATTCAAATACTGATTACAAATTATTTGTAGAAATGAAATTTTAAATAGCATAGGTGTTCCACCTTTTGCCGAATAATCATCAGTAAAATTAAACTCATAATTTTTTATTGTTTAACTATGTAATTGTTAAATTTATAAAGAAAAGTTCATTTTTAATATATATTTTTTTGAACATAATAATTAGGACAAACATATTTGAATTATAAAAGTTTGCAGCAAAAATTGAAAATATATTAATAACACAATATAAAAATATAAAAACTCATTGTATTATTTATGTTAATGTTAGGAAAATTTATTAAAATCTCAGTAGAAAAGTAATATATAAACTTATATAGTCATAGTTTTATTTATACGAATATAAGGCATCAGTCTGTGAGAATTTCAAATTGCCTACAAAGGAAATTTGTTTCAGCATGAATTGGATCAGATATATTTAGAATCATCAGAAATGTTTAAATAAATTGGCAGTCACTCACACATATCCTGGATCGATAAGACAATCTGCAGAATGTTTAGTGGTGGTACTTCGCAAATAATACTTTAAAATAAATTGAATTTAATATCCATTTTTTAATTGTTTTCAGTTCGAAGTATTTACTTTGTGTTTATTTATTTTCATTCTATAAATTGGCATGGAAAATTTCAGTAATTTTATTAATAAACACCTTGTTTCATAAACTTCGAAAAGTGCAAATCTAAATATCTGCTGGCCATCGTCCAACATTTCGCATTACCCAAATTTATTTCACGGATTAAATCAACAAAATAAAATTGTTGTGAAACTTCAAAAAAAAAAAAAAAAATACCACCGGTTGACCGAAATTTTAACATACTTACGGACAATTTCGTATATTTTTTAGGACACCAAAATAAGCCCTGTTAAAAATTTAGCGGCGTTCCAATTTAACGATTTCGACGCGACCCCATTTTTAAATGTCCCATTCATTTTATGCAGCTGATTGTTTCGCAAATAATTGTCAACATGAAATAAAATTTAACCCGTAATAAAAATAAGCATAATAACAGCTCTAAAGCAGACCATATCGGGTAAATACCTTCCCACAGGTACTAGTGACATAAAAACTAAATAACAGTAAATTACATAATTACAACTGTTTTTGAAATATTGTATTTTCCATTTTTTTAGAATGCAATGTACACTTATGTTTAAATATCAGGCCATAATTAAAAGGACGGTTTTCCACTCTGGACGTGTTTATTAGTTGACATTTTGCCTGGTAAACATTTGCACAGCATACACGTGCAATTTAACTCGCATATTCTCGATTACTATTTCACATTTGACGTCTCCCACATAACTCTGGTTAACGAGAATTTATTTGCAATTGAAGACACGGATTAGTCTCAAGTGGTGTCAGATTTCAGTCGTCCAAATCTTGGTCGCTATTCGTCATATTAAAATTAATGCTCATAACTTTTCGGAGACGAATATTAAAGCAGTGCGTGTTCGGAATGATGTACATTTTATTGTCGATTCGCCAATGTTATTGGGAGTCGTATTTATTTATAGCCTGGCAGTTTTCGAGGGCGTCTTTTCCTGCTGTCGAACTTTATGCATTTAGATGTCATTTAATTTAATTGAGTACATCTTTAAGCGGATAACAAATTTAAGATTTTATTTTCGATTTTTCGTCTGAAAGGTGACAAAATTTGGTGAAAGGACTTTTATTTATATTTAAAAAATAATAATAATCTTATTAATAATATCTATGCTACCATTCTATTTTTAAATAATAATATGGTACTCCACTGCATTTACTCTTATCAAAAATTTGTATACTTCTTATTAAGCAAATTTGAAGTGATTTTTTAAAATTTTACCACCCTGTATCTTAGAATTTTTGCCTTATTCTTGAAAAAGTCTTTATATTACATTAATTAATTTTTAATTTATATTAATTAATCATCCTATTAATAATAGTCATATTCATTTTACTTATTTTAAAAATATTTTGCATAGTCAAAGAAAGAATAAGTTAAAAAATAGTTTAAATAATTATTCTACTTTCTTAATTACAAATTATAATCAATTTCATTAGTAGAAAAATATTATTCTTAAAAAATCAGTAAAAAATATTAGAAATGAGGTTTTTAAATTAATAATTCTACTTTTTATTTAATTTTCTCAATGGTTAACATTATAAAAGACAGATTTGGAAACAAGTTATTAATAACATTAATTTACGAAAATAAAGAGTGTCTTATCAAATATAAAAAAAAGTTGACTGACATATTTTCATTAAATAATATTATATGGATAAGGCTGTTGTTTAAAGGTGTCAATGTCCTTACAAATGTATTTCCTGCAGTTACATTAATTTCCTCTTATTTTAGGAGTTGAACATTATGAACTGGATGAACATTTCATCAAAATTTCAGGATTATTGAAAAAATGGCAGATGGCTCATGAAAATTTGAGGCCCATTTTATCAAATCCTGCTACTGGGGAATATTTTAAAATTTTAAAAGTCAATTTTTAAGTAATTTTCAAATATTTGTATCTCAGCTTCTATATAACTTAGTGATTCAGTTCAAATGGCATTCTTCTCTGTAAACTCTCTACTTTCAAGTCAAAACCAGACATTGACGTTAAACTCAATTCCGGTTTAACTGGAGTTAAAAAATAGTTTAAATAATTCTTCAACTTTCTTAATTACAAATTATAATCAGTCTCATTAGTAGAAAATATTATTCTAAAGAAATTACTAAAAAATATTAAAAATGAGATTTTTAAATTAATAATTCTACTTTTTATTTAATTTTCTCAATGGTTAACATTATAAAAGACAGATTTGGAAACAAGTTATTAATAACATTAATTTACGAAAATAAAGAGTGTCTTATCAAATATAAAAAAAAGTTGACTGACATATTTTTATTAAATAATATTATATGGATAAGGCTGTTGTTTAAAGGTGTCAATGTCCTTACAAATGTTTTTCCTGCAGTTACATTAATTTCCTCTTATTTTAGGAGTTGAAAATGATGAACAAGATGAACATTCCATCAAAATTTCAGGATTATTGAAAAAATGGCAGATGGCTCATGAAAATTTGTGCCCCATTTGACCATATTTAAGTCATTTTCAAAAATTCGTATCTCAGCTTCTATATAACTTAGAGATTCCATTCAAACGTCATTCTTCTCTGTGAACTCTCTAATTTCAAGACAAAAATAGATATTAGCGTTAAACTCCTTTCTAGTTTAGCTGGAAGCTATCAACTAAAAAACCATATAAACATAATTTTACCTCAAATCTGCAGCATCCGAAGTATAGGGTTAAATAACTGCTGATATTTTTTGTGGAGGTGTATTCTGTCAATATCTACCCATTTTTTGTTTAATTGTCCCGGTTTCGTTAGTATACGGCCCTCCAAAGGGTTTTTAAAAAATTGCTATTTTTAAATGTCTATAAGTTTTTCCTCGGATCTTCGATTTTCAGGATTAGTTATTTAGTTAGTTAGTCTATTATGTTCTCAACAACCCCTGAAAAATCTGGAGAAAATAAGAATATTTTTTCACAGAATTCCCATAGATAGAGATAGAGTAATTATGAAGTACTACAGATTATACATGTATTACTTTTTTTACGGATATTTTAAAAATGGAGTAATTTTGGGCAAAATTTATTCTAGAAAACTTGTGTCTAAGTATTAAATTGTGCAAAATCCATAATAATTATTAATAACAAACCTATCCTGACATAATTTTGGTTTTCCAATATAATTATCAATTGATAAATGTATCGATAATGATGAAAAATAAGTAGTAATTATCTGCCAAACCTCATTTTTCGTTAATGTTTTCAAAAATATCTATCGTACCCCACACATTGCGACCTGCCGGCGTTTCCGCAGACATGACCTTACCCATAAACAATCTTGTCTGTTACAAATCGTTTGGAAATACATTTGTTTTGACGCTTTCGCATTCTATCGTTTCCTTATCTAGTGCCATTGAAAAGGCAACTGAACCGAAAGGTCTGAATCCGTATTTCATTGCAATGTTTACGGCCATTAATCTGAAACTTTTCCAGCAGCAATGTCGGAATTGCTTTATAATCTCTCCGAGATCATAACAGTATTTATTATTTCAAATGCATTTTTGTCAAGAATTCACCTACTTTTTTATTTGCAATCTACTTATACGTATAACTCTATGATAATTTGCCACTGAAACTGGATTTCATACATGGCTTCTCCTGGCACCAATTAAATGCGCCAAATTAAGCAAATGCTACGTAATCACCAAATTGTTTAATGATATTTTTGTACCAGATGTTAACTGGGGTGCTTATTTATTTTACACGGTCGTTTCAACAATTGAATGTACGCAGATTAAGGAATTTTCTCCTGTTTAGTTTATAATTAATTGAGAGTATCTGAATTATTGAAATTTATTTACAAATAATGAATGTGATTCTACGGTTAATCATCAGATAAAATTAAATTTGGTATAAATGATGTCACGTTAGGTTAAACTACATCAATAAACCTGTAATATTAATCGTAATATACTTAATATCACAGTTATTGTACTCGTTAATATACACGTAGTCCAAATATGGAGAAAGTGTAATAATCTTTAGATTTAAAGATTATCACAGCGTAAGAATATTAAATTGCTACAGGTAAATGTATAAATAATGAAAAAAAAAATTGATTTGACCACACAGCAGAGTGTAATCAGTTGTCAAAAATAAATAAAGGGAAACTTAAGTGAAATAAAAAAATTCTTACTCAACAAATATTATTTAATATAATAATAAAAATTTTCTTGTACTAGATGCTTAGGCACCCCTATTGTACATAAAATTGTTCTTAGAATCATTATAAATTTAAATAATATATTATTCTAAATACGCTTTGATAGTAAATTTTACATTGTGAAAATGTCACAGATTAGAATGTGTACTTTCTATAGTTTAAACTCTAGATTACAATGCGATTATTTTATCGTTTTATTGAAAAACTATAAAGATTGTTTATATTTCTTAATTATTATTATATTAAAATATTCAGTAATGATATTTTTAGGTGTTTAAACTACACATTTTTCTGTCTGAATTACGATGTATTTAAATTATTCTGAATTAATTAAATATTGCAATGTAAAAATAAATGTCAGAATAGAATGTATAATTTCTATATCATAAAATAAAATAATATAAGAAAATTAGAATGCAAATTTCAATATGATTATTGTATTGAAAAAGGATCATTTATATGTAGTTCTGTTAATATGGAAAATCATTTAAGTAGCATTATTTTTTAGATATTTAGAGTGGATATCTTTCTACTACGATTATGAACAACTATTATATTATACCTCTGAAAGGTGTGTTCAGAATTCTACCATAAATTCTAAGAGGTGAAAATAGACTTATTTGCCTTATCTTACCTTATAATAATTTATTTTTAATTGTCTTCATTTTTTATGAAATATGATTAAAGTGTGAGTAAAAGTGTTATAATATTCAACTTTAAATAAAAACAATTGTTTATTGTACTTTTTTATTTAAATTTATTCAGTCTACAGTTAGTACATTATTGTAAAATAATAATTAAAAATTATTTAATATTTTTAACACTCGTAAATAAAAATATATTGTTCCAAATGTTTGATAGTGAGGATTTCACTTCAGTCTCTCAAATGATTGATTGTTCCACATCAGATGAATTAACAGTGGCAGAGGGTAGTATATATATATATATATATATATATATATATATATATATATATATATATATATATATATATATATATATAATTTGTGGGCCATGTTAACAGTTATTGGCTAAAGTTCACCAGTCTCATTAATAAACCTATTAATTTGAGGCAAAGATTATTGTTCAAAATACTTTCAAATTTCTTTTTTATTTTCCATGAAAATGCCTTTGGCAATGGGAGGTTTATTTGGGTGTTTCAATATTTGTGGAAATGTGGGAAAAATGAGTTCTGTTTTATAAGTCGTTAAATGATTCTTCCTTGTACTGAGGAACTGCTATAGAATCATTTTCTTATCTTGACCAAATTGATTTTGACTGGTTTAATAATTTATGAAATACTCTGAATATTTTTTCATTCAATTTGTCTTTAATTAACAAAAGTAAATAGTAAATTTAGAAATAAAATATGTTTAGCATTTATTTTTGGTTCTCCCATATTTATTTTATGAGTTTGAGTCCTAAATTATGAGAAATAATTATACAACAGATAATACCTTACTGTATATTCTAGGCAACAAATTAGGACGATTCATCAAAGAAAACTTAACGAAATGTTTTTCTTAAGTTTCCTAAGACCGAATATAACTGTAAATTCGTATATACCATATATGTATGTACAAATCCTGTGTCTAGTTATGAGTAACGAGTCAAAAATGGTGCTACCAGATTCCGATTTAATTCAGGCGGTGTTTAGTTAATAAAACCAAAAGGCACCATGTAAAATGTCACTAAATTTGAATACAATCCAATTTGGGCCACTAGACACACGCACATGGTAATATAAATTAAGACCATTCCGCACAATGGACTTGATGAGATCACACTTTAACGACCTAGTGCAACGACAGTACATTACCACCAAGTCGTGTTGACGACCAATATATTTGAATTAATTAACTTAATATAGCATAGCGTTTAACACGTCCTTTATGGTTGAGAACAATTGTTGTACATGTGTTTTTTATAATATTATTTTTTGGTTTTAAATTTTCAAAACTTCTGAAAAGCTCATTGTTATAAATTGAAATTTTAAATATGCACAATTAATTAGGTTGCGGACTTATTAATCAATATAACATTGTAACCTACAATCCCATTGATTTCTGTAGCATTAATAATCAATCGAAGTTTTCTTTGTTCTATATTGTTGCACTTCACGGTTGAATTTGTGAAACCATTTTAATAATATCGGAACTACTTTTCTAGGTATGTATCTGATATTCGTGTAAACTAGGACAATTTAAATCAATCAGTTACGCGATTAACTTAAATTAATCAATTTCATCGTAATTACAAGGCTTATCTCTGAAAGGATGTAATATACTTTTATTATTATAATTTGTATCGAATTATAAAAGCAAATTTGTCCGTGTGTGGAACGGAAGCGTCACTTTCTAGTTCAAGTTCTCCGTAGTTTGTTTACGTTCGTAGTATATCGTATTTTATGTTATTGATGACGATAATTAATAGACGCTTATCGTTACATCGGTGACTAATAAATGGATAACAGATATACATGACGTATTTTGCATTGCAGTCTAATGAATCCAAATGAATATTGCTTTCCTTAAATAGAACAAATCCCATTAATGTATTCCTCGATATTATTTTATATGGTTGCGTGTTCGAAGTCGGACATCAGTCAAGGCAAATAATGGCGAAAATAAATTTAACATTTTGTTGACGTCACTCTCCAAATTAATATTGGTTAATTAAACAGTGGGGTAGTTGTTTTATTGATTAATTTTGAGAATAAGCAGTTGTGAAATTCCGATATATGGCAATAAGATATGACAGACAAAAGATAACTTAATCTTGATAAATATGGGAATTGAAACTGAAACATTTATAATAAAGTTTTTGTGTGAGTCGGAAGTTACTGCAACCCTAACGAATAGAACGTAAATTTTGGTAATTATACATATTAAATAATAGTTTGAATGACAAATTGTTGATTATTATATGAAACATTAATATATATAATATATTATTATTTTTTAATATTAAACATTAAGTTATACTTCAAAATCATTTGGAGTATTTTTTATTAGTATTTAAAGTAATTTTTGTTAAAAATATGTGTAATCACAAAATTAGTAAATAAATGTCCCCAATTTTGTTTCCATTGTCCATATTTCTAATTTTTTTATTTTTCATATTATTTTTAATTGTGTTATTAATTTTCAGAATTATCTATACATATAAATAAAATTGGAGTGTCTGTTTGTAATTATTAATAATATTTATTCTTAATTTAAATATTAATTAATTAATTATAATAAGTTAATAACATTTAAATCAAATATTTTTTTAAATATTATTGTCTATCAAATCAGGTTGAAAATTAGTAATTTTAGCTCTAATTTTTTTCTGTTGTTTCTATTTCTAATTTTTGATTATCTTTCACATTGTTTTTATTTTTATTATAAATTATGAGAATTGTTTATAATATTTATTCTTACTTTAAATATTAATTAATTAATTATGGTAATACTTAAATTAAATATTATTTTTTAAATATTATGCTTTACTAAACTGGGTTGAAAATTATAAAATAAATAAATAAATAAAAAATTATTTTTTTTAAATATTATTCTCTATCAAATCAGGTTGAATATTAGTAAATAAATATTGCTATAATTTTGTTTCTATTGCTTTTATATCTAATTTTTGATTACCTTTCACATTGTTTTTATTTTTATTATAAATTATGAGAATTGTTTATAATATTTATTCATAATTTAAATATTAATTAATTGATTATGGTAATACATAAATTAAATATTATTCTTTACCAAACTGAGTTGAAAATTATAAAAATAAAATAAATAAATAAAAAATTATTTTTTTAAATATTTATTTATAATACTCTATCAAATCGAGTTGAAAATTAGTAAATAAATATAGCTCGAATTTAGTTTCTATTGTTTCTATTTCTAATTTTTGATTACCTTTCGTATTATTTTTAATCTTATTATAAATTATCAAAATTGTTTATAATAAATATTAAATATTATTATTTACCAAATTGGGTTTAAAATTAGTAAATAAATATAGCTCCCATTTTGTTTTTTTTTGTCTATATTTTTTGATTATCTTTAATATTGCCTTTTATCTTATAAATCTTCAGTTCTTATAAATTTTTAGAAATTTTAGAAATTAAATATTTAATTTAAAGGTTACCTACTTTATAAACAATTCTGAAGTTTATAATATATATTCTCAATTTCAATAAATTTCATATTTTATATGAACACAATGTTGGCATCAATTATTTAATTGAAAGTAGATTGATTTGCCTTACCTTATTTTAGTACAAAAATTGACAATTATGGAAATACAGGGCGTCAAAATTAATAATTTTAATCTATTTTATTCATCTATTCTCTATTTTCTTTGTTTTTTATTCATAGAAACATGTCAACTATATAAAATTTGGTGTACGTGGGTTTTTAGGGTGAAAAATTCAAATATATTAAGAAATGTGATGTATTATGTAGAGAATATCATATGCAGTGTACACTCCTGAACAAAAGTTTGGAAACCCTAGTGTATAATTGTTGAAAATAGTAAATAAACAATAATTATAAAAACTAATATTAAAATAAACGGTCTAACATATATATTAAAATACAAAATAATATTAGTAATATAGAGGGTATCCTACACCACATAAAAAATTGACCTTTCGGGGACACCCCGTATATTTATAAGACAATAGAAAGTGTTCCTAAAATGATAAATTTGTAGTCATATAAAATATCCCAAATAAATAAATTGAACGATGCTTATCTTGCATTGTAATTACGTCAATAAAACGCTTCATTTCCTTTGTTTACGTATTTTGGTTTTCCGCCGTTTAGTTAATTTAGTTTACTATAGTTTAAATTATTAATTGATAACGGTCTTCCTTTTCTCATTAATATTCTGATCATATGTCAAATATTGACAAACTTCATTTTACAATTTCTTTTACTAAAATTAGTGACAATCCATAAATCTTCATTCATACCATTTTTGAACCAATAAACGTAAGTAATAATTTTAAATTTTTTTTTTGATTAAATATTGCATAATATTTTAATTAAGGTTAATTTTCTACGAAGTTAAATAACATAATTTTAAAGTATAATCCCTAATATGGCATTACTTACAAACAAATATTATCAGTTGCTAATCTCGCTATTCACATATTAGTCATTAATAAATAAGTCTGCTACTGATTGATAAAGTAAAATTATTTCATTATCCGTGTTTGCCATTTGAAAATCAAATCGACAACAGATCAACGTACTACAGACAACCTTAATTATAATGCGACAATTATGTTGGAACAAAAGTGGGTAGGTGTGATTGAAATCGGCAAAAGTACACCTTCCTATAAATGTTTTAAAATGCTCAGACCGATGGGCGGTTAAGTGTTTTTAATTTGAATGTTAATCAGATTATTTGACACCATAAATGATCAATGTACCGTTCCACTAATAGCAACTGAAGTACCACGGGAATGATTTCAGCGAAACTGTCGACAGTAGTGAGTACGCGTGTGGTCGAGATTCGTGCGGCGACTTGATATTTTTTCCTGTTTGAATGTGAATTATGACCGTGAAGTTTTTATTTCATAAAATTGTTCGGCATGAAATTATCGATAAAAAGGTATGGGCTATATATATATATCAATTATACTGATTTATGTCCAATAGTCAAATTTTATGACGACTTTTAAAAAGGTCTTCTTAAAGGTCTTTCAATAAAATAATAACCAATTTAGTAGTAAAATATTTTATTTGTTTTATTCATTATAACACAAATATGTTATGTTAATTTAAATATTAAAGAATTTAAATTTAAATTAAGTATGAATTTTTAATAATATTTTTTAAAAATCCAATTAACAATTTTTACTAGATTTTAATGTAATTTCCTATATTTTTGATTGAAATATACTTTCACAAAATTTTTGGTAAATAAATATATCTCTAATATTGTTTACATTTCTATATTTCTTACTTTTTTAACTATTTTATAATTGGTTTTAATTATACAATATTTATATTTTTTAATTGTACAATTTTCTAAATTGTTTACAAAATATATACTTATGAAGAAATATTCTAATATTCTAAGAAATTTATAATATTTAAATCAAAATAATTTTATTTAAATATTAAGTATACTTCAAAATCATGAGTATTTTTTATTAGTATTTAAAGTAATTTTTACATAAGTTTTAGTTTTTATTTGTTTATAATAATACTTTTGATAATTTTAAATTTTTTAATAATTTATTTTATTTAATGTATTTTATTATTATATTTCCACCTTTTCAGGTATTTCAGAAATTCTATAAATATGTTTCTTACTTTATTAACTTTTTAATTTTATTTTCATATTTCAGAAGTTCTTTGGTACTTTTGATATTATTAATTTTTGTTAGCTTTCTAGATATTTTAGAATTTTAATTTTTACTAGAAATATGTTTTTTACTTTGTAATTTTAAAATATATGTTTTTTAATTAATTGATTATATTTAATTTATTTTTTATATTTTCAGCTTTTCAGGTGGTTCAGAAATTCGTTTTTTACTCTATTACTTCAAAATTTACATTTTTATATTTTAGAATTTTTTTGATACTTTTGATATTAATTTTTGTTGGCTTTTTAGATATTTTTGAAATTTGTTTTTTACTTTGTAATTTCAAAATATATGTTTTTTAATTAATTGATTTTATTTAATGTATTTTTGGTATTTTCAGCTTTTCAGGCATTTCAGAAATTCAATTTTATGATATAAATATGTTAATTTTTGTTGAAAATATGTGTAATATTTATCAATCACAAAATTAGTAAATAAATGTCCCTAATTTTGTTTCTATTGTCTAATTTTTTATATTTATTCTTAATTTAATTATTAAGTATAAGTAATTATAATAATTTGATAATATTTAAATCAAATATTATTTTTTTAAATATTATTCTCTATCAAATAGGGTTGAAAAGTAATAAATAAATATAGCTCTAATTTTATTTCTAATTTTTGATTATCTTTGATATTGTTTTTAATTTTATTATAAATTATGAGAATTGTTTATAATATTTATTCTTAATTTTAATATTAATTAATTAATTATGGTAATACTTCAATTAAATATTATTTGTAAATAAATAGCTCTTGTTTCTATTTCTAATTTTCTATTCTATTTCTAATTTTTGATTACCTTTCGTATTATTTTTAATCTTATTATAAATTATCAAAATTGTTTATAATAAATATTAAATATTATTATTTACCAAATTGGGTTTAAAATTAGTAAATAAATATAGCTCCCATTTTGTTTCTCTTGTCTATATTTTTTGATTATCTTTAATATTGCCTTTTATCTTATAAATCTTCAGATATTATATATTATTTATATAATTCAATTTCAATTAAATTTTAAATTAATAAAGTAGGTAATCTTTAAATATTTTAAGTATTATTCTTTATCAATTCAGATTGAACTAATTTTTAGTAGTTTTTAATATATGTCTAAATTTTTCTTTAAAATATTGTATATTATATAATAATCAATAACAAAAATGTATTAAAGAAATATAGCTCTAATTTTGTTTGTATTATATGTATTTCAATTTTGGTATTACTAAAAATATCTAATTGTTTTATAATTAATTTTAAATATTCAATATTTATATATTTTTAATTGTATTTTAATTTTTCAAAATTCTTAAATATGCTAAACCTTAATTTAAGTATTAAGGAATTAATTATAATAAAATCATAGCTTTTAAACTACATTTACTATTTTTACTAGGTGTTACTATAATTTTCTAAACTTTTGTTTAAAATGTATATTATATTTCATTAATCACAAAATTTTAATCACCAAATAATATATAATTTTCTTCTTTTTTATCTTTCCAAAATTCTTTATTGCATTTTACTATAACAACATCACTAAATTACAGTTCTAATATGGTAGTTTTACAATTTTTAATGTTATTTTTGTAATTTTTGAAAATATTCATGATTTACATAAATAAACTTATTTGAATCAACTTCATTATTATTATTAGTAAGTAATATACATTTATTTTCATGAATAATTGGACTGTTTATTTTGCACTGTTTACGTACCATTAAGTAAATTGCTATTAAATTAAATATTAACTTGTCAATATTGTTCCAGATAAACCCAATCCAAATGAGAATCAAGCCGAAGTAATCGTTTGCAGTAACAGTCCTGCATCGTCCCAGTCACCATGGATCACATTCGATACGGCCACGGACACGTGCTTGCGCAGCAACAGCAACAGTATGGTAGACCAGTTTCCTCCATAGATGCTGCCCATGCATCCGAATACTTTGAACACTTCATCAACGCCACATCTCTGAAAACGATCCTTGGCTACCACCGTTCGATATGCGACCACTTGCATCTCAAGCCCAATCTGTTCCCTCTGTTTTATCCGAAGCTCAGGTATGTTACGATATTGGTTACGTACCATTGGAGGTTTGTCACGTAATATTTCAGGGCCAATTTAACGACATGGAAGGCAAAAGCTCTGTTGAAGAAGTTCGACGCTAGGGCTGCCCATAAATGCTACGGTAAAGGGAAAATATGCGCCAACACGAGGGTTTTGATTATCGGTGCTGGTCCCTGTGGATTGAGAACCGCCATAGAAGCCCAATTATTGGGTGCCAAAGTGGTTAGTATTAATCAAAATCACAAAATACTAATATCTGTTATAAATGATGATAAATTTTTTATTACTTCAGGTCGTAGTCGAAAAACGAGACCGACTTTCCAGAAATAACGTTTTGCATTTATGGCCTTTCGTTATTGAGGATTTAAGGGCGCTGGGTGCCAAAAAATTCTTTGGCAAGTTTTGCGCTGGAGCTATTGATCACATTAGTATAAGGCAGTTGCAATGTATTCTTCTGAAAGTGGCCCTCTTATTGGGGGTTGAAATTCACACGGAAGTTAGCTTTGAAAAATTAATAGAACCTAGTGCAACAGAGAGTTAGTATTCACAGCCATTAGAAACAATATCATATTTACATATCATCTTTTCCAGAGACTGGATGGAGGGCGGAATTCAAGCCAGCCGACCATCCCGTCGCGCAATACGAATTCGATGTGATAATTGGCGCTGACGGCAAACGCAATACATTACAGGGTTTCAACAGAAAGGAATTTAGGGGAAAGCTTGCAATAGCAATTACTGCCAATTTTATCAATAAGAAAACGGAAGCCGAAGCCCGTGTCGAGGAAATTAGCGGCGTAGCATTTATTTTTAATCAAAAATTCTTTAAGGACTTGTACGAGGAGACTAAAATCGATCTAGAGAATATAGTGTATTATAAAGACGATACTCATTATTTTGTTATGACTGCCAAAAAAGCTAGTCTTCTAGAGAAAGGTGTAATTAAGCAGGACTTATCCGACACCGAGAAACTATTAGCTATGGAAAACGTCGATAGAGATGCACTTCAGGAGTATGCCAAGGAGGCTGCAAACTTTAGTACAGACTATCAAATGCCGGACCTGGAATTTGCGGTAAACCATTATGGCCAACCAGACGTAGCTATGTTTGATTTCACGTCCATGTATGCAGCTGAAAACGCTTCTAAAACCATGGAACGCAACGGTCATCAGTTATTGATGATTCTGGTTGGAGACAGTTTACTTGAGGTAAGACGTTATTTATAATTTCAACTCGTTGTATTAATATCTTTTAATTTCAGCCTTTTTGGCCCACCGGATCAGGTTGCGCCCGAGGTTTTCTATCGTCATTGGACGCAGCGTGGGCTATTAGAAGCTGGGCCTCTCCTACCACCACGCCCTTAGACGTTTTGGCGGAGCGCGAATCAATTTATCGGTTGCTAGCCCAAACCACGCCAGACAATCTGAACAAAGAATGGAAATCTTACACTCTTGATCCTATTACTCGTTATCCCAATCTTAACAAAAATGTTGTCATGCCACACCAAGTGATTAGCCTGTACGACACCGATAATCCGGATAGTATCGAACAAATGAGAAGAGCTGTCCGGGAAGTCACACCTGTTGTAGAAGTGCCTAGGAAACGAAGACATGGTACTTACTCAGCTACACTATTCGGATGCAAATTTCACCTTTATATATTTTAGGTGACGTTGATAACGATGTACTATTTAATTGGATAGCAGAGCAAGTAAAAGGACATGAAGACATCACATTAACAGATTTAGAATCAGTTCTTAAGGATGGAAAAGTACTATGTGCCATCATACATCACTACAGGCCTGATTTGTTGGACTATAATGCCATCAAAGATGATAATCCTGCCAAGAATAATCAGTTAGCTTTCGATTTATTAGAAAAAGAGCTTGGTTAGTTTTAACTTAGTTAACAATTTAACAATATTAAAGTAATTCTTCTAGGTATTCCTCCAATTGTCACTGGAGAAGAAATAACAAATTCTGTAGATTATCTAACAATGGTTTCTTATTTGACCCAAGTTTACCATACATTTAGAGGTGAAATACCACACATCAAACATCAAAAATTGGTAAGTAGCTACAACTAACAGTGGTGGCTTATGAGATTTGAGTTTGGTGAGGCAAATTGTATAGAATAAAACAAGGTTTGGAAAGTTATTTTTAATAGTGTCAAAAGGCGAATTGAAGGTATCCCATTGGTTTGGGTGTCTCCATACCCCCCACTCTAAAGAAGATCACATACCTTAATGCGCATGCTCAGACGATAAGGTTCAATTAATTTTCTTATATTCTAGTAAACATAGATAAAAATGTTACAGTTGTACAGTTAATTATTCTTTTTATAACATATTACCTTTCTATAGTTCTTTATATATTCAATTATATTCTATTTTAAAGAATTACATAATACAAAAATATATAAATATATATTTTCTTAATATTAACGTATGTTAATTTATTTATATTATTATAGATAAAGCTCTGCCTCACCTATCTCATCTGAGTAGCCACCTAACCATTTTCTTGTTCCTTAATGAAAGAAGTTATTCTATGTAAGAAATATATCATATTTTTACGTCTACTAGGAAATTAGTGTCTAATATTTGAGCAATTTTCAGAAGGAATAATGTCTCTTGTAAATGAAGTTCTGTTCTTTGGTATTTATAATTGAATTATTTTCCAGTCTCTTAAGAAAAAGAGCAAGAACAAAAATCGTAAAAGAAAAATGTCTAATCTTGGAGAATCTGACTATGTAGCAACATACAGTAAAAAATCTTGTACCTTGAAATTTACAGCAGATAAGTCAGAACCAACAAAAATTAATTTAACAGTTGTTACTGAAAACAGTGAAACGCATAGTTGCATTGATGTTTCAAAGAAGAGTTCTAGTCGTACCCTTTTTAAAGGAACTTCTAAAAAGTCTAGTAAAGTATGTAATAAATATAATAATTAGTAGTTATTTTTTTGCTTTTGATCTAATTTACTGTATCTAAAGTTTACAGCATCATATTTTAGATTTTAGATTGTAAAAATGATAAATTTGATGTTCAAAAAAGTGCCAATCTTGTAGCAAAATCCATTAAAAATTGTTACAATATACGTTATAACAACTACAGCAAAGATCTCAAGCAAGAGAAGTCCACGCATTCACGTAAATTAATTCAAAACACAGAAAATATGCCCCAATTAGTTGATGAAACAACTAAGAACTCTAAAACTACAAAATGCAATAAGAATCGTAAGAGTGCAAATAATTTGGAGCAAGAATTAAAACCTAGTCCTTCTAAAAATATAAAACGTAATTCTGAAGGTCCAAGATTACAGAATTTAAATAAATCACGTCCCAGATTTCGTAAAAAAGTCAACGAACCAAAATTTGTACATATACTTTATCCTGTGGATCCCAAGCGTAAACTAGGTGACATTGAAGTTATAAAAACTGCATCTTCCCATATTGAGGAAAATGTGATTCGGTCAGTTAGCACTTTAGACATAGAACAAGGAAATATTACGAAGGACACGTCATATGAAACTGTACAGAATGGTGAAGAAAATGATGAACAAATAACATACTTGTTTCAGAATAAAAATTTTGGAACTTACACCAATGATGATGATGGCCTTTCAAGAAATAATGAAAAAAGCTTGAAATCAAATAGTGCCACTATTTCCGTGATCAATAACACATGTAATATCAACCCACCTGAATGTTCTAAGACAGACTTAGTCTTATGTTCCAAGGAAAATTTAAATTTTCCCAAAAAAGATAAACATAATGCCGTTAATATACAAATAGTTCAAAAAACTGAGGAAAACTGTTATAAATGTCAAAGAATTATATTCGAACCAACAATAAATGTACTAACCATATCAAAGCAATCAGTTCTAGTAAAGAACAAAATTCAGTCAGAACTCTATAAGTACGACAAAGAGAAAATTACTAACGAAAATTACAAACTTCAATTTACAATGAACAAGCAAGAAAACAATTTCAATAGAATATCGACTTGGGTAAACACACATGACTTCAGTAAAGGCGATTATGTTAAGGATGAAAATGAAATTATAGTGAATATAGTACCACGTACAGAGGTGGTACGATGTGACAGTTGTTCGAATAAAATCGCAAAACAATGTGAAATAATTTCAAACGAATTATCTGAATGTATTTTGAAAACTGAGTCTAAATGTTCACAATTAGAGATTCGCAAGTATGAACCGGAAATCAAGAAGTCAAAACCCAGTTTAGCTAACAAAATCAAAAAGAAGCTCGTACGTTTTTATTCACTTTTTATCCATACACCACTTTACATAAAAAATGTTCAGATACCTTGTAATTAACATTTTTTGTTGTTGAGTTAGTTTATTTTATTTATTTTTTACGTTAATTTTCCAGGAACTCCCCGAAACCAAACGTAGCGATGCCACGTTTAAAATGGGTAAGCTGGCTGATTATCAGCAGGCTAGCCAAAGGCAATCCGCACGGCACAAACGCCATGCCGAACCGTTTTCAACGAAAGCGAATGTTGATCGAAAAACGAGAAAACGTCGCACTTTGGAACGCGTCGGAACAAGCGTCGTAAGTATTTTGAACTGGGTGTTACGGATGTTGATCTATTTATGCATAATGATTGTAATCAGGAAATGTTTACCCAACTATGTAGAGGATTTCTTGGTGGTTATAAGCTTGCACTTTATATTCTGTCCATACACTAGTAGATTAGATTTATCGAGTTTTATGTGATTGGTATGTTTTTTATATGTGATGTTGAAAATTCTATATTTAATGTATATAACAATTAGTTTCTCAAACATATTATTTTGTTTTTATTTGTTATATGTATATAATTCAAAGTACAATCAACGTGGGTCATAATAATTTAATTAAAATACATTATTTTATTAAATAGCTACGGTTGTAATTAATACAAAATTTATATAAAAAACATATTTATTAACATTTTTATGTCGTTATGGTAAATATTGCATTAATAATTAACATAAATAATAGTTAATTAACGTGAAATACAATTATAATACTTATATGACAATATAATGCAAATATTTACTATTTTACACAAGGAATCAACCTCGTGGATTTTTCGATTCCAACTCTATTTTTTATATTTAATATAAAGATATCAAGTTGCACTCATTTGATTTCCTATCCCTAATCACCCAACCCTTTTTTCCAGATGTGTTCAGCATTTATGCATGGCTTGAAGCAAGCTTTTATTTGTTTCCAATTATTTTTTATCCTCGACTTCCTGGTTAACACTGAATTTTATGGATACCCAAATTTATTATTTTAATTTATATTTGTCCCCTGTAAATAAATTTATTTTATAATATATTTGTACTAACAACCATATGTGTGTGTTATACATTTTTATATTGATTTCGATGTGAAGGTCGAAAGGCAAAAGGCATTGGAAGAGATTGCCGCCAATCGTAACGAGAGACAAAATAAAAGGAGACAGCAGAGAAGACTGCAAACAGAACAGTTTCTGAAAAGCATGCAAATGCTTCAAATGAACGCCAAACCTGATAACTCTGAACCCTTTGAAGATTACTCTATATTTTTGTATCGACAAACTGCCCCTAATTTTGAAGACAGGGTTAAAGATTTAGAGAAAAAATTCACCTATGTACCAGTAAGAGCGTGATGTGGTTTAATGTCTAATTATTGTTTTTGTTTGTTTTACTAACTTAAAATTTTTTGTTGTTTATTTGAGGTAAGTAGAATTGTACATATTGTTTAATAACTTACCTCAATTTATAAAAAACTAATGGACATTTTTGGAGATTTAGGTGTTTTGTATTACTAATCTGTAAGATCAAAATACAACTAATTATTTCATATGTAATACAATGATTATTATAAAAAATATTAATTGAGGGTTTAATGAATTTAAATAAAATTCTGCGTGAATTGTCATTTAAATTAAAATAATTTTAGTCAACAGGTACCTTATTTTTTAATTGACTTAATCATTATGAGCCTTACAAAATTCCAATTATACAAATCCGGACTACACATATATAAACTTTCCTTTGTATTTTATTTTCTTTCCAATTTTTAAATTAATACAATAAATAGAATATTATGTACTAATAAATTTGAAGAAGTTCCATAATGAATTATGTATACTTAATTTAAAACTCAGTTAAATTTGTCTTTATTCTTATTTAAAATATATTAATTAAACAGTAAATCAATTTGTTTATTTTTGACAAGTTGTTTAGTAAATATAATTCTTGACTACGAAACAATTTTGCATGAAAATATAATCCTATACCTTAAACTTATTTAATTAAAAAGTTAAAATTATGTTTAAAGTAATCAACAGACTAATGTTAATTTTTTCACTGGTGCACAACAAATAACAAATAAAATTTTACCAAATTGTATAGATAAGTTTTTGATGATTGTTGACTGAATTATAGTTATTAGATTAATAAAAAATAGATAATTAATGATTGTGATCAATATTATTCGGTGTAAATTTATATCGAAAGATTCGACGAATTGATTTAGAAACATCGTATTGTCTTGTGCCGTATCCAATTATTACCTCAACAATTTATGTAAAACTGCATGATTATTGGTGTTGGTGTTTTGCCATATTTGTAGTATAAATTTTCATAAAACAATGCTTTTATTAATAAAACTGAACTAATGTAATACTCTCTATAGGATCACGATAATAAATTACCTAGTCTCAACAAAGGAGGAAACGACGAAGATTTGCAGGCTCGTATCAAAAATTTGGAAAACAAATGGAAGGACCCACAGCCTGTTGAACGCAAACCGAAAGATTTGCTCAGGGCTATCGGAAAATTGGACACCAACGATTGGAATGTCAAGGAAATTGAAAAGAAAATTATGGAGAATAAGTTGGGCAAGCCGAGTAATAAGGACAAAGAGAAGGTTCCCAAATGGAGTAAGGAACAATTTTTGGCGAGGCAAACGAAAATGGAAAACAAGCATTTGGATAGGCAGGATAGCACCGAAGCTAAATTTGCCGACATAGATAAAAATATTAAGCACTTGGACATGAAATTAAAAGAAGGCACCGTCAGGGAATTAGGCCAAAACAAAGTTGCTTCAATAACGGAGAAGTTGGTCAGCAAAGTGCCCACACCTACTGAACAGAAACCTGTCGAAAAGAATGTAAGTGTGTTTATATTTTCCAATATATATTGTCATAAATTATGTATAATTTTAGACAAGCCGTCCACAGTTTACTTTACCAACTCAGGCTGCATCGGAATTTTGTCATTTTTGTGATAAACGCGTGTATCTTATGGAAAGATTATCGGCTGAAGGAAGATTTTTCCACCATGGATGCTTTAAGTATGTCTTAACGCATTGATTTACATACAAACTAAAAATAAATAATTTTCAGATGTCAGTATTGCCATACACAACTACGTCTGGGTTCATACTCTTTCGACAGAGACGGACAGTACGGTCATAAATTCTTCTGCGTTCATCACTACGGAATGCAAGGAGAGCTTCCCCGTCCCACACGAGTGGTCAGGAAACCGTCCCAGAAGCATACTACGAATAGAAGTCCAGACAAGAAACGGTCGGCAGGCGTAGCTGGACTGGATCTTTTGGATAGAGGTGATTAATTACAATAAATTAATATTAATGCTATAATTTTTAATTTTTAGTGCAAACTCCGGAAAGAATCGAATTTGCCAATTTGTCGTCTGGCAGCGTTTTATCAGACAATGATGAGCCTCTGACCCAAATGGATGAAGATGAATGGACTGATAAAAACTTTGGTGCATCTTGTGCTGAATTAGACGACACAGATGAATCTTCTAGTTACAGGTTAGTAGATTATTAATATGGTTTTTTGTCATTTACTATAATGCACATTTACTTTTAGTGACTCTGACTCGGATGATGATGAAGAAGCATATGACGACGCTCTTGAAGAACCTGCTACAAAGGAAGGCACATTAAGATTAGCCCAAAAACTAAAATACTACAGGAAGAAAAATTTATCCGAGTCCGATGAATACAGCAGTTCCGATCAATCAAGCTACGATGAGAATTCCAGTGATGGTACTAATTACTTATATTCAAAATGAATTCATTCTAAGAATTTATTTATTTTAGATGAGGATTCTGATACAGCCACAGAAGGTGAAGAGGAAATTCGAGCCAGGGAACTACGCAAACAGGAAGTGAGAGTAGAGCCACCACTTGTACACCCAGACACGGGCACTGATACAGAGGTGAAAATAAACTCAACATCTATTCCAGACATTCTCTCTAATCATAGTCATCTGAACGCAAATGTCCCAACTGACTTAAACAGGTCTTCAGATAATATTTCAGTGAATTCAGCGGATTTCAACAGCGCTGAATCCGGCGATTTAGATTTCAACATGAATCATAAAAGTAACGAAAATTTGAATGATGCAAAGGAGCAGGATTCCCCGAACGTAGTGCAAGGAAAATTGACAATCCCGAAACCACCTCAACCCAAAATAAATTCTTTAACCAAAAGTGCAACCGCAAGTAATATAACTAACCAAAAAGTCGTAAGAAATTTTGTAATACCCAAAAAAGAAAAAAGGAATAGCTTCGGTAATGAGTTTATTCCGAAGTTTAAGTCTGCCGAACCCGAACCTTTACTAATCATTAAACGAACTCCTAGTAAAATAACGTTGCCAAAAGAACATAAGCCCAAAGTGGCAGTCAATACTACTCCCTTAAACGTAAACAAAAAATATTTTGGAGATCCCCAAAAGAACACACCCAAGTTAAAGAGATCTGAAACTGTTGCTAGTGTACCAAAAGCTCCTATTAAAAAACAGCAGAGCCTACCTGAAACAAAGGAAGAGTCAGAGAAGGTTATTTCGTTCAATTTTGAGCCGGAAGATACTGACATAGACGATTACATTGAGAATCTCTTGGCTAACGAAGAAGAATTGCAAAAGCCAATCGACTCGAACAAATTTAAAATAGACTACAAGCAAGAAAGTGAAGAAGAAAATATTTCCAGCAGCATTGAAGATTTGTTTAAAGCTCTGGACAAAGAAACAAATATCGATGAACCCGAACTCAGTTCTGCAAAACCAGAGAATAAAATTGAAGATTTACTTCAATGGATGGAAGAGTTAGATCATCAAACGGAAGAAAGAAAAGTATATAGGTCGTTTAGTGACGTAAAATACAAAAACTTGGAAAAAGTGCTTAAAGCACCAAGTCGGGGATCCTCGATAGTAAGCAAAATACCCAAAAATAATTTAACTTATTTCGAAAGACATTTATCAGGGAAGGGTGTGCCCACAGAGGAAAGTGATGATGAAAACAAAGGCTTTTCGTTGAAGAGGTCAAAGACCGATGTTCATTGCAACAAACCGAGAACTTCTGTTGATTTGGATGCTGTGAAGAAGGTTGATATTAAAAAAATGCTTCAGAAATTTGAATCTATGGATGAACCAGATGATAAAAAACCTATTCCAGTTCAAACAAAGCGTCGCTCATTTGGAAATTTTAGATCTACCAGCATTAACACAAATAATCAATTTTCTCAGAATAAACCTTCTATAAAAACATCTAGCGACCATAAGAGTAATAATGGCTTCAAAGATAGTCTTGATGATGCAATTAAAGATATGGAAAAATATGTTCACGACAATTTCAGTACTTCCTCTGAGCTTAAGGAGGCTAAAGGATCTGCTAGTCAAGTTGTTGAAGCAAAACCAACTAATGATTGGTGTGCGAACATAACTGTAACGTCAATTCCTAGCATGGAATATCTAGAAATGACTAACCAAGCTAATAATGTCCAGAACAATGAAAGTAATGAAAATTTGGAAAAAGTAATCATAAATGAAGAAAAAGAAGAATTACCCAAAGATGTTGTCGATTTAAATATCAACTCCCCTGTGGAACATGTTAAGCCTGGTGAAGATTCTTCAGATGTCTCTGATATACTAAAACCTATAGATTTTTCAAAAGCTGTACAAAGTTCAACTTCTGATGTATCAGAGATAAAACCAATAGACTTTTCTAATGTGGTTCAAGGCTCATCATCGGAATATTCTGATACCACTGAATCTACATCTGACGAAGATAGTAGCAATGATTCATATAGTGAAGAATCTAAAATACCTAGTGAATCTCCTCAGGATTTTGCTAAAGCTGTTGAGGGTTCATCAGCAGACGTATCTCTTGTCTCAGATCATTCTAAACAAAATATTTCAAATAAAACTGAGGTTAAACAGGATGAATGCGAATTAAAGAATAACGATAATGCTAAGCAGGAGGTAGTAAATATCCCAAATATAGAATTAACAAAGACAGTAGAGGAGGACTCAAATGAAAAATCTAGTAAAGAACCAAAATTAAGTTCTGATAACGTGGAGCAGAAATGCGAAACACAGGAATCAGAAAAACAAATTGAAAATATAGTCGCTGAATTAAATAATATTACAAATGAAAATCAAAAATCGAATATTACTCGGGAGAATTGTGCTAAAAGCAAATTTTTTCAACCAAATGAAGTAATCACTGAAGAACCAATATACTCTGAGATACAAGACTTGAGACAAGCTGGCAGTAACACTCCAAAGCAAAGAGCTAATATTGTAGGAGTAGTAGGAGCTCCTGCAACTAATCTAACAATAAACTTAGAAGATTTATATGCGAAAGTAAATAAGTCAGCAAAAAGTTGTCCAAATTCACCTCCAGTACCAAAACGCACAAAGAAGAAGTCCCTGTCGGAGAATGATCCTCCAGAACTTCCAGAAAGGTCTAACAAATATAAAACAAATGAAAACAAGCCAGATTGCAATTTACCTATACCTCCTCAGAGAAAAAGATGCTCAACAGTATCTCCCTTACCTAGAAGAAAGTTTACAAGCAATTCGGACTCAAAAAATGATATTGCTTCTAAACAATTGTCCCCTAATACAAAAAGTTCCTCCACAAGCAATTTAAATATAAAAAAAGAAGTAGTCAGTTCCTATAATTTGCCAAAACCACAAACTGTTGAAATTAAAGGTAGTGCCAATGCGGGAACTTCATTTAAATCTAGTGATAAACATAACAAAGATAAAGATAAAGACTGCTGCATTCAGTAAAATGTAACCTTTTATAATTTTCTAGTCATTTTTTACCGTTACGGGTTGAAATATTCCCCTTTTTAACCGGATTGAACCTTTTAAATAACATTGTTGAGTTTTTATTAAAGTTTATTAGTGTTGCTATGTGTCAAAAAGTTTATTAAGTGTTGACTTAGATATTTATTAAATTATGCATTCATCTAATGATTGATATGAGTTAGAAGTTTGAGATGATTTGGCTTCCCTGGTCAACAATCACGTTATAGCAATGGTTATGAAGGTAACTATGAGCGTGGGGTGAACTTATTGTATTAATGCTATTTAATCCATTGCTGACGTGAGTGTTGTTTAACCAAGTTTTATTTTCTCTTTTTATTTTTATTTTTGCATAACCATGTGACTTATTTACATATTATGTTTACAATCAATAACTCCATAAGCAATGCTAATGTTATTGTAACTGTAAAATTTAATGAGATTATTGCAATTTGTTGATTTATACACATAACATTAACATTGCTCATATTATGACTGTAGTTTCTAATGCTTCAATGCAAAAACGATATCAACGTAGCTCTAAACTAGATTTTTTTTTTTTTGATTATAGGTTGTTTCTGATGAGACCAGTTCCGAATCATCGAGCGAAATACAAAACTCGGCAACAGAAATTTCGACTGATTCCGAGTTCGCACATGACGATCCAACACCCACTCGGGAAATACCAAAGATAACATTTAACGATGTGAACGTTACAAAAACGCGAGGTAGCACACAGGCCCCTAAACGCATACAGGTGACCACTGGCTATTTACAACAACCAGTGAATGGAAATAAGCACAAACAGGATATAGAACTGAAACTTAGCCCTCTTGTACCTTCTGCACCTATTGTTAAAAAACCTGCACCAGTGTTACAGCCACGACCCGATGGTTATGCATTAAATCGCACTCAAAGCACTGGGGGAATTGCGGCTAAAAAGTCACTCGAATTAAAAAAGAAGTATTTGCTGGGTGAATCTGGAGCACCTGGGGGCATTCAAAAGTCTGGTAGCGCATCCACTCTTGACACAAAGTTTAAATCCTTCCAAACGGACATTTCCGATTGTCAAAAACTTCTTAGGCCTGCTGCTGAAATTAGTGCTAGCATGAAGGTGTTTTGCAGTAAATTAGATGAACTTTCGTCTTCAAAATTATCTCCTGGTTCGTCTCCGCAATTAATTGCTAAGGAATTAAATACCCAAGAGAAGAAACAAGAAGAACCCGTTGCCATAAAACCTTTGCCACCTCCAGATGTTACCAAGGATACAGAAAAAGCCGAGCCATATCAGTTCCAAAATGAACTGGAGGGCCGACCCAGAAGTCCCGTACATGAGACTTCAATAATAGTTCCGCAAATTGATTGGAGTAAGACTGCAAACAACGATAGTCACTCGGAAGATAGTTTATCAATTACTTCTAGTTCAGGGAACGAGTGTGCAACCACTCCCAATTTCCAGTTTCCTACGATACCAAAGGTGGAAGTACATACTCCTGTTGAAGAAGATGATATACCACCAGATTCTTTGTGTATAGTGGAACCAGTAATACCTAAACCAGAGCAAGTCACCCCCGTACATTCGGAACCTTCGAAGTCAATTACAAGTGAGAAAAAAACATTAAATCAGCCCAAATCTCTCCCATACCTGGAAAGAATGTTACCTGAAATTCATAACTCTCTGCACGTGCGATACAAGAAAGATGAACCTGAAACAGCACCTTCTAAAGAGTCAAATCTGGAAATAGACAATAAATCAAGTGGCAGGAGTACTCCGGATTCTGGTGCTGAACAAGTTACGGTGGCTTTAACAGAAACGGAACTGTCTGATTGGGCAAAAGAGGGAGAAGTCTCAGATGATTTAGAGGAATTTGCAGAATTTGAATTAAACGAGTCAGTAGAAAATAGAAGTAACAAGAAACCTAAGGAAATTTCTTTAGAAGGAATTAAGAAAGCGGATATGGAAGAATTCGAAGATTTCGGACATGTTTGTGGTAAAGAAAAGGACAAATTAGAAGAAATTGTTCAAGCAAAAAATACCAGCTTGTTGGATGGATGTAAATCACTCAAATCCAATTTGGATAACATCGAGTATATGGATACAGGCACGGAAACCAGTAGTGATGATGGAATAGTTGATAGCCAGGATGGATACGTTTTATTTAAAAATGATGATGAATTACCTGAAGATAGCTTGAATCCCACAATCAATGAAGTAGTAGAAGCTCATAATGATCACATCACCTCCAAGACAGAACCTGTTAAAAATACAGGTTACTGTATAATATCTAACTCAAAAAATAACTTCGGTAGTGAAGTTATTGACTTAAAACCGAGTGATTTAGAAAAACTTAAACAAAAACAATTAGCCACTGAGCATGATGACGATAGTTTACTAATTGTAGACACTGGTACTACTACTGAAGAAAATACATGTAGCGATTCGACAGTAAAAAATGTTACTGAAATTATACCGGATAAACCAAAATTAGCTATTGAAAACAATAATTCTCAAAAGATTAGAATGGAAGAGAAACTAGCTTCAGTTAAAGCAGAATTAAAACAAATAAGTGATAAGAATTTACAATCTAGTCAAACTCAACCAGCAGATGAGATAAATTTGGAATTTGATGAACATTGTCAAAGACTACAATCAAAAATTGAATTTGGCAATGCCAAAGATTCCATCGACATTCGAAAATCAAGAAGAAAGAGTAAATCTGAATTACCTCAAAAACCTGATCTAATACAAGAGGAAAGAGATAAACCAAGTCCAGTACATACGGCAAAAGACATTACTCTAAATCTAACTCCTACAATTCCAACTCCTGATGTTCTTTATAAAAGGGAGAATATCAAGAGAGAAAGGGACATGAACCAAAAATTGATTCAAGAAATGGTAATGAATAAAATGAAAGCTGAAAATAAACCACTGGAGAGGAAGAGAAGAAACAGAACTCCTAGTAAACCATATGATATTACCAAGTCAGCAACTTCAGATATATCTCAACTGAATATAGACAATAGTAACAGGAATTCAACATTTTCCAATACTAGCATATATTCCACACCAGATGTTTTGTTATCAACAAATTCTGTACCTCTACAACATTCACAATCTGTAAATACTGTTCCAAGTTTAAATACATCTTCCGAGTATTCGACACCACTGTCACTAAGTTCCATTGGAATAAACAGTAGAAAATCAAACGATAAACAAGGATCTTTAAACACAAATCCCAATGTAAACAATAAATTATTTAATGATTTTCAAACACCAAAAGCTCCTCCACGACAGAAATACGAGGAACTAAGTCGTACGTCTGAAAAGATGAAACAGGCAGCTAGAGAAAAGGTGCGACAAATGTCGAACGAAGCATTGGGTCTCAGTCCTGAAGACAAGTATCAAACAGTCAAAGATAAACATTGTAAGAAAGGAAAAGAGAACTCTGACGTAACTTGTACAGTTCAGTCTCTGGAACCTCGAAATTCTTGGCTGCATTTAAACAACACACTCACTAGAAAGAAAAATAATTCCACACCAAAATTGGCCTCAAGTTCAAACAATCTAAATGCTCCAACAAGAACTAAATCTATTTCTGGAATAAACAATAATTATTCAACACAAAACCAAAGTCCCGATTCCATCAAAATGTGTAAATCTGATCCCAACTTGTTAGACACTGAAGACATTAAACACAAAAAGAAATCCAAGGGTGAGGGAATCAAAAATTTCTTCAGGAGGAGTCAGACTTTCTTTAAAAATCTTTCTCCAAAGAAAATCGATAAAGCAAAGGTTAGTTTTAAGAGTAATTCATGTAACAAATGGTTTATAAGTTTAAATTTAACGTTGTAAATATGTGTATATATACTAGGTCATGGCCCATTTCTTAATACATCATAAAATAACCGTATTAATATTTGTAGGTGTATAACAGTTTTAATATTCGTCATATATTTATTAATTTCATATTATCTTAAATCTTCTCTTTGTCACTTTGCCTAAGTAACGTTTAATTATCAAAAATTTAAACTTGTATCCATTTTTTGTTACATCATTAACCCAAATCACTTTTTTCTAAACAATAATACATTTCATTTTAAACAAAAAAAATATTTTACAGTCATGTTCAAATCTGGACCCCAGAAAATCTGTAAGATATCTTCATATTTACTGCAGTTTGTTTTCTTGTTTGCATGCTTGTGTTATGCTTCGTTTTGCATGTTTCATTTGTGTTTTCTTTTTATGTTTATTTGGTAAGTAATTATGCAGTTTAAAATTGAAAAGTCGTAGGTACACATAACATTGATTAATGCTTTTAACTATTTGATATTATTATTTAGAATTTGATATTATAAATATAACGTTAGTAGAAATATTTTTAATTTAGGAAGCAGTTATGTATAATTATTAATAATGTTTTTAGTTGCTGAATGTAGTTTTTAAAATTATAGTTTCAAGTTATTCAAATACATTATTCAAAACTAATATGTAATGTTTATATTTTAAGGATGAAATCGTGGACATACCAATTAGAAGGAAAAGCTATTCAGAATGGTCTACAGACAATGTGGAGAATATTTCTCCGCCTCCAATACCACCATTACCAGTAAACTATACTGGCAATTCTATTAAAGGAACAGGTAAATTAATCGTTAGTTTTTAAGACATGTTGTCTAATGTTAAATTATTAGATGAGAGTTCAGATGGTGAACATGACTGGAAGAAACATGAACTTAGTTCGTGTGACACACTAGATCAAACAAGTGTTTTAGACCATTCAATTGTAAGTGTTTCTGGAAGAAGAAGTAAATCTGCTAAAAAGACCGCCAGACAGACACAGCTTAAAAGGTAATTATTTCTTAATTAATCAAGAAGTTTGTATTTATATTAAAGATTGAATAATGAATAAAACTATTTTAAATAGTAACGTTTTTGTACATAATATTAACTTCTTACATATTTGTAACATTGGAGGTTGATATCTAAAAATCTGATAACAAATTAAAATGTAGACGTATTAAACTAACCAAACTAACTTCTCAGACATCGAATGGCTCAAGAAATCCAACGAAAACTCGAAGAGACTGAGGTAAAAACAAGGGAATTGGAAAAGAGAGGTGTAACAGTGGAGAAAGCCTTACGAGGAGAAGACAGCGAACATTGCTCAAAAGAAGAATCCGAGCTATTACAAGAATGGTTCGATTTAATGAGAGACAGGACTGAATTGAGAAGATATGAAAAAGAATTGATGGTCAGAGCTCAGGAATTAGAATTAGAGGATCGACATGCGAGATTACAACAGGATCTCAGGGAACGATTAGAAACTGGTAAATGAAGAACATTATTATCAAATCAATTCTAAATAATTTAATATTGAATCACTTTCAGATAAGAAAACTGAAGACGATGTAAAATGTGAAGAAAAAATTATTGCCGAAATGCTGGAAATCGTTTCGAAGAGGGACTCGCTGATTGCTATTTTAGAAGAGGATCGTCTCAGGTGCTTTAACGTAGATAGTGGCTGTGCACCCAAATTTTTAGGAGACTTGGCGACCGGAGCACACAACAATACGCCTGCAAACAACTTTCCAATTTATGCATGCTTGCTTTTACTGCTTAGTTATTTCTTTTGGTGCTATGCCTTGTATAGTTATTGCTTTTTGTGGTAGTAGTTTCTTTTTAACATATTTATTTATTTATATTATTCTATATTAATATATATTGGAAAATAATATCAGTTGCTAACTTTATAACACTATTGCTTTTATTATTATTTTATTATTTCTTATCTTATAGTAGCATGTGCAACTACCTATATATTAGATTTAACATTGATTTTTGCAAGCTCTTACAATAGGTAAGATTCTATTTTGAGTATTATACTATTAAAAATATTTAATTACAATAATCACTAACACATAATTCCGACTCACCATTTCTAAACATGAATTATCTTGGTGGACCTTGCTTAGCTATACATATATATCCATTGTTGATAAACTTATTACTTATTCTCGCTTAAATTCAAATACTATACATATTAGAAGATTTATTGAGAGTTAGCAGTAAACTTAGTTCTTAAATATTATCTGCAAATTTTAAAACAATTTATCATCTTCTAAATTGTATGCCCATTAACATATGCAAATTTACAATTTTATTAAACATTAACATGTTTACAGGTATTCGCACGAAGATCGTGATTTGGAAGAACAAATGCTTGCAAAAGGATTAAGACTAACCCCAATAAGAAAAACTCAAGAAAATTAATTTATATGAAATATTATTTATTTGTCCTAAAGTTATACTTCTATATCTAATGTAGATGATAGAATTCAAATTAATTTCGCTTTTAAGTTTTACTACTTGACTTTTATATATATATTTTTATAGGCTATCTATCTTAATATTTACATACTTAAATATAACTAGTCTTGAAATTGTTATTTACTAAGTGATATTTACCGCTTAGTTCTGGAACATTGAATTGTGATTGTGAATTGTATTTTTTGATAAGGAATTGTAAAGAATTGTACAAACATATTATTTTATGAATGCATATTATTATGTGTTGTCCTTGTGTGAATAAAATTTGCTTTTATACATTTTAAGGTAGTTTAATTTAATATTAATTAATTGTGGTTGTTCATAACATTTATTGCTCCTCGTTTATTGTTGCTATAGAAATACAGTTTATTCACTTCTATTTATATTTGAGTGACATTACACAATTTATACCTTAAAGCAAATTGGAAATGGTGAAAGATTCATATAATTAAAGCAATGAAGGGTAATAAGCAACATAATGATTCGTTTTTCCAAATCAACTATAGAAAGATTACACCATGGACAAGTACAAATTACTTTACAGAAATGTTTAGTAATGCCAAATTGGCAGCTGATGAAATCATAATTAGTCGCACTAATTATGTATCCGACATAAAATCTGTAGCCGTCGACCCCGAAAATATTCTGTTAGTGAATGATGATAAAGGCTTATTTCAAAGGAATAATTCACTTGAAAATATAAAGAAAATTTTGGACAAAATGTCAGAATTAAAAGAGACATTATGCTGTCTAACTACCACAAAGGTGAAACGTAAACAGAGTGTACAATTAACAACTGTTGATAAAAAAAATAATAAGGTATGTACATCTATTATTTATATTATTGATATAATTTATTTGTTTTAGCTATTCAGTCTCTTCAAAAATATACTGAACAATGTAATTTTTAGGATTGTAATATTGCTTGTTTTTGATTTTATTATTAATACAGATAAGTATGGGTCTTCAAATTTATTGTACTAATATATTGTGATGGATTATTAAAATTTGTAATTAAAATTAAATACAACATTATATACCAAATAAAGCTTGAATATTTTTATTTTAAATAATTATACAATAAATATAAACAGTAGTCAACAATTCCATATCTATGGTGTTACCTAAAAGTTATTGATATTCTCTCTCAAATTTAGAAATTGAGTCTTCTACAAGCTTTTTTGTCACCCCATCTCTAACCAATATTGACAAAACTCCAACTTTTGTTAAATCTGATATATTCCTTTGTTCATCATCAAAAAAAATCATATCCTTATATTCAACTTTAGATTGTTGTTTAATACTGTAAAAAGTTATATTTAAAATTCATGAATTTAACTGAAGTTCAAACTTACTTCCTAAAATGTGTTGTTTTGCTACCAGGAAATATTTCTTTATATTTGAAATATTTATCCCAGCCAAATAATTGAACTAACTGATTAGCCCCTCTTATCTCAGATGTCCTAGATGCAATACCTAATTCAAATCCTTCCTCATGCAGTTTCTTCAAAACTTCAGGAACTTGTGGATAGCATTTAATTACAGATCCTCTAGAATCTGTTATCTTTCCATCTTTTCTAAAAGAAGCAATACAAATTTGATTTGGTGTACATTACATAATGATACAAGATGATAGACACATTTAAATGTTTTACAGCTCACCCTTTCTTAAATGGTGGGTCCACATGAGTGTCCACCCAAAAAGGCCAGAGTGTATAATCTATAAATGAAATACTTTCATACTTATACCCATTTATAACTTTTGGAAAAAAGAAGACAGACCTAAATCAAAAACAATAATCTTTGGTCTTGCCATGATTTTATAAGAATTTCCGTGACTGCAAGATTACCAAATTAGATATAAAAAATATTTATTTATATTGCTTAGGAATGATTTTGGTACAGGCTCTTGAAATTTGAAATTTATAGACCTAAGTAACAAATCAGTGTAACCCTTCCATTCACAGAAGACCTAATAATATCACTACTGTAAACACACATTTAATGCCTCCAATTTATATATTTATATGTAATATATTCCACATATGTACAGTGTGTTTTTTGTGGTTAAAACTATCTCAATGGTTGATTAATATCCAACCTTACCATTAAAAAAATAGGTTAGATTAAGTAACCTTGACAAAACCACATCGTAAATAGTATATAGATATACTTAACGTAAATGTATAGAAATGAATCTTGTTAATCTAAAGTTAAATATTCTTGATGTTTATGTACTTATTAGTTATATAATTTCCCTCGAAAAATTAAGTATTTAAAATTTGACAAAACTTCACTTAAAGGTGGATTTATAGATTAATTAACCGTTGACGCACAGAACACCGTTGACGTAGTTGTTACCGTTGTTCGTTAACGCCGAATAAGAAATTGTGACGTTTAACGTTAAAATAATAGTCATACGTCGTATAAGAACTTCCAGAACATTTCGTGGGACCCTGTAAAAAATTATATATTACAATACTTATACTTAAGTACACTGGTTCATGGTCAAGGTTGGTTATTATTTGTAAATTATTTAATTTTTTCTTAGAAACATGTGAAAAAATCTTGTTAATTATTAAACTTCGATTTATTTCTTTACATTCATTATATTACTTACACCTAGACAAAAATTTGCACTCAAAGTTTTCTATTGATATTTAAAAATTAAAAAAATTAATTTTTTAAAAATCATTTGGATTATAGTTAAAGAAGTAAATTAGTCAATAAGTATTCCATAAACTTATGTTGTTTCTTATATAATTTGATTTTTTGAAAATCTCCCATCTATGATACACCTCTAGTGACATTTAACTTCCACTGTTTGCGAACCTGGATTTTGACAAGTGGCCATTTTGTTGTGAGGCGTGAAGATACGCCATACAGAGGGTTTTCCATCAAAGAATAATATCCATGACGATTTATTCGAACACAACTATTTTTGTTCATGCAGCGTAAAGCTGAATATTTATTGTTAATTGTGGCGTACTTTTATCCGTGACGAAAATATTCGCAATTTTCAGGTATCGTATATCATGTCACTTTGATTTTTTATTATCATTTCATTTGTAAGTTAAATCTGTAAAATTGTCATTAAATAGTAGTCGACTTTGGAAATAAAAGAAAAAGTTGTCAAGAAATTAAGTGACAGTAATCAATTTGATTTTAGGCTATCCAATCAAAATGATTCAACTAACAGTGAGAACATTGGATTCTCAAAATCATCCATTCACAGTAGAAGATGATGTAAGTAACAATAAACAATAATGTTATATGCTATATAAATATATTTTTATAGATCACAGTTGAACAATTTAAAGCACACATAGCTGAAACGGTGAATATACCAGCTGATACACAAAGAATTATTTACTGTGGAAGAGTATTGAATGATTCCTCCAAATTAAGTGACTATGGTAAGTTAATAAATAATGTAAATTTAAGTAAGCAACTGCTCACTAATAAGATACTTTTATCAGCTTATTTACTAAGTCATTTTCACACTGAATGTTTTTATCTTCAGCAGGGACTTAATAATTTTTTAGAAAATGCATAAATATGGTATAAACTAATAATTGTAATTAGTTGTTGGTTACCAGTACTCATAATTTTGTACTTTGTTTTCATATCTAATTTGATAATTTTTTATACTCTCTAACAAACTTGTTACACATTTCATTTAAAAAAATTTAAATAAAAATACATAATTTTAAATTGCATAAACTGCATCTCCAGTAATCATAAAATATGAGATGTTGAAAAATAAACATGTTGGAGACATTTATAAAGCTGACAATGTCAGAATGAATTGAGCAAAATATATTTTCTAACTAAATTATTCTTTATTTCACAAAATGGACGATGTACAAGTCTTATCTCACTGAACAGTGTGTAAAGTGAATCACCTTCACTATAATTTTGTTATCTTAGACTTACTCAGAAAATGTTTGTTTAAAAATATAAACAATATTCAAAAATAAAAACAAAACGCATTCCTGGTATATTGAAACAATTTTGAACCTGGTATTTGAATGAAATTTACAAATAAAAGTACTATTTAATTAAAAAAAAGTTATGACTAATTTCATATAATACTTGAATGACTTTTGTAAAGGAAACATATGTCATAATTGATTTCTATAAATTGTGGGAATTGGAATAACTTTATCGTATTACAGATGTCAATGGAAAGGTTGTACATTTGGTACAGAGAGCCCCACCCTCTCAAAATCAAAGGCCCAGGGCAGCTTCGCCTCAGCGCCAAAGAAGAGGAGGAATGTTCCGCACTCTCGAACATGGTAACGCCATGTATTTGGGATCTATGGCATTCCCGTCTAATTTGATGGAATCTCAAGGCTTCGTTCCGCCGCCTCCCACTCAAAGTCTTGCCGGAAGCCGCCTGAGCGTTGCAAAACGGTAAATTACTATATTCATAGACAATAATTATAAAATGAATATTTCATCTTATTGCCTAGATATATTTATTATGAAATTTAAAAATATGTATATATATTTATTTAAAAATAGGATGCTTCGTAAGGCTGAGAGTGTGATACGTCGCCTAGAACAACGCCTTGATAATACTTCTGATCAGACACCTCCTGAATCTGACCAGACGCCCCCTGAAGAATCGCAAGAGGAGGAGGTAACTCCCGTAATTGAAGCTCGCGTAATCGTGCCCGGCTCCACAAACGAACCATTAGATGAGGCTATGGTTTTATCCGTCGTTGAAAATTCTTTGTACAATTCAGGTTCAGTGTAAGTGTTTAAATATTATTGTTATCCCAGATGATGTGATTTATTGTTTGTTTTTCTTGCAGTCCAATTACCAGGGAGGAAAATTCTGCTCAGGGTTCTTCAGTAGAGGGATCTTCCTCTTCACAAACAAATCAACCGACCGCTTCAAGTTCAGGCACTTCAACTCCCAGAGGTGGTTCATCAACAGAAAACTCTGAGGCAAGACCGCAAGGGACTAGTGAAAATAACGGAAATGGTCTTTCTGAGTAATGGTTCATATAAATGCGCATTTATGCACGTGTTTTATATTTGTACATTTTTAGGAATGCATCCAGAACATCAGAAATGGCAGAACTGTTGACCACATTACGAAAATTACAAACGAGATTTGCACCGTTTCTTGATAGATACCATAAATTTATGCAAGAGGATCCTGTTGTGCCTCCAGAAGTATATACTCACACATAGACTTACAGTCTATGATTTATTTTCATTACAGTATTCAATTGCTCCAAATATTTGTTTTAGAACGTTAGACAAACCCACATGATGTTAGCCAGAGTCTCAGAGGTCATGCACTTTTTTAGTCATGCTTACCACTGTTTGAGTGATATTATTGTTGGAGTAAGAACTCCTCCACCTAGACCGCTATTGTGTCGTCCAATTCTCATCCAGCATTCAGCTGTGGTTCATGCTGGAATTCCAATTCAGGTGGAGGTATATAGCCAACTTACATATGCATAAACCAAATGAATCTGATCATCTGATCAGATGTTACAACTCTTGATGGATATTGAATTGTTACAATTTTAGGCTCAGATCAATCTATCAACCGAACGTCCTCCGATAGCAGCACCTCCGTCATCTACAACAACCACTACTGGTAGTGATACCACAGCCACGACTGCAACGACTGCTGCAGAATCCACAACTAACTCATCAACTGGGGCGGCCAATGCTGACCGACTCCAGACTGGCGCTGCTCCGGCAATCGGTATACCGGCAGGCGCGTTCCCGTTTATTCCCATGCGCATGCAATCATTCCCATTGGAGATTCGCACTGTGACTCGTCACGGTAACAGTACTAACGCCAGGTTAATGTTAATTTTATTGTTTTTTATTGTCATAACTAAAGGATTGTATTCTTTAGAACTCAAGCCAACAGCACGACAACTGAAGCAGGTGATACAGCTCCTACGTCAACGGCTACTCAGGCCGGCGCAGTTCCTTCAGCTCCGAGAGCTCCGACGGCCGCATCGGGTCCAGAAGGTGCAGGACAAAACTTCAATGCAAATAATCCCAATGTTGAATTTTTCATGGAGGTAACGCCTGACGGTATAACTATTGATTCTATGGACACTGCGATTGTTGGTTCCAATCATGCGGATTGTAAGTGTTTTTGTTTTTAATAATTTTACCCTATGATAACTTACTTTTCTGATTTAGTGTTAAGGGGTGCCCTGAATCCTTTACCACCGGAGTTATTGCAGTCATTAATGCAGGTGGCGGGTCATTTTATGGATCGACCGCCAAGAGCAACCACTACGGCCACTAGTACAGTTAATTCATCAACTGAGTCGTCAACTGCACAATCAAGTGTAGGTGCTTCACAATCTGCAGCTTCTGGTCAAAATTCACAGGTGATTATACTGATAAGATTGGCATAAAATATCTGGACTATTCTGAGAAATGTGTTTAAATAAATGTCTCTTATTATTACAGGCAAGAGGAAATACAGCTACAAACCCAACAACCGCAACTCACACAAGATCTACTCCTCGGCCGCATGTGCATCTCGCTCAGCAAGCAATGCAAGCCGGATTCGATCCATTTTTACCATGCAATTCACATCACGTCGCTCGTTCCTATGTTATTGATCCCGCAGCTGTAAGTCTATTTATTAATCAGCATTGGTGGAAGCGTAATCAATTTCTATTATGTAAATTAGCCCGCCGCAGGTGGTCGAACAGAAAACGGCAGCAGACCGGGGCCAGGTGTCCAGATGCGCCCTCAAAACATTTATGATTTCATCACGGACATGATAGGCACCATAAGACACGTGCAAACTCGTCGCGGATCATCCTCGACCAACGCAGAACAACCGGCAGCCGCCCGCCCAACATCTCAGGTCACTGCAGCTCCAACACAACCGTCGGCAAGTGCATCTGCGAGCTCCCGTCCTGCTCCACCACCCACTGAAGGTGCTAATAATCCTCTGCAGACCTTTTTCTCGAATTTCCCAGGTGTACAGGTATGAGAACTGTTGAAAATTTATTTAAGAATAATACATTATTTGGTGTAAGTGTAATAATCATAGTTTTTAATTGAATTGTACCATTTTTTAGAATTTGAGTGATTTAGTGGGAAGGCAAGGTCCGACAATACATCAAATCCTTCAGCAATTCCAGGATGATGAGACCTATGTCCAAGGCGAAAGCCTGATTACCGACTTGATTATGCTACTTTTTAGAAATCTAACCCTTGTGTAAGTATAAATAATCTTATTGATAAATAGGACTAAATAAAATGCTTTTTTTTCAGAGATCTTTGCGCCATAAATAGCAACAATTATGAACCTATCAGACGATGCCGAGCTGATATTCAAAGTTTCGTTAGAACAAGAATATTGCAAAATAATTTATCGCCAGAAGGAGTAGATGAAGGTGCAGAAAGACTTATTGTAGAAATGAGACCTTTCTTACAGAATTTTGTAAGTTGTACAGCAGAGATATCCTTTATCTATTTCTAATTGATTACTTTTATGCCACAGAGGTCAATGCCGACATACGAAGATATAGACGTTATGGGATCTCTTGAAAACTTTCTTAGGGCCCAATTACCTAGATTATTGTATTTAATGGCAAACTTGACCCCAGAAAACGTGGAAGATTTGATGTCTGAAACGATAAGAAATTTGAGACTTATGTGTGCACTTACTATCCATATGTGTTCAGCAGGTCAGCAAGGTGTTGAAAGAGTACTTGAACAAATGTTGGTAAGATTTGAGTTTAAATTAATATTTGTAGTATTGTTCTAATTGTTCTTTTCCAATTTAGCAAACTTACTTAGATGTGCCTCCAGAAGTTCAACATTGGACATTTTTAAGTAGCCGTGTTCATTTGCGTCAGTTTCTGTCCAACATTGACATGCCTGAAGATATAATGGTGCCGTTTATAAGACGTAACCGCAGAAATGTGCCTGCTCCTGCTGAGACAAATCATATTCCTGAAGTCAGTCACAATAATGTGGCTCAACCAGAAGCTGCGCCAGAAGTAATTATATTAGACCCTATAGAAATTGTTATTGTTTACCTGTTTATAATAATCTAGACAAAGCGTTGTAATATAAACATTTAAATTTGAATTACAAATGACAAGTGTATTGTCTTCCTGAATTTGAATAATGACAACTAACAATGTTTTAAGTTCAACAGTTAATTTAAACTGTATTATGTTTTAGGCCATGGAATTGGATGATGAACAGAACACAGCTGCTGCTCCTACACCTAATCCTATAGAAGATCCAGAGCCATTACGTAATCTGGTATTAGGGTCAGAAGCTTGGCATGCACAGGTTCCACCAGTAAGCAATGTCTAATGATTCTCATTAATAAATATTTTATGATGTATTTTATGTAGGATTGGGTTCCAATAATAGCAAAAGATGCACAGAAACAAAGACGTCAAAATGCGCAGGGGCCATTCAGTGATGCATACTTGTCTGGAATGCCTAGTAAAAGACGGAAAATTGTGAATAATTCTAAACCACAAGGAAGTCTTCCTCAAGTTATATCAGGTAAATATAGAATTTTTGTTAAATATTGTTACAATACTATTTAATCTTGCAGAGAGTGTTAGGCAAGCTGTGAACTCCACTGGGTTAACATCTGCTGCACCATTGGAATCTGTTGTCCAAGCTGCAAGTGAATCAATTGAAATTCAAACAGCATACAGGAACTTGTTTAGAAGTAGTGTTCAGGCTAATTTGAGAGACAATGAAGACTTTACAGCTGAAAGATATCCTAATGCTTCTAATTATTTTAATAATCCACAATAGGCATGAAATGTCTGTATACAGAAATGGTTTATAAAATGTTTCAAAATAAAAAATTGGTTTGTAAAATAATATATTATTTATTTGTGGGTCCAGTCCACTTTTAGTTTATTCAATTATGTACTCCTGCATATTATTTTACATCTCAAAAAGCAAATTCTAGTGTAAATAATTTAAGAGTTTTGCTCTACTATATATTGAATATGAATAATTTATTTAAAATCTAGTTTCAGTTTTATTTTTATCATTAATCTACCATTCAATACAAAAGTAGTGATATTTTATGCAACTTGACAATTTAATTTGATATTTTATAACTGTTATGTAGATAGTACAACAATAATAAATATTTCTAGGCACAGTTTATATTGTATTTAACAATAAACATTTTTAATTTTTCTCGCCTTTTATTGAAGCAAAGTTGATGGTAAAACGTTTCTAAATAGAATAAAAATTGTTAAAGCATAACTTAAACTGTTTCCCCCAGTCGTTCTTCAATATATATTTTTAATCCCTTCAAATTAGACTCCACATCTTGTATATACCTTTTTAAAGATTGTTTAAAATATTTTGTTACAAGTTTTAAACAAAATTCAAATTATTAAAGTAATAGTTATTAAACACAAACGGGAAATTTATTAAAAAAAACACATTTAGAACTGAAAATAAATATTGATACAAAAGTATAATTTTCCAAAGTTAATCACAACCATCTGATGAATTGGTGTCTGATGGAACATAACTATCATCATCATCATCATCATCATCAATATCCAAATCCTCAATATCCTGGAATAGCGATTCATCAACTTTTACAGCATCTCCTTCATCCAAAAATTTAAGATCAGATTCATTCAAAGTATTATCAGTCATGAACAATTCTCTTCCTAGAAATGAGAATAAGAATGTAAAAGAATTTAAGACTAATTTTAAATCAACATACCTGTAAGTTTTTTGCCTTCTTTTTCAATTTGCTCCTTTTTCTTTGTTATACCCATTTCATCCTCAAATTGTTGTTTCCATTTAAGGAAAGATTCTACAGTAACTCTAGTGCCTTCAAAACGTTTCCTTTCAGCCTCCTCTTCTTCCTTAATTTTTTTAGCAGCACTTTCCTCTTGTTCCTTTTTCACTGTTTCATATTTTTGATTAAGCCATTCTTGCGCTGATGACACTATAGTAAATACCATCACCATTCCAACATTTTCTTTCACTTGTTCATCAAGGAATGCCAGAAGTTCAGACTCATAGTTTTCCTCAAAGTTTTCAGGGTCCTCTATTTCAATTAGCGGTGCTTCTTCGGGGTACTTTGCAGTGTATGTAAAAATTAAATTACAAAACAAACCACTTTGTAATTCTGCATCATACTCTTCTGTTTTAATAGGAATTGAAAACTTGTGGTATGGAGTTTCAGATAATATTTGAACATCACCATAATATATTGATTCTAATGCCTCTATTTCACCTTTCTGTTCCTCGAGATAATCCATGTTTGCAATCGTTTTCTGGAAGTGACAATTGTTGGTTAAGCGTCTTCCTCTAAAGTTACTTTATGTTTTGATTAGTTAAAATATCTGGAAACCAACCCACCTACCAAACAAACATAGATTTCATGGATTTAATTATAATTAAGTTATAATACTTTTATAACCTACCTGGAGCGACAATGATGTTTTAATGAACAAGTTTTCTTGTAATTAAAATAACTCAGATCTTAGTTACGAGTAGTTCAAATGTTTTATTTATGTTTTCTTTTGTCATTTGTTATCTATGGTTATCATAGATTACTAGTAACAACACATACACATCACATTTTCTCTCATGAATTTTATAGATACGGATTTGTGAAATGTATTATGAATTAAGTGAGGTAAATTAAAATTAAAAAATAATTTATATATATAATTTTCGTCTTAGTTTCCCTGGTTTGTGTGGCTGCATTATGGGGAGGAACAAACCCTTTAATAAAAAAAAATTCAAAAGGAATTATTAAAGTTAAGGGTGCCAATAGGTTTATACAATTTCTTTTAGAACTAAAATTTTTAGCTACAAACATTACCGTAAGTATGATGTATTAAAAAATTATTATTTGTCCTAAGGTTTAATTATTTTAGTATCTTGTTCCTATGTTTATAAACCAAATGGGATCAGTATTATATTTTTTAACACTTCAAAATGTTGATCTCTCTCTCTCAGTGCCAGTGGCAAACTCATTAACATTTGTGTTTACTGCAATAGTGGGATGTATTTTGGGTGAAAAGTTACCTAACAGAGGTAAGTTATATACAGTTAAAATTAATACTACAACTACTTATATTCTAGATACTTGCCTTGGAATAATTTTAATTATTTTGGGAACAATATTCTGCTGCAGAGACAAACTTGAAATCTAAATTTACTGTTGAAACAAGTGTTGCTGTTTTATTAACGTTGACAACCAGCTGCTATTAGTTACCTGAACTATATTGTAAACAAGCCTTCTGTGTCAATATTTTTCTATATTTAAATAAATTAATTATTGAAAATAACTCATTTTCACTTTCCAAATTTACCCGTAATTAAAAAGATGGATCGTAAAACTATAATTTATTATTATATTATGTCCACAATAATTTTTCAATAGTTGATATATAATTTTTAACCGCTCCATAAATTATTTTTACTGTTTTAGATGAAAGTCTTGAAATCACATTTTTAATTTTATTTCTAGTGAGCTCTTAAAATTTATCTTTTCCAAAAAGATTCAAATATTTCTCTGACTGAGTTTTAATTCAAATTCGCAATATTTACGCAGTTATTTAATATTGCAATTATTTATATTGTGTAATTTGTGCATCCATTCGCTGTTGCTAGGCCTGAATATAAGGTGTTTTGTGGAATAATATTTTACATTCAGAGATTGGTACTATGTGGGTCGGCAGCCTGTCATTGACAGGTGTCAACTTTAAAATTTAATTAGGTTATGTTTATCAGTAATTATTATAACAAATGTAGATAAACTAACAAAACTATCTACGATGGCAAAAAATGCCGAAATATTTATAGTTTTAATAGTGATTATATCATCGGTTCTTGTGCTGGTGTTTAATAATGTGCTGTTGAATTCTGACGTTTTCCAACATCCACCACAAGAATACAGTTGGCTTATTCACGGAATCCGTAATATTTTGGGCTATGCCACCATATTCCTACCCGGATTTCTAGTGTATAAGTACCTCATTAAAACCAATTATTTAAATAAAAGTGGCAGAGGGTTGTTTGGAGGTGTTATTCGAACATTGTTTGCGGAAAATGAACTGTTACCAGATTCTCAGACTAGTCATACCATTGATGATTCTAGAAGTCCTTTGCAAACAGCTGGTTTGTTAATTTTTTACTTCTTAGGACTACAATTTTCATATTTACTATGGGCATTATTACAAGAAAAAATAATGACACAAAAGTATGAAAATTCAGCTGGAGAAGTTGAACACTTTGAAGATTCTCAATTTTTGGTGTTTATTAATAGAATTCTTGCTTTTATTATAGCTGGTGTAATTGTTATATGTACCAGACAGCCAAGGCATAAATGCCCATTATATAAATATGTGTTTTGTTCATTTTCAAACATTATGAGTTCTTGGTGTCAATATGAGGCCCTTAAATATGTATCATTTCCACATCAAGTTCTTGCTAAAGCCAGTAAAACAATACCAGTAATGATAATGGGGAAAATGATGTCCAAAACCAAATATGAATACTATGAATATGTTACTGCTGGAATATTGTCTGTGGGTATGTTATGTTTCATGTTAGACACAGGAAATGATAAAGCTAAATCAACTGTCACTACATTTTCTGGTATTATTTTACTATGTTCCTACATAATTTTTGATAGTTTTACCTCAAATTGGCAAGGAAGTCTGTTTAAAAGGTATGAAATGAAACCCATTCAAATGATGTGTTTCGTTAACTTTTATTCTTGTATTTTTACTGCTGTCTCACTTTTGCAACAAGAAGGATTTTCATTCTCACTATACTTCATTATTAAGTATCCAAGTTTCCTTATTGATGCAATTTTGTTGTCAGTGTGTTCTGCTGCAGGCCAGTTGTTTATTTTTAAGACAGTGTCCACATTTGGACCTTTGGTTTTTGTTATTATAAGTACAATTAGACAAGGATTCTCAGTTCTGCTTAGTTGTTTAGTGTACCAACATGAAATTCATGCAATGGGTGTGTTTGGTGTTATTCTTGTTTTCCTAAGTATATTGCTAAGAATTTATTGTGATTATAGGGTAAAGACTTTAAAAAAACAAAATGTTAAAAACCAAATAAATGTAAAATAATTTTTATAAGCTTATTGATTTATCCAAAAATCAGCTTTATAATGTGTACATGTGTTATGTATGCATACTAAATAATATTCTTTTGTACAAATTAAAGTTAATTTATTTTATTAAATTATGGAATTTATGTGAATTTTGTGAAATATATCATATCAATGTAAATAGTTTGTTTCATTTTATTACAGTAAAATAGCATATTGCGTGGAAAAATATTCAGTCAAGTAACATGAACTGCTAAAACTAAGATTAGATATATTTAATCTTTTTTTCAACAAAGTCTATATAAATAATTTTTGCAACCAGTACTAGTATATTTAAATATATTGTTTTATTTAAATTTTTTAAAAGGTTTTTTAATGTTCAATTTAATTATAGCAAAAATATGAAAAAAAAAACAAAGTTATTTATGTTTTAAAGACACAAAATTAAACGTAAATAACTATTAATCTGTATAAAATTTGAGAGTAGAAAATCTAATTACACCACAGAAGATGATATTTTTAATAGTTTATTCCATAGACTACACAGAATTATGAATATGCATAATTTTTTTGTGAAATTTGGAATACACATATTTCAGGTGGTGTAATTAAATTTGCTACTACGATTTCCTAATTTTGAGACCTTAATTTCTCAGAAGGTTTAGATGTTGAGCCAAAAAACACGTCATTTTGTCATGTCAAGTACATAATTTCATTCTTTACAAATGAAAAAAAAGTTTGTTAATATCAAATGAATAAAAAGTACAAAGTTTATGAGAATGGTTCACACTGTATATCTATTATTTTTTAATTCAATAAAATATTTGAGTTTTACCATTTTTCTGTATTTAGTAGTTTTATCTTGGTTTTTCCTCATTTAATTTTAGATAGTCTACATATTATGTTTTAGTTATAAAAGAAATATTAAAAGATCATAGATCCAAAATTCAGTTTCAATTCAATATTGATATCATAATTTTAATTAATTTTCCACAAAACACATCCAAAGACAAACCTTTTATGGTAAATAATAATAATGTTCTAAATCTTTGTTAATTTTTCATTTCTTATTTATTTACATTTTAATAAAGCATACGTGTGATTGTGATTAATCAGCTTTCCAGAATAGACATAACGCATGTTTCTAAAGAACTGAATATGAATGAATTCTAAATGGGTTGTAATTTTATAGAGGACAATTTAGAGGTATAAATATGACGTCGTAAAACAATTTGCACTGATTGATCAATGATTGAGGGTCAAGGGTTAGGGCGTGCGACCTAACTAAGCTTACTATGTCATCGATGAACATTGAAATTATGTCGTGGGCGTGCTTCATTTAAAAACAGCTATATCACTAGACACAAAATAACAATGCTTTCATTGGGTATCTATCAGATGGAAATCTACCAATAAACAAAGAAGTCAATTAAAATTTTTTGATCGGTGAACGCCTCTGAACATTTCCGAATCCGGGGCTGGGTATGTGAATTTATAAAAAGTAAATTATATAGTAATGTTTAAAAAAATATGTATAAGTACGTCTTTCACGTGATTGAATACTTTGGTATGCACAGATAATTTTAATATGACGCACTTTGTGGTTACAAAATTAACAATTTATTGTTATCTTACGTTATTAATTTTGAATTTATGGGAAAATTGAGACAAAATAATTGTTTTATTGAAATTTACAATAACATAATTACATCTCTATATGATTCATATAGATTACCATACCTTCGTGTTGGTATATCTAAAATTAACGATGGTCTCCCACGATGCAACGGCAATTTTTAAGTTGAAAGCTTTCACCCCCTTAAAGACCTAATTAATTTAAATAAGGGTGCTGCCACGGATCTAGACTTTGGATGCGTCATGTTTCTTTAAAATAAACATGCTAACATAATATTCCTAAGATCAAAATTCTAATTTTTTATTTTCTAAGTTTAAGTAATTAATTTATTATTTTGTTTTTCTTCTTGATGACGATATTTCCGTCTGAGTTCAGTCACATAGTTGTTGACGAAGAAAGTCAACAACTAAAAGAGCTGACGTCGTCAATAAATAATAGGATAATACTATGTTAATATGCTATATTATAATAATCACCATATAATCACATGTAAACCTTACAATTAGACTAAACAAGTAAAGCTTTAGGCACCGGAATTGTGAATCACATAAAAATCGATATTTTTTATTCATGTTTATTAATCAAAGCTGTAAAACTCGGTGATATGAATTTAAAAATAAAAGTGTAGAAATATTCAGGCGCCGGCGTCAGACTGTGGATTGTGTCATAAGAATGTATTCGAACCGTGTATCTTTTAATCTTGACGTTAAGAACCGTATTTATAAATTGTCCGCTCTTGTGCTTGAAAACTTGTTAATGGAAGACGAAATATTTTATATACGTATTTGCTACGTAAACATCACATTTAAATTCCGCATATCATATGATTGATAAATAACATATTTTTCCTCAATCTGTAACCTCCCGAAATAATTGAAAAAGTGCCTGTTTGGTCATGGGTTCTTTCGTCTAAATTACATTTATTAATAGATTCGCTCTCAGGTTATGGAATTAATCGATCATTCAATCACATCTATTTGGGTTTCTTAATTAAAAACTTAATGAATATTAAGAAATTGAAATGACAAAATTAATTTCAGCCATAAACCTGGATTCTTTGGCTTTATAAAAAAAATGAAAGTTAAAGTGAATGCCAGAAAAGGCAGTAGGAATGTAATAGTATGACGACACCACCAAGTTGTGATCTACAACACAGATTCCAAATAAACAGCATCATAAATACAATAAAACGATATGTACAAAAATACTGTTCGGTGGTTAAAAATATCATTGGACCCACGCAATCGAAGTTGTCCTACTGAATTACTCTCTTTTCACACGCGAATACGTAGGCAGGCGATGACATCTTTCAGTGGTGTGCTTTGCTGTACAATATTTGTGGTGGAACTGAAAGAAATGTTCTCTAAGGTGCATCGATAAGGATTATTTTGTTCTAAAATGAACAAAAGGAATGAAATTATAATAATATTTGCATTTTATATTAAAATTAATGACAAAGGAGGTATTTTAACAATTGCTTCTTACACCTTATAGTAAATTTAATGTTAATAAATTATTTAAATAAAGGGTGAATAGGCCAAATATAATTATGAATATATTTTTTAAATGTGCAGTAAATGATATTTATGGTTTATCTGTATATCTAAATTCTAGAAGAGTTAAATAATAATTTATAAAGATGTGTCTAAATTTAGAGCAAAAATTTAATGGAATAATTTTAAGAATTATGCACACTCATTAATTTCGTGGTGACAAATATCACAATCTCAGAGTAAACTTAGTTGGTGTTATTATATATTAAATAATAAAAAATACTGAATTAAAAAAATATAATATATTTATATTAAATATACATATAAATTTTCTGTAGTAACATTATTTTATGAATTTGTGGCGCCTCTGAATGTGGACATTCCAAAAATCTCAGGAATCCCAATCTCGGCGTCGCAATGGTCAGGTCATCTTTACAAACATTTGCTACATTGTAAAACTTAACTACCTGGCAATGCATTTATGACGGTCGTTTATTTAAAAAATTGATTTTATTAAAAAGATTCTAACTGTTGAGCCGTAGATCATCCATGTAAAACGTAAAATTGCTAACACATGTGATTAGATCATTAATTTATTTCTAATAGGTACGGAAGAAGCTGGAAAAATTAGAATTCAATTAGAAAAACACAGTCTTATCGTTTAAATGATGAAACGTTGTAATTAATGCCTATCAACTTACAAACATGCATTTTAAATAAATTATGAGCTTCAAAGTTGACATTTAATAATGAGTTTAGTCGGGGTGGCGCCGAATACATACAGAAAACAAATGTCTAGCCTAGAAAATATCAAAAACACAGTTTTCTTGTGGTTCGATTAACCACCCAACAACCATTAAAAAACATCACAAAAGTGATACCCTTTGACCCACAGCCAAATGTATCATAAATTTTATTTTAGGGTTTTTTTGGTGCCAGTATTGATTTTACGAGTCTGATGGCATGTAACGTGTTGATGTTTATTGATTGATAACACGATGATTAGTAATATGGAAAGTAATAAAATAGCCATAAAATATATGTAGATTGAATTGGTTTTGTAATTTTTACTGAGAAAATAATAATTCTACTGACGTTAATTGATTGGTTGTAAACAAAATTAAATTGCTGGATCTGAAATATCACAATTCATGAATTATGAATAGTTGTTAAGCTTTATTTAATTTAAGATTAATGGAGGTAATAGACAGACACATATATTAGGAAGTGGCAAACTTGTTGTTAACACATTAAAAATAATATTAAAATAGTTATTATTTGTAATACTTCAAAATAACATTAACAATTTGTGACTGACTTGATTCGTAATAATTTAAATTTATAAAATAATAAAATTTGTGCTTCATTGAAGTTTATTTAACCATTATTTTCTTCCGGAAAATATTTGAAAAATGCCTTCATAAATTTTAAATTTATTTATTTTTTTTTAGAAAATACGATGGTATTTGAAATTATTTTAAGTTGACACACAAACTATTCCAAGCTCCCAATATATGGTCGTGTTAATATATTAGACATTAAAATACTTGCCTACAGTAAATACTCGACATACCTCGTGATTATCAATGATTTACATGTGTGTTTACGTATATCTGTCTAAATACCAAATATTTTATGCCAACAATTTATAAATGCCTCCACAGCTTCCATCTGTACCAACAGGCAATTAATCTGTATGAATGAACACGGTGATGGCGCTTATATTTATGTTTTGTATTCGCGATGTCTTCATCAGGTTTATTTTTATAATGTAATATAATGAAATTATATACATAAATAAATAAACTTTTCCCAAAACAAACACTACTAATAACAAGATTAAAGGTTTTTGAAAAAAATAACTAATATCATTTTTTAAATTAAATAAGTAGATACATTAGATACAAATTTAGATAGTATGATGTGTATCTCATAAATATAAATAAAATGTATCCGAAAAATAATTGAAAAATGAGGATTTAAGAATTTCAAAAAAAAAAAAATAAAATCTTTATCAACATCAAAAATAGTTTCTTATAATAAGGGTAACGAAATAATTGATAATTTCACCATTTAAATTAAAATATTAAGTATGTGAGCTATAACTTTAGTTTATAATTATGAACAGTTTAATAAAAAAACAAATATTTTTAGACAAAAAGATTTATTTCTTTCATTTTTCCGTAAATATGGTTTAAATAAAATACGTATGGAAAAGAGTTTAGTTAAAATTTCGAATTAGAAACTATTAACAATTTTTTATTATACCAAAGTTATAAAGTTATTAAGGTAAGAACACTTTTACTTAGGTTCTTTCTTCATCAAGTTTTGATTTAGTTTTTCAAGACAATATGAATTTTATATATATACACGACAAAATGTAAAAATTTAAAACTAATTTGTAACACTAAACAAAATCTAATATATTTAATTAAATTTAATCATAATGAAAAAAATAAATAACTGATAAAATCATCTTTTAAACTAAACATTTTGATAAATTTAATTTAAACTTTCGAGAAATATATTTCTTCTAATACTTAATGAATTCTAATCTGTAGAGTAATTTAATTGTAAATAATTAGCTAATAAATATAATGTTAGTAAAATAAAAACACTTATACTTTGATTTAATAATCCAAGAAAATGTAAATTTCACACATGATAAATTTTAAAATAATTTTTTAGAATAAATGTAATTTAATATATTTAATTATACTTTCTAATTAATGAAAAAACAAAGTAACTGATAATTTTATCTTTTAAATTAAAATATTAAATACATTAGGTATAAATTTAGTGTATAATTATAAAGAAGAGTTTAAAAAACATATTTTTAGATAAAATGATTTATTTCTTTTAATTTTCTTGTTTCTCGTACAGTTTAATTAAAATTTCTAAGAAATTCCTATAAAAAAACAAACTCATTTGTTCAATTTTAACAGTTATTATTATTATTATACCAAAGTTACAAAGTTATTAAGAACACTTTTACTTAAGTTTCTTCTTCATCAAGTTTATTGTACCTATAAATATTTTATTATTTGATTTAGTTTTTCAGTTTTTGGACGAAATAAAATCATATATAATTAAATTTAATCATCAAAGAAAAAAATAAATAACTGATAATACCATCTTTTAAAGAAAATAATTATATAAATTTAGGTTGTAATTATGAAGAATAATTTAAGGAAAAATAATAAAAATTTTTAGATAAATTGATTTCTTTCTTTTAAGAACTTTATTGTTTCTCGAAATATAATTCAAATAAAATATGTATAAAAAATAGTTCAATCAAATTTTTGAATGAACAATTAAAGATTTCTCATAAAAAATAAAATCATTTATTCAATTTTAGCAACAATTATTATTATATTAAGAAGAATACTTATATTTACATTTACATCTTCATCAAGCTTGTCGTACCTACAAATATTTTTATTTGATTCAATATATCAAACGAATGTAAATTTTATGTGGGGGCATAACAACATTGTAAAAATATATTTTTAGAATAAACGAAATTCAGTATATTTAATCATACCACATACAATAGGTAATAACTAGAAATAAACAGTGAAGACAATTTACCAATAAAATATATTTTTTTTATTGTACAGTTTAGATATAACAAAGCAAGATAATATTATAATTTACATTTCTTTCATATAGAAATTTATATATTTATTGAATAAATCAAATTATATTTTATATAATAAAACAAAATTAAAAATAATGGTTTTGAAGTATAAAAAAAAATTATAAACATTTGAGAAATATATTAATTAATTAATTAATTCTAATCTGTAGAGTAATTTAATGGTAAATAATTAGCTAAATTCGTTCCTTCTTCAACAAGCTTATATTTTATTATTTGATTTAATGTTCCAAGAAAACGTAAATTTCACACATGATAAATTGTAACAATAATTTCTTAAAATAAAGGTAATTCAGTACATTTAATTATATTTTATCATGAAATAAATTACATATTTGAACATAACCTAATATTAATAATTAATTTAATATTATCAAATATGCATTCCAATATTTAATATCATGATTACATTAATTGTATATACAAAACCGAAGTGAATTAATTGAATATTGGTGTTACTCGAATTGAATCCAGAAACTTGATTTTTTTTAAATTATAACACCAATTTTAATATTTAGTAGTCAATAATATGACAGAAAGAAAGTTCAAACCTGAAAAGATTATATGTTATTGTCATACCAAAATAATATTTGGTAATTTCTTGGCAGAGCACTTAATGTGTTTAAAAACTGGAGTCTGACGTTTAAACTGTCATAGTCCCATATAAGATTAATTGAGAATCATTATACACTCATTACTCATTGAAATTGGTAATACACGAGTTTGATTAAGTGACCAAAAATTTAGAAGAGAAAATAATACTTTTAAAAATATAAATAAATTGATGTGTATTATATAATAGAACAAAGAATCGCAAACACCGCATAGCAAGGTGAGTTCTAAGTGGGGCGCCTCCGCCAAATTTTGAACATAAATAAAATACAAAATAAATTTTTAAAGTAGTTGTGTCAGTAACAACGAGAAACTCAAGATTCAAGGTAAAATATTTAATTTAAGAGTTATAGAATGTGGTAATTACCTAGTACCTAATTTGCACATCAGAAATTATATATTTGCATTGATCCCGACAACACGATAATACCTATTAATTAGAGCAAATGGCGAAATTAAAGGTTCTGTTCGCGTTTCCGGATGAGAGCGTCCGAATCGAGTGAAAATGAACGAGGACGCACCGTGCGTTCATTAGTCACGTCATTAGCGTCGGATTATTCCGATGCAATCAGAAGTGCATTGGAAACAGTGGTCCAGAGATAGGGATCGTAATTAAAATTGTCCGTTTGACGGGCGTGATGGAGTGACGGACATAGATGAGTGATTTGTGGCCAGAACATACCCCGTGGACACCAATAGAGATATATGGCTGGCAGTGGCGCCTCGGTCTTACCGTACAGCCTCAGTGCCCGTCGTACGCACATCCACACGCCGCGTTCCAGCTAAGAAAATTTAGGCGGCACGACATACTCAGTTACCAACAGACCAGCGCGCACTTCATGTTGATTTATACCTTCTTCGCCGCTCATTAACACTTCCGGTTTATACATTTTAGGTTTTGCCTTTTTACTTTTTCGCTACTTGACGATTTGACCGAATATAAAAGCAAGTTGTGTGTTTCAAATGTGGTTAAACGATCGCGACACCTAACAAGTGACACAGTGTTTTCGAATTTTGATGGTACCGAAGAGGTCCTACACCATGGCTGAATCGGCGCTTCTTCTGACCATCGTCGGACTGACCGTAAGCAACTGCCCCATGTGGAGGGAAGTTTCGCCTTGCACCTGTAAAATGGAATCGCGGAATGTTATCGGCATTACGTGCATGAAGAGCACCAGTTACGATCAGGTGGCTAATAAACTGAGTGGACATTTCACACCCCACAATCGAGTGTATCTGAAGCTGGCCCATTCGAATCTCAACGACTTGAATTTTAGGACTTTTAAAGAGTTAAACATGACCATCGAACATCTTAGGCTGGAACACGATGTTATCGGGTATGTTTAAAACTCACAGATTTAATTAATTTTATAATTAACTTAATTAATAATTATCAATTCATTCATTTTTATTTTTTGCATATAATAATATTATTAATATAAATTTATATTTTTATTATTTTATCAACTTTTTCAAAAAAAATTTCAAAATATTATCGACTCATTGATATTATTTATGTACTTTTATTAGTTTAATTTTAATATTAAATTTAATTATGAAAACAATTTATTTTTTTTTAATAAAATCAAAATTTCACATAAGTATTAAAATGTAAAAAATATTTATTGATCATACTGCAAGGTTAAAAAACAAAATTTTATTATAAACTACTCTATGAATTATGTATTTATAAAACACATTCATAAAATTAAATTAATTAATTAATTAATTAAAATTATGAAAATTCAAAATTCCTAATAAATAATTGAATCAAAATTAATGACATATTTCATTTATTTAAATATTATTTGTTTTTATTACTAACCAAACATAAAACTAAGAAGTCATCAATTTGATCTAAACAATTATTGCTGAATATGCAACTTTACAAAGAATTTATAAATATATTTATCGTCATTTATTTTTAACTTGACTAATAAATCCAAGTGACTGAATAAACTAAAAATTAATATCTCATAATTAAATTAATTAACCAGATATTTTAATATGAAGTGTCAACCTTTGAATCGGTGCTCTAATTTTAAATCATAAATCAACGTAAAATATTTGATTGAAATTAATTAATTATGCAATATGATGGAGCAAATTGTTGGTTGAATTATTTACAAATTTATTATCACACAAAAAGAATGTGTCGGACAATAAATTTTGATGTGTTCCTGAAGTAATTTAGTTTATATTTAAAATACAGATAATACGGTTTAAATACATATTTATTTTACTGAAACATACATTGGAATTTGACTGTCTACAAATGCGATAATCATTCATTCTGGCGCTATTTTCTTCGACGGTTCATATCGCCTTAACAGTAATATAATGTCAATAAATATTCTTTAAATGATTAAAAAGTGATTTCCCCCATGTCTGTGCAATTTTACTCCACTGTTTACTGAAATTAATTCCAAGAATACATTTTGCTATCTCTTATAAATCAAATAGACGACGAGTTGTAATGTTATAATTGAAATACGGGAAGGTCGTGGGTTATCCTCATTCTGACAGTCATTTGTCAGCCTATCGATTTATCATTTAGCTCCGTAATTAATTAATATTTTACAATTATACGCACTATTTGTACAGGGTGTTTAATATTGTGACCTTAGTGCCTTGACACACACACATTAATAATATGGAACAAGAAATAATGCATAATATTTCAGTTGTCGTATTTTTAAAAAGCGTGTTTACATAAAATTCTGGCAATGTCGTTCGTAAATGTTTGGTAAATTAAGAAATTACTATATAAATTACTTTAAAACGATAATTACGCCGTTATGTCTTACTTCCTTTTGTTCGAGAAAACAACAAACTGTTCGTGCGTCCACTTAATTCATATAATGGGGTAACAACATTTCAATTTTGGATTATGTACCACAATTTATGATTTTTTGAATTGTTTACCATTCAGTTAATTCGATTCGAATCATTGTTATTTATTATTGATCTTAAATTTAGTATTTTAAAAAAAACTATTTCACAATAATGTTACCATACACATAGTACAAATATTAAGTTTATTGTTACATAGATATATTTATTGTAATATTTTTTGTTAATTTTATTGTTAATGACATATGTACAATGTATAAACAATTACAATTATCTAAAGTAAATATAATCACTTACATATAATTAATAAATACTGTAGATGAAACCCAAATATATTTTTAGTGTAAATTTATGTATAAAAATCAACAAAGTTGAAATAAAAACAATTATATATTCCCCTAACTAAACTATTCAAAATTAAATATAATTTGAAAAATATATACAGGGTGATTCGTTAGAAGATTTTGGAAATTGAATAAATAATTTTTTAATATTCAATTTAATTATGTTAAAACATACAGGGTGTTAGTGAAATGACTACCGAAAATTTAACGTTTTAAACTCGTTAAAAACAATAACTTTCTCAAATAAATGTTTTTCGAAAATTTATATTATGGATTTAATTTTTTTTTGTTTTTCGAAATTAAATATAATTTGAAAAATATATACAGGGTGAAGATTATGGAGAATGAATGAAAGATTTTTTAATATTCAATTTAATTATGTTAAAACATACAGGGTGTTAGTGAAATGACTACCGAAAATTTAACGTTTTAAACTCGTTAAAAACAATAACTTTCTCAAATAAATGTTTTTCGAAAATTTATATTATGGATTTAATTTTTTTTTGTTTTTCGAAATTAAATATAATTTGAAAAATATATACAGGGTGAAGATTATGGAGAATGAATGAAAGATTTTTTAATATTCAATTTAATTATGTTAAAATATACAGGGTGTTAGTGAAATGAATTAACCACGGTTTAAACTCGTTAAAAGCACTAACTTTCTCAAATAATTTTTTTCGAAAAATCCATATTTTGGATTTATTTTTTTTTATTTTTCACTACACGTCACTGGAGTATAAGCCGAAAAATTACAGTTATAAATGATTTATTATTTATTTGTTAACAAATATTTGAAGATATCATATTTCTGCATCCTTCTCGACTTCAAATTGATTTGACACTTGATTCTCAGTGTCGTATTTTTGCACACTTTTTTAGTTATACTCCAGTGGCGGGTAGTGAAAAAAAAAAATTAAAAGCAAAATCCAAAATATGTTTTTTTCGAAAAAAATGTATTGGAAAATTTATTATATTTATATTTTTTCAGATGTACAAAATCAAACATAAATAACGAACACTCTGTATAAAATTGAGGAATACTAATGATGGCTTATTATAGGGTTGTCATTGGTTAACGTATATGCCAAAAATGAGCTTTCCAGCATCAAAATTGATGGCTGTAGACATTTTCTCAATAATATATGAAAAAATTAATAATCCAAATACCACTGTGTATATATATTTTTGTAAATAAATTTTGGAATTAAAAATTCAAAAATATACAGGGCGTTCCAATGAAAATATTAAAGATGTTGTCATTTCGATAACGGAAATAAATTTTATTTAAAATATATTACAAAAGTAGTTTAAAAGTTATAATTGCTATAAAAATTTCAAATCAATACCTTTTTTGTTTTCCATAAGCTAATGAATACTTAATTAATTTACTTTTAATACTTAAAATCTGAAGAATAAATTCTATTCCATCACATTTTAAGTATTTTACTTTTAGTTTCTTTCAAATGCAATCTAAATTTTATTTTTATTATCTCATGTCACACATATATTTAAGATCTTCATCAATCAACGTACATTTATTATTAATATTGAATTAGTAAAGTAATCTAGTAACCAAGTGCTATTTCGTATCTTATCACATTTATATTTGTTTTATTTTTAATAATATTGACCTATTTCCTTTTTTCAAAATAAATTGCATGCTTTTGATAATTATTATTTTTGCCAAATAATATGTTTTTAAAATTATTTACACAAATATTATTTCGTCCTTCTGGGCTTATAACATCTTTATGCTCAGCAATTTTTATATCTCGCATTTCTTGGGAACGTTTAAAAATTTAGTCGATGCATTAAAACATCCGTCACATGAGTGTAACATAATATACTTTAAATAAATCACCAAACAGATTTAGGAATGTGGCAAATAAAATTCTGAGAAGCAGCAATAATTTTATAATAAAAAATTATAATAATAATTAACTGAATATAAGATTAATTTAATTTGAAAGGTATTTATAAATAAAATTATGGGTTTTATCATTATTATTATTCAAAATAACCACTTGTATCTCAGCTCAAGAATAGAGATTTAAATTGACTCATCAAAGCTTGTGAAGTTTGGATCATTGTAAATAAAATTATTGAGTGTTATTACAAACAAATCATACATTATTAATCCTTATTTTGAAAATAATTATGGTACCTAGGTAGTTGTGGTGCCAAGAACCCACGGAGGAGTTGTCCAAATCAATGGTTTATGATTTAAGAAAACAATCAAAATATTAAATTAGGTTAATCGTCGTATCCGGGTAATTGATACCCATCGTTGAAATCACCGACGCACCGACCGCTTCATTGGACCGGCACCAAGCATCGGTCGCGGAATTTTCTGCAGGCCGTGATCCGATGTGACACCAGGCGGCATGCACTGGAGCTTTCTGTCTAGGCACGCACGCGAGCTTTATTTATCGCCGACTATCTCGTACCATCGTAAACACATAAATTACTACTTGTACGTACCACGCTGTCACTTAATTGATTTGTATGGGAGATTAAATCGGAACAGTCATGAACAATTGGACGACGTTACACAACCAGTACTCTCCTCAACTTTTCACAGATATTCATTATTCTTATGTTAATTAAATCTCTTCAGTTTTAGTCTATAAAAGTTTAATTGTAACGACTTGCGAACAGAATGATTTTGATTAAAGATGTGAAGACTCGAATGTTTATAATTAATAAGTTCATATAGTACACCGAAACTTAATTAGTTCATTTACTTCCCCATCTCTATCACATTATTATTTCCGTATTTGTTGAATGTTTAAACAGACTTTCGTCACTGCATAATTGGTTTGTAAATATTAAAATCACGTGAATTGTTACATGAAAGTTATCACTATTTTATTATTTATAGTTGTTGCATTAATATGCATATGAAAAAAAAAATTGCATTCAACGGAAAACATAAATTTTAGGGAGTTAAAAGATCATCGATTAAATAAATGGTTTCAAAGTTAACAAATGTAAAATTATCAATGTCTTGGTGATAAGCCAAACGTGTTTAACCAATCAACACCGAGGGAGGAGATTACAAAGTATGTTTACTCCATAAAATCATATTTGGACTCTTACAAAATGGAGGTCACAATATCTATTTTTTATATCGCCTTCGTGGTATTAGTTTATTTAATTCCAGATTCTTCTTTTACTAGTTTTATATTATTTTTATTATTCGTTAATAACAATATACACTAAGTAGAACATTTTTAATTGCAATTGATAGGTCGATATCAGAATTGCATTGGAATGTTGAACGTTCATCATCTCGATAAACCGAAGGCGGAAGTCTGGACTGCTAATTGTTCCGGACACAACCTTAATCAGCTACTAACGTTGGTTGTATACCAATTAAAAAACGGTCACCTATTGAGCATTGGCGCCACGGAATAAGGCGCCGTTGGATTCGTTGATCTCACTTAATAAAATAAATCCTACGGTTGAATTCTAGTTCAGCTGGTTATTAATTTATTGATCGACGGATTACTCATTCCATTGATTATGGAAAATTATTAGGCATATACTTGAGTAAATCATTTAAACACACCCCATTTTATTGAGGAATATTTCACTAAATATTTGTTTATATTGTATATAATAATTATTTGCTTTCTCTTTTTCAGGCTACCAATGAATGAAGAGTCATTCGACGGCTTATCTTCCGTTAAACTTTTTAGTCTGAGCGACAGTATTTTAAATGATGTACCTGAAAAGATATTGAAGAAAATGCCAAATATAGGGACACTAACATTAGATAGGACGCATATTCACTCAATTCAGTCCTCAAATTTCAAGGTACTTAACCATCACGAATTTCTAAATAAATTCCTGACTAATAAACGTTGTATTATGTTTCAGGATCTACATCACTTGACGGCATTATTGTTGGGAGGAAATCAAATTTCCAGAATAGACAAGGATTCCATTCCGGCAACTATTTCGAAATTGCATCTCGGCAGAAACCAATTGAGACACTTAAACGGCACATTATCAGATTTAACCGATTTGTGTTGGTTATTTGTTAACGCTAATAAGCTGGACAGTTTAGAAAATGAACTACCAAGAGTTGCGCCCAACTTTAGGTTCCTTCTTGCATCTAATAATAACTTGGAAAAATTACCTCAGCAATTGAAAACGTTTCCTAATTTGGAATCGCTGTTCTTTGCCAGCAATCGTCTCACATCATTAGATGGTGCATTATCAAAATCAAGGAAGTTGGTTCGAGTGTTTTTGGCCGATAATCGTATTAACACGGTAAGGATCTTAACTCCACATACCACCAACTTTTAATCATATTAAAATTTACATTAAAATACATATTTATTATGTTACAGATTACTGAGGACGATTTTGCTGAAACAGAAATGTTGGAAAGTATTATATTGAGTAACAACCAGTTGACAACTCTTAATAATTCCTTGACAAATTTGAAAAAACTGAAGTATCTTAACATTACTTATAACCTACTGACTGAATTCTCGTTCCAAGATATTGTGGGTTTAGAACTTGACACCATTGACTTATCTCACAACAAGATTTCCAAACTCATTGGACCTGCAGCAGTAAGTAAAATTATTTTGTTTAGATTTTCAGAAGTTTGAATAATTCTCAGTCGTTTCAGAATTTGGTTGAATGGAATATTAAACTGTTAGAATTAAAACTGGACCATAACGTTTTGGAAAGTTTAAATGGAGCTCTATCTGGACTACCATTATTGAGAAAATTGGGATTAAGTTATAACCGATTAAAGATGATTTCTCCGGATGATCTTATCGGCTTGGATTGTCTAACAGTGTTAGATTTGTCGCACAATCAGTTAACGACTTTAGAAGAAATGAGTAAGGTAATAACCAAATAATTATGTCTACTCTTTGGTAGTCAATTAAATATATCTTTTCTGTGATTCCAGACTTTCCTGCCGAAATTATCTCAACTAATAGCCACTCACAATAACTTGACGGTGTTGGAGAGAGACTTCCATGGATTACCTGTTTTATGTAAAGCTGACTTTGAACATAATCAGATTATCTCTCTTGGTCGTGATTTGGTGGCTAAAACTCGATGCCAATTCGAAAATAACAACGTTCCCGAAGGCACTTGGGACACACTAATAATGAACTTACATGGTACGCATTGAACTAATTTTACAATGGTTAAGTATTATTGATTCCATATTCGATATTTATTTTCAGATAATCCAATTATATGCGATGCTGCACTTCCCGAAATTAAGTCGCTTATGGAAATAAATCATACTCAAATTGTTGGAGAATCCAAATCGTGCACGACATGGAACGAACAACCAACTACAATCCAACCAAATTCTCTCATGGATTACACAACAGTTGAGAGCGAAACTACTCGAGTCCCTTCATTTCCAGCTTCAGCTTTTGACGCTAAACCATTACCATTACTGAACGGACCCATCCTACAGAAGTCTAACAACTTGCCTTACGCAACGGATGTTCAAGTGGAATTAAGAAGAAACGAACAATATACGGTTGAAAACGCCCAACAAACAACCAATAACTACATACCTGAGGTGCCATTAGCTCACCAAAATACTAACATTGAGTTTCCAGCTACTGTAAACGAGGCACCCACCACCAAAATTAACCTTTCTGAAATGATAATTCCCACTGATGAAATTCGAAATATTAATATTCCGATTGAACAACCACCCCCCGCAATTGAACTTATTTCAGCGAGTCAGAAAAAGCAATCCGAATCTGAAATCGAATCGACATTACCTGTAGTTGAACAGCAGCTAAATGAATCACTTATGGTGGAGTTAACAACGCTACCGCCCAAACACTTTCCGGAAGATACTCGAAAACCGTGAGACACACCATTTTAGTTTATTTAAAATTTGAGAGATATTCTTGATGTAGTTGCAGTTGGTAAATTATTACTAGTCATTAAATACATTTAATTAATGTATAATACATTGTTAAATATGGAGAAGTATTTTTGTTAGTTAACTTTAGGATTTTAGGGCAGTAAGCATAGTTTATATTATTTAATCAGGCTCAGTCTATAATTACTTAGTTTGTGATAATGTTTTTATATGACAAATATTTTGACTAAGTGCCATAAAATTATTAGATTTAGAATTATTACTAAACAGTTGAATTAGGAAAAATTGTAAACTTTATCTTAAAAATTAATGTTACTGATCTTAATAAGACATTTTAGGAAATAGTACATATATGATTGTATTTATATTTCTAGATTAAAAATAAAATATAACTAAAATATCTTGTTTCAATATTATGTTTGTGTTCCTATCCAGTAATAAATAAATATTTATTTCATTTAATATAATTTTCATATTACATTTTAACATTTTGTATGAAGGTGATCAAAATTTGGGAACAGGTAGGACATGTACATAAATAAAAAAGAAAATGTAAATAATTTATTACTTTTCCCCCAAAAAAATACAGCCCCACAATTTTAAATTTCAACAATTTTTTTCGTTTTCTGTAATATTTAGTTCAAACTGTTATTCAATTTGGTATGTATTTTCAATAAATAAATACATATAATTCAATGTATTATTTTTTTCAATAATGGTACAGTAGATTCTGAGGGATCCCCCCTTTTTCTTCACCTATTAGAACAGTTTAAGTTAAATCTAACAATTAATATTTACCAAAATTGTACCAACAAAAGGATAAAACGTTCCATATAGGTAATTACTAAATAAAACTTAAAAATAGTAATAAATATATTTGTATTGTATAAATAAAAATCACATATAACTAAATATAATATTATAATATATAATTAATTACATGATACATAACCCATTTAATTTCTAAATATATACAAATTAATGAAAAACTAACAGTCCATATAAAATCAATAAAAATAATTAATTTCTTTCATGTTTGTAACATAATTGTGTATTAATGTAATCACAAACGTACAATTTATTTGCTCTGATGAGTGTTATTAGAAATATATATATTCAGCCATCTAAGAGAGCATCAAGTTCTTGCCAGCCGTCTTTATAAACCCTACAATTATCAATTACAATTCTAGCCAAGTGTTTAACAGCCTCAGGGGGAGCAGAATTCATAATTAATTCTTGTAGTAAATCTAAGCCGCCTTCCTTTTCAATCAGTGTGCAATATTTGTCAGCTGAAATTAATTAGCAGGATTAAACGTCCACATTCAATTTGAACGATTATTATTAAGCTATGTTATGATTAGTTTAGATTCTCTCATTCTCGAAACATTTATTTAAAAATACTTACGATACACTTTTGTAAGGTTGGCCAGAGCCCACACCGCCCAATGTTGACATTCGGGAGTGTGGTAAACCTTCACCAAATAAAGGATGGGTTCGAACGATCTGTAGTTGATGTTCCGCTGAGAACTGATGTCCCAACGCTGAATAGCCAGGACCATTTTGCGTAAGACTTCCTCCCGGGACGGCTTGGAGACGGTCCACACCTCAGGCCCGTCGGACGCGATGTGAGATATCACGCCTGCGGCATTATAACTCACCTCTATGCCATCGCTTTCGGAGTCTAACAAATGGGAGAAGACGTCGAGATATTCGGGTGTGACGAGGTAGTAGCGCAATTCTTGCACTTCAGCCACATTACCCAGAAGACCCATCATATTACGGAGCAGCTCTTCCCTGTCGGGGAATTTCTGACAAAAAGTATTTATTATATCAAATGTTTCACATGTTATTGAAGTTAGTTTACCTGTAAACATAATAAGAAATGTTCCATTCCGTTACATTCTAAAAACTTTCTACAATTGGACGGGGTCTCGTCAGTTACGTTCCACATTGTGGACCAAGCCACTTCTAGAACGTCATCACAAAAACTTCTTTGAAGTCTTTCTGATATCAACCATATCATTCTCTAAAAGCATTAATTGCATTATAAAAATAACGACGGTATAAAAGCAAATACATACATTTATGGTACCTAAATCACCTAACTTAACTTTCTGCTGACCATCAACCTGACATGCCAACGAATTTAATAAATATATACCTATTCTTTGTACAAAGCTATCCTGTTGCATTCCGTGTACAGAATGAAGTAAAATATCAACTAATCTTTCATAATCAAATAACTGCAAAGTGTAATTAAATAACTTCACATTTTCAAATAAGAGCGTATCGTGTTCTTTTGTTGAAACTTACCACGTCAGTTGGAATTTTGAATTGGCAGAGGGTGAGACAACCGTTGCGCATCATTGTATCATCGTTACGGTGCACGCTCATCCCGTTAAGCAGAGTGGTGATTATTCTTCTTTTCACTAATACCACATCATGCAATTCTTTTCCTGTGCCCTTCACAATATAAAATAAAGTCGCACTGGAAAAAAGCCGATTACAAAAAGCACCTCACAATATCAGTTATAAAATCACAATCACAAGTTCCAAAGTAACAGGTAATATACAAAATTGTGAAACTATTAAAAAATCTTAAAATGGGGCAATAAACAAATAAAAATATTATTCTTTGAACATAACTAAAGTTATAACCTTCAATATATGTTACTTATTTTTTAATATGTTACATTTAAAGTGATATCATGGTAACCTTTTTTATTAGAAACCAAATTTTGACCTAAATTATATATTTCAAAAAGATTCTTAGTCATAAATGTGTTAATTAATTATTACCTGCCCGAAATTTGTATATGCCTTTCATGCAGATGCTTGTCCATTGCCTCCAGCACAATGTTGAGAGCTTGACCAACATATTCACAAGTTTCATATCTGAATACATGGAATAATTCATTTAAAATTTTTTGCAACATATCCGGTCTATCCAAAAAGGCGAGAGCCGCTATTAAAATTTGTTCTTCATTAGCATTTCCAGCAATCTAAAAAAAGGATATATAAATACATATTAACAATTTTAGCAATTAACAATAAAAGTATTAATTTACCAATTTTGCTGGAATGTCATGTCTTAAACAAGCATCATGGGTAGTTTCATATAAACCTAAATATTGAAATGGATTGTTGACCCTTGAGCTTAAACCTGGTATATCTGAACGATAAGTCATGTGAGATTGTTCTGCAACTCCTCTACCAGCTAAGTTTGTTCCTGATATATCTAATGACACTAAATGTGGCAAACTTTCAACAATAAATGTTAAAACTTCACTTCCCTTGGAAAAATTTCCTCTTTCTTCTTTGGATGTTGAGATGTCCAGATGTCTGAGTGTTTTCAGCTTGCATATTGAAACTATTTTAGATTCAATATTATCTACATTGTATAAAACCAGGGAGACTAAATTTGTGAGATGTTCCGTATAATCAAAGTCTTTCAGATAACTACAATTTGATAGGTCCAGGTGTGTTAAGGTTGATAGATGATTCAATAACAACATATAAAAGTCAACTTGCAGTTCTTGCAAACCTCGAAGACATAACTTTCTTAGAGATGGTGCCAAAAATATAAAACCCTTGTCATAATGTTCCTCAGTGAATTTGAGATTGCCGTATATATTTTTTGGAAATATATTTGTGTCCTCAATACTTAATGAATGAAGGCTGGTACCATATTCTGTAATGTATCTAATACACGATGATGTTAATTCTGGACTGTGTGAGATGTCTAATTCATGTAACCTATGCTTCAGTAATACTTCTAAGTCATAATTATCTATTAATGTTTTATGTAGTTTCACCCTCTTTAATCTTGTGCGTTGTGTATCCCTGAATATATTGATGAATCTTGAATTTACAGAAACAGTGGATTTAATGCTATTGGATCTTATACTTAAGAGCTTTTCACTAATTTCAACTGGAAGTGTAACTCCATCCATCAACTGTAGTTTCCCTTGACTGTCATAGACACATAATGTGTCCAAGTGATCATTTATGTAGTCAAAACACACATTGAGTAAACTTTCAGGTGCTGAAGATTTGCAAAATGAACAGGAATCCAAAGGCAAAGCAAGTGAATGGCGACATTTATTTTGGAGCATCTAGAAAAGTTTCTAATATAAATTAACTGATTTAATGTTTTTATTTCACCTACATACCTTTGGAATCACAAAAACTTTTTTGTTTGCACTCACATGACATTTGAGTGATTACTCATATTACCATAATTGAATTATAAACTGCAAAAGGGTAGATAATAATTCCTAGCTGTATATCAGGCGATTTATCAACTATTTTTGTTATTGAGTAATTTTTGACATATCGCAACAAATCCCACAATTCCCTGTTTATGTAGTAATTATTGGCCTTCCTAAAAACATTAGAATATGAAAGAGCCTTTTACAATCAATAAATATTAGAAAATGTACTTCTAATAACAATTTAAACATTTATAAATGTCGCATTATATTTAATGTGTTTGTTTTACATTAATTAAATAAAATACAATAAGAGGTGGAACTGTAGGTTTTTCTACTGAATAGTATCATGTGTCAAAATATGGCATACAAGGCAAGGTGATAATAAAATTATTTTAATTAATTTAAACGTATTCATTTGTCAATATTTTTAGATTAAGAGAGTTCGATGATATTTTAGATGAAGATATTATCGATTTAAATGCTCTGAAAAAAATATCATTCCATGGTAAGAGTGGAATGCTCTCTACTGATTGTTTTTATTGTTTTTCCAACGTTTTAGGAATTCCAGACGACCAAGGTAAACGAGCCAAATGTTGGAGGTTGTTGTTAAATTATTTACCGGTTGAAAAAGCACAATGGGATTCATTCTTGGAGGAAAAACGTACATTATACAAACAATTTATAGGTATAACCTCAAACATCCAATTTATTTATTATATTTGAAAAAATGCTGTATTACAGAAGAAATGATTGTCATGCCAGGAGAAAAAGAATCAAATGGAGATGTAACAATGGGCGACCACCCACTTAGTATCAATCCTGACAGTCAGTGGTCTACATTTTTTAAAGACAATGAAGTATTACTGCAAATTGATAAAGATGTAAGAAGGCTTTGTCCTGACATATCATTCTTCCAACAACCTACAGAATTTCCTTGTATTGAAGTAGTGAGCAGCAATGATGTGAAAAGATTGCACACCAGAGTTCAGAGGAGAGTGTTGAAATGTGCCAATGTTGAACGAAAAGGTTTAGGAATTACAAAGGTATTTAAATAATAAAAATATGATTTGATACTTATACTTAAATATTGATACAACACATTATATAATGATTTATTATGATAATAAATGATTTTTGTAATGGTATATACATAATTTATATTAAATATTTATATAAAGAGAATAAATATACTTTCTTACATGCTGCAAATTAACAGCAGGTAATGGTAATGGCATGCTAATAATTATTTTAGTTTGTGCACCCAGATGTTTGTTTATTTTAAATTATATTATTTAATTTTAAATTAAAATATGAAATAGTTCTGGTGTTATTTATTACAAGAAGTTTTTGATTTATCTGAATTTGTTCTTTGTTAAAATTAAGTCTCATTTTTTGTGCATGACTGAATAAATATATGTATATTGAATTATAGATAGCATTATCAGTTAAAAAAGCAACTGAAGATTATGCACCCATGGCTGAAGGAAAGGAGGCACACTGGGAAGTAGTTGAACGCATATTATTTCTTTATGCAAAGTTGAATCCAGGTCAAGGGTATGTACAGGGTATGAATGAAATTATTGGTCCAATTTACCATGCCTTTGCTTCAGATCCTGATATATTGTTTAGAGGTATAATTAAACATAAATATATTAATTTAATTATTTATTTTGTTTCCTATTTTTTAGAACATGCTGAAAGTGACAGCTTTTTCTGTTTCACAAATTTAATGTCTGAAATACGGGACTTTTTCATTAAAAGTTTGGATGAAACTGATCATGGCATAAATAAGATGATGAATAGAATGTTGCTGCAGTTGAAAAACAGTGATTTAGATATATGGCTAAAATTTCAACAATTAGAATTAAAGCCACAATATTATAGTTTTAGGTAAAAATTCTAATTGTGTTCTTATTGGGTATTAATATACTTTGTTTTAGATGGATAACACTTCTATTGTCTCAAGAATTTCCATTACCTGACGTCTTAAGAATATGGGACACTTTATTTTCTGATGAAAATCGATTTGATTTTCTAATTTACGTATGTTGCGCCATGATTGTGTAAGTAAATTATGGGTATTTGTAAAATTATAATTTTTGACAAAAACAATTTTTTCCAGTATTTTAAGGAATCAATTACTATCTGGTGATTTCCCGTCCAATTTGAAATTACTCCAAAACTTTCCTCCTATGGATGTTCAAATTATATTATCTAAGGCTGTTGAATTATCAAAAAAAGTTTTTTAAAATATTATCTTTAAGAAATTTTCATTTTCAGTAATTATGAACAAAATTATGATAATTTGATATACTCCCTTTATAGTTCGTATTTGCTTTTGATATATAATTTGATAAGCTCAAATATAATAATATAGCATCAATATTACTTTTTTTAAACATTAAATTTGTATTTCAGCATCAAGTTTCCAATTTCATGTTCAATGATGCTAACTCTAATGAATTATGAGACTGAAGATCATTTCATAGTGTCTTGTCAATTAAAACACTACTTTTAATTATTTTTAAACTATGTATATAATTATTCTGTATATTTAGTTATCTGTTATGTATTTTAAAATTCAATTTTTGAACAAGTGGATCAGTAGCTGATCTTATATTATTAAAAATTGCACAAGTAGTTTTATGTACATATGAATTTGTTTAATATATTCTTGTATTTTTTCATATACCTATAATAAAATTTATATTTTTAATTATGCATTTCTATAGTATAATTCTAAAATAATACCAAGGTTTTTTATTTATTCTGTTTACTAAAATGGTCTTTTGCAAATGTTTGACTAACAAGCAAAGGTAATACCAAACTGGCTTCAGCATATATTTTTACTGCTGTAGCATCCTTTTTTATTTTCCCCCAAGATTTAGCTTCATCTGGCCTAGCACCTGCATCACTCCCATCATATTCAGCTGCAGTGTTTAAATATACAGCATAATCAGCCCCATTTCTCTAAAAATTACATGTTATTTTTTAAACCAAAAATTTTATTACATCATACCATTAAATTTGCATTGCAAATGTGATGTTTAATCAATCCTCCCCCAACAATAATCATGCCTGTATTGACTGCCTTCATTGACATTGAATTCAATCTCCTTAAATCTGTAAATTAATATTAGAATTGCAAAAATGACTTATTTTTTTTATTTGTACCTGATAAAATGTCAACCACCAATCCAGGGTTTTTATATGAATGTAGAAACATCATGTCTCCCAAACTACCATCAGTTATAGCTGGACAAAATACAGGTATTTTATTTATAGCAGCCCAATAATAGATACTGTCTTTATTGTTAATTCTTTCTCCTAGTCTAGCAATTATTTTGCTGGGTGTCCAAAGTACATTTTTCTTTTGTTGTTCTTCTAACATCTCATCTAACAAAGGCATTATCCAATTTTCAAAGCTGCAATAGTTATCATTTGGCACAAGTAAATTTCCAATTCTGTTAATTCCAATATCTCTTAACGATTTTCCATCCAAACTAAAGTCACCTAAATAAGTAGGGGCAAAGCATTTGATAAAATCTTCCTCTATTCCACCTGCTGTAGTCACAATACAATCAATCTACAATAAATATTTGCTTTGATTTGTTAAATATGTAAAAATTTATTAAAGGTACCATACTATGTTCAACTAAAAACTTTATGGTCTCTCTAATACCACTAGAAACCATATTAGATGTGTATCCCAAGAATATTGTACAGCTGTTTCTTACAGTTGTAAATGGATCTTCTTGATCTATATATTTGTCCTCTGGTAACGGTAATTTTCTACATTCAATCATTTTGTTAATTTCATTAACTGCAAGGCCAAAATTTGTTGCTTGGAACCCAGTATTTAAATAACTGTCCAATAATTTGTTAAAATCAATTCCTTCATTCCAGTCATAACCTGTTACTCTTTCCTTTAATAAGGAATTGTCAGTGGTTTTTAGTAAAACTATGTCGTTGGGACTGGAGTTTGTCATTTTTAACTTAAATAAAAATATGGTTTTTGACTGTTTGAAAATGTTAGGTTAGGTTACTTAATCTGCAACACTGAACAACTCTGTGGTACAGAACATATGTGTGGTTAGATTTTGAAACTTTAATCAAATTTTGTTACAAAATTTTTAAAATTTATTATTAAATTGTAAGTTACATTGTAAAATAAAATTTTAATTGAAAATTTATCGTTAATAAATTTCTCACAATAAAATTATGTGAGAAGATTTCTATATTCTTCCGAGAACTGAAGCTTAACCGAAAAAATGTAACTGCCTTATTCGACAAATTAATCGTATAATTAAATTTGGAATATTTCGGCAGAAGAATTTTCTATAAGACTTTTTTATATTTGATAAAAATATATTTAAATTGAATTCATGGTGAACATTAAGAAATGAAAGTCCCCAGCAAAATTTTGCCGGGAGTCGGTCTTAAAAAATGAAAACTTTGGTTCATAGAACACCTTATGTTCTTTATGTGTTAAGTAACCTTTCTATTATTTTATAATATGGACACACATTTTAACGATTTTTGGTGCATGTGAATATGAAACCTAAAATAAGTTCAGCATTTATAACACCCTAAAGAAATATAGAAAATAAAAAATCGAATAAAATGGAATTTAACGAAGAATTATATTATAAACTTATGAGTGATCCTGTGAAACGGAATCTAGTGATTCAAATGCTCCAGGATCAAAGGGGTGCCATTGAGGATTATAAAAGAAAAGAAACTGTGAAAAAGAATGTGGCATCGTCATCCAGTCCATTTAGTAAGCTCCAAAAGAAATATAAATGTGAGAGTCCTACAGCATTGATGAGGAGAAGAGCTCTGGAAAAGCAAACTCGTGACAATGATTCTGATTCTGCATCAGAAAGAAGTAACTCAAGACAATCAACAAGTGGGTCATCCAGTCCAAATTTGATGCCAATTCCATTTGATAAATTGTTGGAAGGAGTAACTGCTTATGTTGAAATTAGAAGTAAGGATGAGGATAGATCTGGAGGTGCAAAAGCTTTAATGAAATCAATGGGGGCCAAAGTACGAGACATATTTTCTAAAGATGTTACTCATGTTATTTTTAAGGTACTTCAGAATTTAACATGTGCAAGATAAAACAAATATTTATATAATATTTTAGGATGGTTGTTTTACCACATACCAGAAAGCTAAATTAACAAAGGTGCATTTGGTGTCAGTTCTATGGCTTGAAGCTGTCAGAAAGAACAATAGTAGGGTACCAGAGAGGGATTATCCTGCTTTAGGTGCTGCAGGGTTTGATAATGATGTCTCAAGTATATGTTCTGTAAGTACATTAAAATTAAACAATTTTGTATACCACTCATTTCTTTATATAAAATATTTTGATTAATAGCCATGTAAAAATTTTGTTCTCATTTTTAATTTGTTGGTGGTAGATCTGTATTAATAAATTGCCATTAAAATATTTACAGCAACTACAAAAAGATTATGAAGATGTTATCAGAGAAGAAGTGCATCGTAGTATAGCTTGTGGATCACCTCTGCCAACATCAAGGACTGTTATTGATAAAAGACGGTCTCTAATGAGTCCTTCCATCTCTAGGTTGTCAGAATATAGAAAATCGCCAATACTTCCAAGATCTACTTTTGATAAAGAAATTGAACGTATTAATAGAAGAAAAACAATGCATTCAACAAGTTTTACACCACCAAGTGCGATTTTAGAGAATCCAAGCTCAATTGTGACTTCTGATGATGATTCAGAAATAGCAATTATTAATGGAGAAAAAGCGGAAAAAAGCAATATAAATATTGAAATGGATTCTGTTATTGAAGCTTCAATTGTTGAAGAGAATTCTGCTAATTTGTTGAGTTATTTTAAAAGTAAAAAAGCCGTTGAGCCTTCTGATATGGAACTGACAAACCTTTCTGAACATTCCTTAAAAACTAGAGAATGTTTAAAGGAACTAAATACAATGCAAAATAATTCAGACATGGAATTAACTAGTATTCAAAGCCCTTCACTTAGGAGAAAAACAATATCATTGAAAGAAAATATACCTAATGAAAAGGGTAAAAGGAATGCAAATGCAAGGAAAACTATTAACTCTTCAGATATATCTACCAATATATCTGACAAATCAACAAATGTATCTGGGGGTAGTAGCAGAAGAAAAACTATTAATTCATCAGATAGGTCCACCAATATATCTGATAAATTAATAGATGTATCTGTGGGCAGTAACAGAAGAAAAACTATCAATTCATCAGATAAGTCCACCAACATATCAGATGAAAGCCTTTTAAAAACTATAAATGTAAAACAGTCTGACAAATTACAAATAATAAGTAAGAATTGCAGTCCCAAAAGAGTTCCTAATATTAAAAAAAATATGTCTGGTACTACTATATCTAATAAGTCTTTATCAAATAATTCTTCCATAAACATTGGGACCTCCACATCTAAAAATACTTCTGTTGGTACTACAACAACCAATATGTCCTCTTTAAATGTTTCATTTGATAAAGAAATAATTAATTTATCCACCTTAAGTAAGAATAAAGATATTTCTTCTAGTACCACAACTATGTCATCTTTAAATATTACTTCAGATAAAAGTACAAATGAAGCATCTATATCTAGTAAAAAGAAAGATAAGTCAGCTGGTACAACATCAAGCAGTATGTCTCCTTTAATTATATCTACTGAAAAAAGTCCCAATAAATCGGTTGCATCATCAAAGACTGACTCGTTAGAATTAAAAGGGGCGACTGAAAGTTTAAATATGTCAAGTTTAAAATTATCAACTGATCTAACCAATCAAGAAGCGGATTTAAACAAAAAAACTAATAACAGGAGAATGAGCAAAAGAATTAATAACGATTCTTCTATGAGTACCATGCCATCACTGCGTATATCAGAAGATATGGTTACGACTAGAAAAAAAGGTTCAAATGTTAGTAGTTCCGCTAGTAGAAAATCGGATTTGGCTATTGAAGATGACCAGGATATAAGTACCAATTCTAGTGAAATAAACTACAGACGTTCATCCAGAAGACTTACACGTAAGTCCACGTATTTGGAAGAAGACGTAACTAAACAAAGTGATTTGGACAGTTCTAAAACGAGCTGTTGTTCAGTTGGTCTTACAGTTGCTTTGGAATTCTTGGATGACAAAATTACTCAAAGGCGAAAAGGGACTACAATTTCACATGTAAATAATACTGAAGAAATTCCAAGTGCCAAAAATAAAACTGGAAATTTACACAAAGCACGCCAGGAAGAATCGTGTGAAGAATCAGATACAAGTTTAGAATCGTCTTCATCTTCTGACAGTGAAGTAGACGGTAAGAATACTACAAAACCTCAAAAAACGAATAAAATCGAAGAAGTCAGCTCCAATGTATCACTTAATGAAAGAAGAAAAAGTAAAAGATTAACTATTGCAAATGAAAAACATAATTTCACATCAACAGAAGACAGTGACGTGACTCCCATAAAATCAAACAATGGAAAAACAAATAAAAATAATACATCACGGACGAAAGATGCATCTTCAAAAACTAGTGAAATGCTTAATAATTCTAAGGTAACATCCCCAACAAATTCCGATAGAAAAACGAAAAGAAAACCTAAGGACGATGAGACTCCAACTCCCAATAAAGTTACTAAATTAGATAGTAAAATTCAAGATACATCTTCTGAAAATGGGAAGAGCAGTACTGGTTCATCCAATAAAAAGAGGCGCATAAGAAAGCTATACAATCCTGATGAATCATACTCTGAACATCTGGCTACTAGTGATGAGAAAGAGAGAAACGATAAACGTGTCCACTCTAAGCGAGGAAAGAAACAGGATGTTGGTGTGAACTTGTTTAATGTGTTGGTCAATAAACCCGCTGGTTCGGAAGTAAATTCAAGCATTGAAGAGGAACATTTAATCAATGAATTGGCCAACTTAAATGAGAATGAAAATACAAAAAAGAAAAAATCTAATAAAAAGACCCAGTCAAAAAAAGAGAAAGAAAGTAAAAAGTCACAACGGGACAGCGAAGCAGATGAACAAAAGCAGTTAGCGTTAGAATTTGTAGCTCCGAAGACTCCTAAAAAAGCAGAAAAAGAAAGACATAATAAATCTGTTTGTGAGCGTTCAGTTTCAGCGCCAATTACACCATTACCAAACAGACGGAGTACATTAGACTTTCAAAGTATATCTCAGAGCTCCATAAAAAGGCTCAAAATTGCTACAACTAAGCAACCAACAATTGTGTGTACTAAGATGCACAAACATGAAGTGGTATCATTTTTAAAGATTGTAAATAAGTTGGGTCGTTTTAAAGTAGAAGATGAAGTAACAAAAAATACAACTCATTTGGTTGCTGGAGAGCCCAAAAGAACAGTAAATATGTTGAAGGCCATTGTTAGGGGATGTTGGGTATTAAAGAAAGACTGGGTAAGTGAGAAAAAAAACATTTAAAATATCTATGTATAACATAATTTTGTTCACAGCTAACTGAATCTCTGAAGGCTGATAAATGGTTATCTGAGGAGGACTTTGAGGAAACGAACTTCTCTCCACTTGTACAGGTAACATCTCAATCTGAGAACTGTAAGGGTATTAATTCTTAAAACTTTTAGAAATGTCGTCTGCAACGCCAAGCTTTCGGCCCAACTTTCTCTTTGGATATTTTTAAAGAATGCGGCAGTATATTTATTGGTAAGTCAACTAATCCCAAATCATCAGATTTGAAAGAGCTTGTGGAATTATGTCAAGGAAAAGTTGTTAGCAGCCCTCACATGGCTAATATTGTTGTTGGAGAACAAAGAGACCGAGGTAATGCAGTCTGTGTCTCAGAATTATGGGTTTTAGACTGTATTACAACAAATAAAATTCATTCCACGTCAAAATATCTAATTAGGTCTGTTAGTCCTGAACTATGAAATGATTTTATTTTACTGATATTTTAATGAATAAATGTTTATATATTTATATTTTATTAAACATGTTTTTTATATTGCATTAGACATTATTAAATAAAACAATATTTAATGAAAGACTTAGATTTGGTTTATTACATTAAAGATTTTTTATCATCAAATGAAATATGTGTACTTACATTTTAAATAATATTACACAACTCAGTAGTTAAAAGTATATCTTTAAGACTTTGATTTGCTCCTACCATCTTCTAGTACAAAATATAAATAACAAATTGATAAGTAGATGGGTGAAATGTAAATTTTGCAGTCAAATATGAAAGAATTGTGTAATTATATTTATTTCTGTAATAAAATATTTTTGATTAACTCCGTTAATAATATAAAAGGTAAGAATATATAGTAATATGTAAATTGAAATAAAATAATAACATAACAAAATATTTATTACAAAAGATATGAAAACACCACGTGTATAAAATAAATAAATATTTACAATTTGCACCTAAATAATCACAATTTTTGAACAGCAGAAGCAGTCATTATTTTTAGTCAAATTATTACAATTATTTTTTACTTAAACCTATCCCTCTTAAAAATAATCTCACTGACTATAATCCCATAAATGAGAATGACTTAAGTTTTTTTATTAAATCAAATAATTTGTCTTTTGATAAAGGGTGTTTATGAATATTAAAATGAAAGTAAAATACAAATTCATAAAAAATATATTAGATACCATGTAGTGTGGCAGTGAATGCAGTTTTAAATGATTAAAAAAACTTATATCTAGTCATTTAAAATAATTTTTAGATTCAAATCATTTCTTAATTTAATTATTCCTAACCATATAAAAATATAATTTATTAAATGTCACATTCTTAATATTACAGATCAAGTCAATATTACATGTCAATTGTTCAGTTGAACATATAATTAAATTATACCTACAAAAAAATTCTACAAATATAAAAAAATGATCAAAACAATTAAATTATGAAATAAAAAGATGGATTAATAAATGAATACTGGCATTATAGAATACCCATATATATAAATAATAAAGTTTGATGAATAAATGATGTTGATTACGATGATGTGGATACACTGATATCTGGTGTGATATGAGCAATATATTTTAAGAAAAATATGTGTAAATTATTACCATATTTGACTAGCTCATAATTTATTTAAAACTGCCTGCTGTTGCCAAATTATAATTAACTTGCTTTCCACTTTACAAAAACTCCTAATCCAAGGCCTAAAACAAAAGATATTACAATTTTTACACCCACACTTATATGAAATGGAAGTGGCAAGCTTGATGGCTCTTTTACTTCTGGATAATATGTTGGCAAAAATAAAATACATATTGCCATTAGGCATACAATTGTGCAAAAGACAATAACAGCTTTATTTGTTGGAGCCTCATTTCTGGATCTAAAAAATATATATATGAATTTTTTTGTATGACAAGAGAATAATATAATAAACATACCCATAGGAGGTTCCAGAATACAAACTCCTCTGGTCATCATAATAATTTGGTCTATCTCCTTGTTGATGACCAGGAACTTCTTTTTCATTCACATCTCTATCTTTTTCTCCATAAATCAATGTTGATTCAATTATTTTTTTACCTAGAGTCTGAAATACAAAGAGATAATAGTATTATTCTGGAATTTTACAGATAAATAAATAAATTAAAATTATTGGTTGTTGAATTGTCATAGTACTGATAATTTATCAACAAAATTTATATTTATATGAGCTTTAAGCTTAGGCAATTAAACAATACTTTGTGATTTGAGTTACTAAGTGAGTAATTGAATGTTTTATGAAAATTTACTTACTTGTTTTGTTCCATAACTTAGAAGACTTATCCGAAATTTGTCAACTTGGTTGCAAGCACTCTGTGATGGCATAATATACTTGACAATAATATCTACAGATGAGGAAGGACCTACAGTCCCTTCGGAATCCATGACTTGGTATTTGTTTGGTGCTGTACATAATACTAAACAAAAACCCACATGTTATAAACTACATAATGAATATAATTTAACACTTACCTCTAAATCTCAAAGCTGTATCAGAGGGATTGTATAAAGTTAAAAGCTGCTTGTGTGTCTCTCTGCTTAACAAGTAAAATTTCAAAGTGTTTGGAAAAACAAAGACGGGAATATTTTCAGCGTGCACGCTCATTTTAAAATTACGTCGTGTTACTTATTGTTTATTATTGTTTGTGACAAAATTGTGACTATTGTGCAGTTGTCAAAGACAATCTGTCAGGAGGAAAATATCCCTAGGCAATATTACTAAAAACTTTACAAATCAAAAATCCCTACTCTACTGCTTTTACGGATCAACTTTGACCAACATATGTATTGTTTAAACTTTGTTTACACGCAGATGTACAATATCTGATACAAATTTACATGGTTTAAAAGTAGGAACACGTCACTTATTGTAAGACTGAAATATTTCCATTAATTGACAACCAATCTCATTCCTCCGGGTTCACCCTATATATAGTTTAGTGATTGGACCGGTCAGTGGTGCCAACCAGAGTGGTATTTGTCAGAGAATGCCAGAGCTCTCACATTTTAAGGTAGACGTTTTTCTTTTTAATTTTCCGCTTTAAATGTAGGATTTTGGATCGGGAACGTAAACCGCGACGATGCGTCTTCGGGATCTTTAGGAAGACTCACGTATGCGGCGGTTTCCATTCGCGATTTTTGGCACCTAATTGAATGTAATGTGTTAGTTTTTTATTAGTTTTTCTACCAACAATTTATTTGTTTATTTCGCAGGTTACGTTAATTTAGTTTGTTAAGATGTTCTTCTGCTTTATCAAACATCTAAGAACCAAAACTGGCAGTACACACAGGCAGAGATCTGTTTGATTATAGTTTATTTACATGGCAGAAGTACACGCAAATGCGAACATGGCAGAAATATTCAAAGATCTAGAATCGAACGACAAAAAAACTGTGGAAGATGCGAAACAAGAGCTTCGTCAACTCTTCAAAAATGGTGGGTTTAATCAATGATCATTTTTAAACCTGTGTTAACTTGTCTATGATCTTGCAGTTAGTGAATCTTGGCTGCTAAATGGACTGTATGAGTACTACATTAGGACAAACAGTGTGAGAAGTATGGATGTATTGGTCAATATCAAAGAACCACATCACACATTTCTGTTTGAAAAGTATGAGCTTAGTTTGACTTAAAAAAATGTAAATTAATGCAGTATGTTTTGTAGGCTGTGTGACTCCCTAAAATCTTCTGAAATGAAAATCCAAGCTCTTACATTATTGGGACATGTTGCCAGGGCTCAGCCCACTTGGTTATATACTTTACCAGATCATCCTTTATTCAAGGATGTTTTGAAATTGTTAAAGGTAAAACTTTTGCTTGAAAATAAGTCTGTTTTTATAAATAATAAATTGATAACATGTATAATAAATGTATTATCTATTATTAGTTATATAAGAGTCAGTGTACATTAATTTAGAACCAAGAAGTATCCACATTTATAATGTATGTGGGGACACAGTAATAATAATGCTAATCTGATCAATCATTTACAATAGAAATAGGAATATTTTATATTCTTCTTGAGAGATCCTTTAATTTGTAATATGTATGACAAAAAATTAAAAATTTACAATTCACTGGAAAATTATTAATAATAAATTAGTGAAACATGTCCTTTATAATAGAATTTTAAATATATTCTAAATATTAAAAACTTTTTGTTATTTCAGGCTGAATTGGATTTATTGCCATTGATAAGTGCCCTTCTTCTCGTAATAGTTTTGTTACCTGCTTTTCCAACGAAAATGGCGCATTATTTACAAGATCTTTTTGAAATATTCAGGTAAATTTTATGTACCATTTTGAAAACTATCTGTTGGATGTATTTTAACTATTCCTGGGAATTATTACGGAACTGTTTTTATAACACATTTTTTATTGCATTGCCTTTTTATCATTATTTTTTATGAACTTAGTTTTAATTAGCAGTACTGAGTAACTGCTAAAAATACACTTTAATAAGGACAACGAAAAATATTTAAAACAATATTTAAAATAATTTATTTCAAATTGAATATTCAGGATGGTCCATAAGTAGAAGTTTATCAGTTTTTTTTTTGAGCAAAATCCTAAAACTCGTTGACTTTTATTTCCAAACCCTACCCATAATCTGAAACTTAAAAAGTAATGTTGTTACTCAACGTGTTTGAAGATCTAAAATAGTTCTTAAAATTTTATAATTTTAAACTATATAGACAAATAATATATCCCATTACTTATGAACTATCCTGTATACATACTGAATGGAAATTTGTGTCAACAACTTTTCAATGAAATTTGTTTAACAATATGAAGTAAATATTAGAGGTATTTGTACTCTGTTTGCTGTAAAAGAGTCATTTTAATATATCTTGATTATTACACTGTTATGATTGAAACTTACCAAATTCCTTGAAGATTTTTAACGGTTTTGATTGATTTAATCAAATGTTTTGATGGTAATAGAAATTACTGACAATCACATGATTTTCTTTATTATTGCCATAAAACAATATTATTGTAAATACCAAAAATTTTGTTGTTGTTTCCATTTTGAGCATGATTAATTTTTTTAAATAACAAAAGCAAACAAGCGGGAACGAAATATACACTATCACTCATATGTAGAGCAACTTTACAAATTTTCATTTTTCTTGATAAAAGCGTACGTTTAAATATTCATATTATTGTCTAATAAACAATTATACATCAATATAATTGTTTATTAGTGGATTTTGTTAGGTATTTATTAATATTTGAAAAATATTCAAGGGTCGAAAGTAGAGCAGTTTTAAAATAAAACAACTTTATGTACATTTACCCTTCTTTGATTTAGTAAATAGTAGCATATCCATTTTTTTAATAACTTCTAAACACCTTTCTTCATAATTTTGTTAGCTTTTCAATATAATCGTTCGAAATTTCTTTCTAGTGATATTGAATTTCTTCATAGGCTGGCCAAGGCATGACACGTACTCTTTGAGAAGCGAACCATTCTTTAACTAACTTAGACGTATGTTTCCTTCGTCAAATGAAAGCATATGATTCTAGAGAATGCCACGATAAACAAAATGATCCATTATCCCGTCTAACTTAACCAGTGGGCCAAACCCAGAAAAACATACCAAACCATAACGTCTTCTCCACCATGCTTCACGGTGGGTTTAGTGTACTTTTCATTAATGTGTCCTCTCACCTATGAATACCATCAAATTCGAATAATTAAAGCCGACTTTCATCGAAAAACAATTGTTTTTCATTACCCACCTGTCCAGTTCACATGTTCTCTTGCAAATAGTAGTTTCGCTGCTCTATAGTTTGCTGAAATGAAGAGCTTCAATTGTATTGAATATAGGGTTTGGTTGCTTTACTTATGAACCCTGTCTGAAATAAAATGTTGTATAAAAACTACGTAAATAAAGATATCCGTATATAAATTGAGGTACGAAATGAGACTTATTAATTACAAAATTAATTTGTTACTCTATATATGGGCGATAGTGTACATCAATTTTTCAAGTTAATATAAAGATAAATTTCATTGTCTCATATTATGTTTATTTTATTATTTAATTAATAAAACTACATCTCAAATATGATATATTTTTTATTAAAAATCTATTATTGTTAATGGTGCGTTAATTTCAGTGTATTATATTACGCGTAATCCAATTTGTAGTGAAATTATGTATGAAATCAAAATTTTAATATTTAATGTGTTTATGTTTATTGTTTAGCCGTTTGGCTGCTTGGAATTGTAGTCCAGGAAAATTCGAGGAGGATCAAATGATCCACATGCAGGTCGCCCTGTTCGCCTTATTCTTAAGACTGTACGGAATGTATCCGTGCAACTTCTTACACTACCTGAGATTGAATCACAGCAGGGAGAAGAACAATCCTGTGTTTGTGCATACCATCAAGGTATATTTTTTATATTAACTGTGCTAAAATACTTGATAAACAAGTTTTATTATTTTATTTTAGCCTATGTTAAGTTCAGTGAAAATGAACCCTACTTTAGTGACGGCCAACCGGGACAACGAAACTTCTAATGAAAGGTGGGTGAATCATATACATTTACACTAAGATTTCCGTGCTTATACAAATATTTATACCAAGGTGGCGTAAAATGGAGATGCACGATGTGATCGTGGAGTGTGAACGTTTCTCCCTCGACATGACCGACCGATGTTCGCATGACAACTGCCAACTGACCAATTTGGCTGCGGCTGGCTTTCGTTCCCGTTCCGGCACCTCCAATTCGACCACGACGTCCGCCGCATGCCGACTAGAGGATCTGTCTCGGCTCGAAAGAGTCTCATCGTCCCACCTAACCGACACCAACAATGGTTTTTTTACGCCAAGTCGGTTGTTCCCCGTGAAAACGCCACCCATAATCGAAGCTAGCGCCCCCACACCCATACCACCTCACGTAGGCCAAACGATCAGCGCCGTTTTCCCATCGCAGGAAGGAACGTCACCTCCGGAGGCGGCCATCGAAGCGACGCCCGAGACGACGCCCATTAGGGTAAGCACGGTCGCTTATTCTCCACGTTCTGTCGTTGGGTAACAAGATTATCAACCACACTTGCAGGACTTTCATCTAACTCCCGGACGGAATCCGCCGTTAAATTCGACTGCGGTTCGCGCCCTCACCAACTTCAAGGCACCAGGCGGCTCGTCGTTGCACACGACGCCGACGCACTCTCAGCCATCGTCGCCGATGCGCAAAGACGTGGTCGCTTCGGCCTTCAATTTTCCTGAGTCGCGCCTCAAACGGGACCAGGTCATGCCGGTGGCTGCGCAGAAGCTCAGTCGGTTGACGCAGGACAGATTGCATTGCTACGATTCGTTTGAGGCGCGCTCACCCACCAGTCCTCTGCACATTGGGGCGGGCAGGGAGGAGGCGAAACGAACCGAGTCGCCGATCAGCCAGGAAGATGAGGAGGTGTGCACCATCGTGAGCAAGCACGACGCTTCGGCTCCGAGGCAGTTGAATAGGCAGTGTGACAGCGTGCTACACGAGTATGATGACAGTAAGTAATTTTATTCAATCTAAGGGAAACAGTAAACGTTTCCAATTAGGTCTTTACCAGAGACTCTGAAAATATTACATATCATATTTCTATGAAGTTCGAACGATTGGTATTTTCCAACACTGGCACAGTACATTTAGATGCTTTATTACTATTCAACACGACAATTAATACCTCCAGAATAATTCGAAACTGGTTACACGACAGTAATATAAAAGTTTTGCCATTTTCGCGGCCCATTAAAGCTTAAACATGTAGATTTTTCACGGCTAATCCGTAAAATGTCAAACCGTTTAGTGCCCTTCATATGCGCAATGATTTAACACACGTAAAAATTGAATGTAAAACGTAAAAAATTGTCGATGTGTGTGAAACAACAGGTAATTAAAGAAGGAAAATATGTTTACGGTAAAACCAGCATTAATCTAGAATTAGCCATAAAATACAACATATATAAATTATTATGGCTAATTTTACAATGGAACGTATTAAACTTCATAAAACTGTGACGGCTGGAACATTTCAACAGAAATCATCATAAATCAAAGTATATTAATTTATTAAAACTGGAAAATGTTTCGTTTTCATAAGTTTTTAATAATGTTCATAAGTGTTTAATTGTAACAATAATTAATGGGAAAAGTAGTGTTTTATTATGTTTAATTTGAAGGTGTAATTTTAGCTACCGAAACACAGATGGCGGCACTATGTACCTAGAAAAAAGTTTTCTGTTATTTTTTCTTCTGTCTAATTGTAATATGTAGTTTTGGCTTCTAAAACATAGATGGGGCTATAATATTTAAACTTTGAAATACTTTTATTAGAAGTATAGAAATATTTGTAATAATTTATTTATATAAACTATTTGGTAATGTTGTGTTTGCGGTTGATAAGTATGAATCTATCCAGAACGTACGTCGCTATCTGGCTGCTTTACTTCTAATTTGCTCGCGGTGTTGTCAATTTGTGTTAAAAGTCGTATTTGGAGAAATTATAATTTATTTTTATATGACTATGATCTCAACATTTTGGGTATGAACCATATTATTTTCAAGATGAACGAAATTTTGCCTGGTGGATGATGATTTTTTTTAATTAATTCAATAAAAATAGAATATTTTCAAAAAAAGAAAAAATGAAATAGAAACCTAATCTAACCTAAACTGACCTATTTCTTTTCAGAGTTCATCAAAAATAGAATATAAAAAAAATTGTCAATATTATAATTTGTTTTTATTAAATTTAGTAATGACAATTTTTTTTGAAAATATTTTCTTTTTGATGAACACTCTGAAAAAATATAGGTCAGTTTAGGTTATATTAGGTTATATATATATTTTTTTGTTGAATTAATTAAAAAAAAAATAGGTATACAATATAAAAAAAATTGTTCATAAAAATTTCAAAGAAAAATCTCAAAAGTGAAATTAAAAATTAAATTTTCTCTAAGAAATCTTAATTTACTTGATCAAATCATACTCTTCGGCGTGAGTACAATATTTTGAAAAAGAAAAAAAATATGAAGAATGTCTTTCTTTCTATTTTTACAGCCAAAAATAAGAGCTGTGAGTCTAAACAAAGTTTTACATGAAACATAAATGTAAAGCTAAACATAAAAAGATCTAGTTAATATTTTAAACATTACATGAGCTCCAAATACTTATATAAAAAATGCTGCGACTAAAGAAAAACTAGTTAGAAATTTTATATAAAATTTGGTACTTCATTTGAGACTCCAATTACCTCAAAAAATAAATTTGTTTAATATTCAAGAACGAAATAACAATACTAGTGAGTACATTTTAATAGAATAGACTATCGTTTATTTTACTTACCAATATTCTTCAAATAAAACTATGTAAAGAAAATAATGAAATAAAATGTGAATGGCAACAGAGCATATGAAGCACACGCCGGTTGTCGGTGACGTTGGGGATATATACCCATACATAAAGAAATAGATTAATCTCACTTCATTTTTTTTGCTAAAACGTTTATATTCTGTAGTTGTCAGTCTTTACCATCTTCAGTTTTGTAAAGGTGATAATAACCAAAAGTCTAGTTTTAAAATGGATAATTAGTTTCAACATATTTGAGTGTGTATATTGTTTGTCTTATGTCACGTCATAAAGTTGATATCGCTCTTAGCTCCAGAAACATTAGGTGAAGAACAGGGCTCACCATGTGCCGCAGGCGGCCTCCACATCCCCAACTCTAAGTCAATGATGTCGTTCGCGCACCAAATCAGCCGCCTGCGCTACTACAGCCAGTGTAACACAGAACCAGAGAGGATCGAGTCACCTACTGGAAGCACACCCGGAAACGGTAAACCACCACCGTCGAATTAAAAAAGATTAAATTTGTACGAAAGGTTTTTTTGTTGCGTCCGATTCGACAGGCGGCATCGGTTTTCCGGAGAGTACGACCGTCCGCCGCACTAATTCCTGTCCGAACATGAAGAAGAGCCAAGGCGCCGTTGCACCGTTCAAGGACGGCCTCGACGACACTCTGGTCGAGACCGACGAGGACGCGGCGTCCGCCTCTAGAGCCGTGAATGGTCTCACCGACGCGCGACGCACCGTCGTCTCGGTGTCGTGCACCACGCAGACGGAGAGTTTTTGGCCTTATCAGTTCCTCTTTCTCAGCATCTTTCCGTCACTGGACTGTCCCAAGTCGAGCCCGCCCGGAGCGTCCAGTCCGGCGCCGCCGCCTCCACCCTTCGACCAGGAGCGATACTCGACGTCTCAGTCGCCTTCCATCTACGACATTCTTGATCGTTACGTCGAGACGGCGGTCCAGAGTGGCGAGCGCGAGTCGCTCGCCTACTTCAAAGAGCAGCTTCAGCTGGTGCACCAGCAGCTTATGTTCGAGCGTCACCGCAGGGAGACGCACGCCTATCGTAACAGACGACTACTGTCGGATGCGAAAAGCACGAGACTCTTGGAGGAGTGCAATTCAGCTCTGGTAATTACTTTAATTATATTTACAATAACAAAAGCAATTAATTTTCTTTACTTGTAGCGTGATCAAGTTCAAGTGAAGCAGACCGAAATAGAAAACTTACGAGAACAACTGGCTCGTCTCTGTGCCGAACGCGCCGAAGACGATCGGCAGCTGAGTGCTAAGCTGCGGTCATGCGAGTCTCAGCTTCATAATTTTGAAAGTGAGTGCAGGTCATTGAGGGAGTCGAACGCCGCTCTACGGGCCGAACTGACCACGTTCAGAAACAAGTACGGAGCTCTGGATACCGATAAGCAACAAGTGGAAGCACAGTTGCTGGATGCGGTGGCTGAGGCGAATGTGGCCAAGGAGCTGGCACGAGCTGGAGAGAGAGGTCGATCAGAACTGGAGAATGTCAACAGGGAGCTACTGCTGATGGGAGAGCTCCACGTCAAGTTCAGGGAGCGACTGGAACGTGTGGCTGCAATGAGCGAGACGGAGGAAGAGTTGCGGATGACGAGGGAGTCATATATGCATGAGATCAAAGGTAGATTAGCTAAATAAGTGGTTAGAACTATTTAAAAATCCGTAAACCTTGTTATTGTTTTACTTGCAGAAGTGAAAGACAGATTGGAGTCGACGAAATGCCTTCTAAATGCGCACCGAGAACGTCTTAGTGAGCTAGAACAGAAGCTAAAGACCAAGGATAATCTCATATCGCAGCAAAAACAACAAATGGCGGGCATGGCTGAGGAAAATCGCTGTAAAATACAGGTATACACAACTACATACGTAATGTGACTTATTTTAAACATAATTGATTTGTTTTTAGGCGGTGGAGAGCAAATACCAGACGCAGCTACGGATAAATCTTGCGCTTGAAGAACGACTGTTGGAGGCGAGACAGCTGAGAGGTCGCCACGCCAACTCACCGGACACGAGCAGCTGCCACGAAGCAAACACAACCACCACCGCCACTGATAGGACACAGGGAGGTTGTGCCGGGGCCAGTGGTGCGGGGGCGCTCAGTGCCCACTCGTCACCTTTAAGCGCATCACTCGCCTCGTCTGAAGGCAGCGTCGCCTTTCACGAAACACGAGAACTCAAAAACCTTCAGGTAATGAGTACTTTTGTTTCAGTCTATAAAATATTTGTAATGTTTTGAAAAAAAATAATTAATAAAGAATGTGTTGTGTTGTTTTAATGATCAGGCTCTCGTCGACCAAAAAGAGGGAAACAGATCCAAGGCGGACGACTCGCCGACGACGGACGTGTCCTTGGGTGAGGCGGACGCACAGGGCGCCTCCTCATCATCGTCCACCTCCAAACATGACTGATTTTTTCAATATTATTACTATTATAATTATTACTACTACAAACGTATTTCCTAGAACCAAGGTTAAACTTTTAAGAGTAACGGCATTCATATTATACCCCCACTTATGCTTCAAAATAATAAAAGAAAAAAAGATAAATAAGATTTAAGCTAAATGAAACCGATTCCAATGTAGCTGCGGAACTACGTCGAGAAAAGTACACATATTAACATCTCAATTCAAATACTCAGGTTGTAAATTTTGACGGTTTTGGTACTTGTGCTCTGTTGCGTTCAGTATTAACAAAATTCACGAGCGAATATCTGTATAACACAATCTGGATCTGTTTTTATAAAGGAAAAAATCGAAAGGTAAAAACGAGAAATATATTTTTTTTTTCGAAACGTTGGATAAATGTATGACCAAGAAGTGGTGAACTTCTACTTTCAAAATTTGTGATGGTTTTATCATAACGAACTACTGTTATGGCAATTATTGTTATATTGAATTGATTTGAAAGTTATTTTTATTAAATGTGTTAATCATTATTGATATTCGTTTTATTAACCTCTTCTGACAACCTCTTTCCTGCTGTTTTATTAATTCCCCAAGGAATTGAATTATTTATGGATTAAAAGTTCTGTTGTTGATGCGATTTTTTTTAGGGGAAATAATTGCTACCATTGTTGGAAGAATTATGGGAAAAATCGATTGATTAAATAGACTTAATCCACCTTTAATTAGGAAAACTAAAATTATTTATTTACAGACTTTATATAATGCCATGGCAGGTGGATCCCAGGGTGTTTTATCAATGATTGCAAATACACTGATTTCCACATCCTGTGTGAGATTAATGTTATTCAGCATGACCATTGTTCTCTGCTTGGATAGTTTTTGTTTTAACGCATTGTCAATGTGAACCTCGTATCCTTCGATCTTTTCTGACTTCGGTGGTGCCCATTTTATAATCAGACTATCCAAAGCACAACGTCTTACATCCAATACTTCAAAATTAGACATATCGACTGACGTTTCATCGCCGTCTTTGTTCACGAGATTATAAACGTAGTCTTCGCTTACGCGTGTCTTGAACTCCTCCGTCATAAGATTAATTATTACATCCTTTGCTCTGCATTGTTCCTCCAGTTGCGACAGTTCCGCCTTCATTTTCGACATAGATTTGTCAATGCCGCAATTCTTTTCCTGTTTGTTATCCTTTTTACCTTCATCTTCGCAGCGGAACACGTTTGGAGGAGCGGCACACTTCTTCGCCTTCTTCCTTTTGTTCTTGGCACGTTTCTTACTAGTGCAATCGTCGCAATCGCAACCCTCCCCAGCGCCGGAACTCCTTTTGTGCAGCTCAATCAGAGGCGGACTCGGGTCTCTATCGGCGCATTTGTCTGGACCACCACTAAGTTTTTTTTTTTCCGTACATATGATGCAGTCACAGTCCTCCGCCGGCTTGGCAGCAGGAAACATAAAATCTGCCGCCGTGTCGCCTTTACCTAAAGAGAAATTAAAATTTACTTATCACATTATCAGTGTCAATCAGTCGACGTACCTCCGGGTAACTTGCAGGACGGGCAGATACACGGATCGCATTTGCACTTTTCCTTGTGTTGTCCCGTTCCTTCGCACTCCTTACAAACGCACTCCTTGCACGTACAATTTTCCGGACGTGCTTTGGAACTCTCATTTTTTCCGGGACAACTTGGACAAAGACATTGGCCGCATTTACATTTGTCTTTACCGCCTTCTTTGCCGCCGCCCCTTTCACAAGGGTTGCATGGACAATCCCCACAAGTACACTTTTGATCGGCATTTTTATCTAGAATAATAGATACATATATACTGTCGCTCATATGTAAAGCAACAAACTAAAAAACATTAATAATTTTATTAAAAGAACAATTCTTTTTAATTTAAATTAATTTTATAATTAATAAGTGTCTAAACATTTTGTATCTCAATTTATATGCGGATATCTTTACGTAGTTTTTATACAACATTTTATTTCGGACAGAGTTCATAAGTAAAGCAACCAAACCCTATATTTAATACAATTGATTTTATAATTTATTTCTGTGCTCGACATCGTTCCTTAAAGCTAAAGATGCCTAGAATTGTCCATTTAACGATACAAATTAAACAATAAATTGTAGAAAACTTCCGAATTGGTGAAAAACATCATTTCAAGGACGATTTCCAATTTTAACAGAAGGAATTCACTGGAAGGAGTTCCCAAAAGTGGTATAAAATGAAAGACTAACAGAGTTTTGGACAGGAAAACAAAAACGAGTACCATAAAACGAAGACTAAAAAGAGCTGGTCTCTATGGTAGAAAACCAACAAAGAAGCTCTTCATTTCTGCAAACTATAGAGCAGCGAAACTTCTTTGCAAGAGAACATGTGAACTGGACAGATGGGCAATAGAAAACAATTTTGTTTTCCGATGAAAGTCGGCTCCAATTATTCAAATCTGATGGTATTTCATAGATGAGGGGACCTATTAATGAAAAGTATAATCCCAAGTACACTAAACCCACTGTGAAGCATGATGGAGGAGACGTTATGGTTTGGTATGTTTTCCTGGGTTTAGCATGGACCACTTGTTAAGTCAGACGGGATAATAGATCGTTTTGTTTATCGTGACATTCTCTAGAATCATATGCTTCCATTTGACGAAAGTAACATCAGTTTAAGGTGAACCTTCCACCACGACAACGATCCGAAACATACGTCTAAGTTAGTTAAGGAATGGTTCGCTTCTCAAAGAGTACGTGTCATGCCTTGGCCAGCACAAAATCCAGACCTCAGTACAATGGAAAACCTTTGAGAAGAAATTGATCGGAAAATCCCTGCAAATAGACTGTCAAATATAAAAGAACTCTACGAAGAAGTTCAAAACCATTCGAAAGAAATTTCGAACGATTATATTGAAAAGCTACCAAAATTAATGAGGAAAAGGTGTTTAGAAGTTATTAAAAATAATGGATATGCTACTAGATATTAAATAAAAGAAGGCTAAATGTACATAAAGTTGTTTTATTTTAAAGTTGCTCTACTTTTGACCCTTGAATATATTTCAAATATTAATAAATACCTAACTAAACCCACTAATAAACAATTATATTGATGTATTGTTTCTATCAAACATAAGTGCATAACTGACAATAATATGAAAATTGAAACGTACACTTTTATCAAGATAAATAAAATGTTCTAAAGTTGCTCTACATATGAGCAATAGTGTAAGTATTATATAAAAGAGCTACTATTAATATATCCTTTTTCATCAGAAATTTGGTTTAAACGGTAAATAACTCATAAAAATATGACAAATAACTTTCGGGAAGTTCAATAACTCAATAACAAAGAGTTTGTAATGTGTGGTTAAATTTAGACAAAGTATATACGTACCAGCAGATTTTGAGCCTCCTTTGTCACCTTTATCTAGAACACAAAGGATTAAATTAAAGTGCATATTTAAATTTGTACTCTTTTTCAATTTAATGCATGTATTATTATTATTATTGTAAAAAACAAAGGTCTAATTGAAGAAATTGTTTCTTTTTAATTTCATATATTACGTACCTTTTGCAGCACTGCCACCCTTAGCCGCACAATCCACACATTTGCAATCGGAGCAGGTGCAATTTCCCTTGTCGTCCTTACCTAAAATACAAGAATTAAAACTAGAACGATATATAATAATCAATGATTTTGTTGGTTAATTAAAATATCAAAAAACGTTATAAGTTTTTTAAATGTTAAAAAATTCTTTAAATTACTTTTATGTACAAAAAAGTTTGCGACAAAGCAACACAATGTGTAATTTGAAATTAAAATTAAGTAATAACTGAAAGAAAATGATTGTTTCTTTTTAATTTTAAACTCAACTTACCCCCTGATTTCGCAGCATTGCCACGCTTAGCAACGCAATCTGTGCAGCTGCATTTCTCGCAGGTGCAATTTCCTTTGTCGTCCTTAGCTGCAATATATAAATTTAATAAAATATAATAAAAATAAAATACAAATAGAATTAACAAACCTCCTGATTTAGCACCGCTGCCACCCTTAGCCACACAATCCACACATTTGCAATCGGTGCAGGTGCAATTGCCTTTATCGTCCTTGGCTAGAATACAAGAATTTAAATTAGAACGGTGTTTTACTAAACATATCATCATCATAATGATTTTACTGATTAATTAACATCCCAACTAACATTTTAGGTTTTAGAAATTAGGATTTAAAGATTCAACTAAAGGGAAGTAATTGTTGTTTATTTTTTATTTAAATTTAACTTACCTCCTGATTTTGCAGCATTGCCACCCTTAGCCACGCAATCCGTACATTTGCATTCAATACAGGTGCAGTTTCCTTTGTCGCCCTTATCTACAACACAAGATTTTAAACTAGAACAGTATATTATAATGATATTACTGAGTAATTAATATTCTAACAAACATATTAGGTTTTATAAAAGTTGTGAACCCTTTTAAACGGATTTTTTATCTAAAAAGTTAAAAAAAATTTCATATATAATATGTGAATATTCGATATAATTTAGAAATTAAAATTAAATATAAATGTAATATTATTATTATTATTGATTATAATGATAAGATTTAAAGATTTAACAAAAGAAAAATAATGCTTTTTTATTTTTAATTTTAAATTTAACATACCTCCTGATTTCGCAGCATTGCCACCCTTAGCCACGCAATCCGTGCATTTGCATTTAACGCAGGTGCAATTTTCTTTGTCTTCCTTGGCTAGAATAGAATAGAATTATAAATTAAATGTAAGAGCAATATTGTTATTATAATTATTGAATATTATATAATAAACCAAATGAAAATAATGCTTTTAATTTAAACTTAACGTACCTCCTCCTGATTTCGCAGCATTGCCACCCTTAGCAACACAATCTGTACATTTGCATTCGATGCAAGTGCAATTTCCTTTGTCGTCCTTAGCTGGAATACAACAATTTAAACTATAATAGTCAATATTACTGGTTAATTAATATCCCAACAAACATTTTTGGTTTTATTCTTTGAGAAAACTATTAAAATTGCTTTTGTATTAAAATATTATGTGGTCTGTTATTTATTAGTCAAATATCCAATAATTCCAGGAAATCAAATACTATTTTACAACAAATTTGTAATTTAAATTGGGTTAAATTATTAGTAATATGGAGTTAGTACCAAAAACTACCTTAAAATCATTTTAAATCTAAACAATGGTGCTTTTTATCAAAAACAAATAATTCTTAACAAAACGGCTATATAAAATTATTTTTATTCAGATAAATTTGCTGATAATACATTTTTTATAGATATTCTATTTTAAAATTTACTTTTTTTTACGATTCGATAAAATGTTTAGTTATAATAAATTTTTATCTAATTCTTTTTTAAATTCATCATATTTATTGTTATTAAATTATTATATAAATTATGTATTAATTAATTAATTGGGTTATACAGTAAGATCTCCTTCATCACTTTTGAATAGAATAAGATAAATAAGTAGAACCTATAATAAAAAATATGCATGATGTTATGAATCTTACTAAATAACTACCAACTATATTTTAAAATGGAAAGTGTGGACTTGTGATACCTCAATAAACTAGTCTGTCCTGAAATTCAGCTCCCACATATCTAAATATGACTAACCAGATCTTCAGTGACCTTAAAAAACAAATTGTAAAATTAAAAGATTTTTGTGCCTTTTTATAAATATGTTCAAGTATTGAAAAATGTTTGTTGGGAACTGCATGAAATAATATTACATTGGTATGTGTGTTTATCTTATTAGAACTTAATTTTGAACATTTTAGAAAATTCAAATTTTTTAGGTATCACCTCATGATGTAAAAATTAAAATTAGATGCTTAACACTAATATAGTATTATTAAATTTACTAAATTATTATTAACTAAGCGTACCTCCAGATTTAGCAGCATTGCCACCTTTAGCAACGCAATTTGAACATTTGCATTCGATGCAAGTGCAATTTCCTTTGTCGTCTTTACCTGCAACAGAATTGTTTAAATTAAAACAACATAATCATGTTGCAATATTATATTTTATTCTCATGGAGCATTCATCGACCCCTTCGAAATACGTCTCCATTTTATAGGTTTTAAAGGTTGAAAAAATAAAAAATTTTCAAAAACATTTCTTCACATAAATAAAGCTCTAATTCAAAAATTGGTTAAATAAGCTGCTGTTTTTCAAGTTGTTAATTGCTAATGAACTTTACGAATAAAATATTATAAATTTATTTAGTTTTTAGAAAAACATTAATTTTTCAAATTATGCCTTTTTAATTTTTGATTTTTTTTCCTATTTATTACAAATGTTTAAAAAAAGAATAAGTAAATCTTTGATGAGATTTGCTGCATTAATTCCAGAATGAACGAAGTTTTATTTGTAAAAAGATCAATAATCAAAATTGGAAACAATTGAAATATAATAATTAATTATTAAAATTTATTTGGTTGGTTTTTAAAAAAATAAAAGATGTGTTTGGAAATAGACACATATTTTATAGGCTAATATTAAGATATGAAATTTTATCGAAATTAGGGGTTCAAAATTAATAGTTTAATAATTCATTAAAATGTGATCTCTAAACGTTTGAAATATACTCACCCTCACCCTTCGCAGTGCACTCCGGGCAATTACATGGCTTGCATTTGCAGTTTCCTTTACCTATAACAATTTATTTAAATAAACATTATACATTAACAACGTTGGATGTTTGAATACTATAAATCTTACCTTTTGCCATTGAAACGCAATCAGGGCATTTACATGGTTCGCATTTGCAGTTTCCTTTGTCGGCTTTATCTGTAATATGATGTTTTAAATTTGAACTATTTTTTAATAAACATTAAGTACAGTCATAAATTTTTATAGGCGAATAAATAATTAATTATTTAAAATCACCTTTTACTGACACCAATGCTAGAGGAAGTAATACCATAATATTAATATTTTAAAGATGCATACCTTTTTCTTTAGAAACGCAGTCTGTACATGCGCATGGTTCGCATTTGCAGGTACCTTTGTCTACTTTTTCACCTTTTTTAGCTTTATCTGTAACACGAGTTATAAACGAATGTAGGAATCATATAGGTAATTAGTGGGAACATTATTATTTAAGGCAGTTACTATTTTATTATAAAAACAACTTCACAGTTGTGATAACCATATTGAGTGAATTTATTACACCTTTCTTTAAATTGAAAATTTTATGCAGTTAATCTCGAAATCAAAATACAAAAAAAGCACACCTACCTTCAGCTTTTTTCTCTGATGGTTTATTTTTACCCTGACACTCGACACATATACAATCTAAACAGATACAGTTTGATTCCTTTTGAGGTTTCTTGTCTGATTTCTCCTTGGTTGGTTCCTTATCCTTCTTTTCCTCTTTCCCTGAAGCTTGAACACCGCATTCGGCGCACAAACATTTTATACAGGTGCAGTTCGGACCTTTTTTCTCATCAGCGGCTTTGCCTTCACCACCATAACTGCATGGTTTACATTCACACCTAAAATATTTAATTTAATCGAATGTTCCAATATATTAACAAAGAAAAATTATTTACTTTGTACATTTACAGCTCTTCTCGGTCCCAGTTCCACCTACGAAATTTGTACATTAGTTTTATTTTATTATGACAAGCAATTAATTCTACACAAGGTGATTTACTTAAATTAATCATTAGAAATAGAAGTAGAAGTAGTAGTTAGTCAATCTGAAATTTTGATTGCTTCTATAGCATTATGTTATCTATTTTTTAAATAATTTCAATGCACCACTTCCGGCTCAACCGGAGGTAACATCTTTTTTGCGTAAATATTATTCGTTATAATAGTATTTTTTTCAAATTATGAAATTTTTGAACATACATTAAGAAAAATATATTCTCTTAAGAATTATTAAGCCAAAATATTAAACAAGATGTTTGTAATTTGCGCTTATTTTTTTCCTACTTTAAACGCTACTTTCTTACTTTAAATGAAAATATCTGTCTACTCAGAATTTTAATTTTTATAGATGTTTTAGCATATTGTGCACCTATTATTATTATTATATTATAAAAACTTTGTGGACATGGCGGTTTGAAATTAATTTTAATTTCTTACAGTTAAGTGAAAACGCCTTAGACACATTTTGGATGGGTGAAATCTCGTGCGTTCGCGTCACCGACATGCTTATACCAATATATCTGTAGCTATACAGTTGATGTATAGTGTTGTGTATATCTTATAAGTGAAATTGAATGGATTTGGTAAAAAATTGTATATATACTGTGCATTGTTGAAATAGTTTTTTTGTTTGATTATTACTTGAATGACCATGTCCAATGATCGAAAACTCAATACTACCAAATATAAAACAACAATTGATGTCATTTTTATAATGATGTTTTACCCTAAAGTAGGGAACAAATAAGCAGAAGTACCTGATAGTACACGCTTTTGTTAATATACGGTTGATGATTTAAGGTTGATTTAGTCCTGTATAAACTTCCAATGTTTCATTTAGTTGAACTACCCGGCACAAAAAGAGTATATTTAATACTGTGCTTTTTTAAGGCTAAGAAATTATGACTTAAAAGTTTTCTGTTTATTAAAAATGTATATGTGTCGTATAAATTACCTGAGTTCGGACAGCTACATGGTGTCGGTGGACAAGTACATGATCCTGGATTAGATTGACTTCGCCTTGACGATTCTAAAGCTTTAACAAAAATTGTAAAAAATCATTGAATAATATGTAGTGTAAGTTTATTTAAATTTGGAACAATGAACTTACCCACAGAACAATCGCAAGGAGGTGGACATTCACATATTTCTTCATCCAAATCTCCTAAAAAATATAGTGTTATGTACAAATATTAATAAATGTTGTTCTTTTTATCTTAAATACCGGTCGTATCCGCATACGATTTTGATGCACCTTGTGTGTGCATGCAGTCCGCACATTTGCAAGTTTCGCAGTAGCAAATTGATTTTTGAGTCATCATCGTACTGCCACTCGGACATTCGTCACCGCACTCACAGTAGTCTTCGTCATCCGGCGCCCCTTCGCCTGTTACATCGAATCAAAGTTTGTTATAAGTGCTGAAAAATCAATGAAATATACCTAGACATATATTAATGTCGTCACAATTGCAATAATCCTCCTCGGTATCCCATACCGATGACTGGGCCTCACATTGACAGCCTGTATTGCCGCAGTCGCAGAAGCCCTCCGATTTTTTGGGGTTGTCCCGGTCACATTCTTTACAGGGACATGGCACGATACACGTACAATCGTTGTTTTTGGTCATAGCTTATTGTATGCTTTTTTACATGTTATGAATGATTAACTATTGGTGAGATACTTTAAATTTTGTGGATGACATTTCTAAAGGGAGAAAAGTGACGTTTGAAATGAACTATTGTTTGATTATGTCTTCAATTCGGTAATCATTGTTGTGAACAATTTAACAGAGAAAATATTGTAGATTCAATTTATTTATCTTGTTAGATTCATGTGAATTAAAAAGACAACGATTTTATTATTATTATTATTATGATGAATATATCGACTGATTCTCATTTAACGTCAGTTTATTGTATTAATTGTATCCTTACAGAAGTAAATACTAAAAATAATAATTGTTTTTGTCACATATTCTTTATTATTATTATTTATTATATTCTATTATATATATTTTTTTTCTACAATTTAGTGAAATTTTTATTTATTAAGTAAAGATATATAAATTTCAGAACATTCTACGAAGTAATTTTAAAATTGTAGCAATACAAAATATATCAAGTATCTAACTGTCAAATTGAACTCAACAGTCTATTAGTTTGACTTATTCTCAGACTGGTCGTACTATGATTCAGACAATCGTAGCAAGTGTTATATTTTTTTTGTTTTAATTATACAATGTTATAATAGCGTCTATAGGTACTTTACACCAAAACATTTTACACCCGAGTATTAAAGACTGCTCTAAAAACTAAAAAACCTACTGGGCCATGGTTTATTCGGATAAATCTATGGAGGTAAGTGGATAAAATTACTTGACAGTACATTTGGCATGTGCCAAAAACGAAATTCACGGGTTCACTAATCTTTAGCCAATCAAGCGAAAATTCCCCGTAAAATCGAAAATTCCAGTGGAGAAGAACGAAGGGGAAAGCGTAGACTTCCGACGATTTGTTGACGACTACAGCAAATTATTCGGTAAAAGCACATCGAACTTCGGCGATCCCCATTCGTACTTTCGGCACACGCTGCGCAATCGTGAAAAGGAGGATTTACTTAGGGACCTACGTGTGGCCGAGCAATTCCTGCGAGAGGCTAAATCCACCGGGAACGTAAAGAAAGTGAGTGACTGCTGGAGGTGGGGCTTTTTTAAAACGTTAACTTTTCTAGAAAGTAAATAAGAAACTGAGATATTCATTAACCGCCAGAAGCCCGCGTTTATCAGAGAATCAAGACGAACAAAGACTGTCAAGCAGATCAGAAAAAGGAAAGAAGCAATTGTACTCTCCAAAATTTGAGGTACAACGTGCATATGTTGACTGTTAGCAGTTTTACATCTAAACACAATTATTTTTTTTCTTAAAGGCCGGTGATTTTCCTAAGCCCAATTTATTATTTAAAGAGTTAAAACCAGAAGAAGCAGGTGATTCACCTCGCTATCTTAAAGACAAACTTGTAGTCGATCTATACATTAATCAACATCAAGAGGAGGAGGAAAAATCTTCGGAAACCGAAGAAACACACGAAGTCTATCTTCCAGAAACCGTTTTAGAAGAAGAGGAACCAGAACCACAGGTGCCACAGGAGGAAAAGGACAAAGCTGCAGAGATGTCTGACGAAGAGGAAGTGACGGAGCCTACCGAGGCGGAGATGGATACCGAGGGTGAAGCTGAGGGTGATGATATGGAGGAAGTAGAGGCAATGATTAAGCAAGCATCTCAGGAGTTAGAGCAGGTCGCTGAGGAGAACCAGCAGCTGCTTGATGCACTCGGAGAAGACAGTATTTATCTGTTTATAGTATTATTTTAAATAATTTAATGGTTTGAAATTATAGAGGATGATGAAGACACTGGTTCGGTTTTCGCCTACGATTCAAAAATCGATGAGAAGGTCCTCAGGGAGTTGGAAGAGTGCGAACGACAGGCTAAATGTACTGCGGAAGTAATCACCACAATCAAAAAACGAGTCGCTGAACTTATGCAAAAGGACAAAATGACTGAGGTACTGTCTAAAACAATTTAAAGTAATCTCAAATTATTATTCTAAGCTACTTGTAGATAAATTTTTATTATCGACAAGTAAATAATTAAGTTTGTCTTTCTTTTTAGGGCGAAGCGAAGGAACTGGAGCGTATGAACAAAGAGCTCAAGGCTCAGATGGTCATATTCGAGGAGAAGACGAGACGCATACAGCAGCTAATTGCTCAGGCGAACCTTTTCGAAAATTACAAGTCTCCCAGACCAGCTCTGGAGATACCCCGGGATGAGGATCGTCTGCCCAAAGTGATTGTGTGCGGCGCTACTGAGAACGACATGCCCAAGATAATTGTGTGCCATGATAAAAGCAAGCAAAAACGGAGCGATCCTTGCGCACCTGGTCCGCTGCCCCAGCAACAGCAGATGATGGGCGGGGCACCGTTTTTGCTTGCGCAGAACGCCATGGGGATGGGCGGCATGAGACCGCCGCCTACAGTTTGCGGTCCGCCAGGAACACCGGGTGTTACCACCGGATACGGAGCATACGGCGGCATGGGTGGTGGAGCTCCTGGTGGAATGGGTGGTGGAGTTCCTGGTGGAATGGGTGCCGGAGCAGCAGGCTGTGTACGTGTCGGAGCGTCTTGTGGAGTAGGTTCAATGCCTCCACCAGGAACTATGGTATGTATATTAAGTGAAGATTAATTAATTTACTTTAACTCTTTTAATTTTGTAGAATGTAGTACCCCAATTGGCTCAAACTTTAAACGAAAGCTTTTGCATGCAAGAGAAGCTTGCTAATGAAAATCAGAATCTAGAGGGAATGAGGTAAGTCATCAATGGTGGTGTGTTTTATATTTTAAGATTGGTATTTATACGTCACTGTCATTGTCAAACGTTTGGTAAGTCTGTTACAAAAATTTCAAGTGAACTTCTTTCATTTCCCAGATACAAGCTCCAATCCGACCTGGCGGCCCAAGATACCACCGTAGAATGTCTTCAATCGCAACTGGAGAATCTCCGTGCGGAGATGCGGATGATTTGCAAGGAAAATTCTTTGCTTACGGAAAAACTAATGGTTTGTTAATGATGACTTTCACTACTTACTATATTTTTAATAATTTTCTTAATAGCAACAACAAAAGCCGCAGCAGCAACAATGCCAGCCAGCGGAGAAACCACGTGCAGTCTGTGAACGAGGTGGGACAACAAAATAATCAATATAATCATATAAACAAACTACCATTATAATAGGTAATCGTGGTACAATTGAAACACGACTACGTCAGTACACAGACACGACAGAGAATTTGGAGAAGCAACTTGCTGCTATGGAACGTGACGTTCGGAATATTCAATGCGATTTACGGGGAGTACAACGTGAACGTCAACATCTCGAGCAACATCGACGAAAAGCTACTACACCAGCACCGCCTCAAGAGAAAAGTCATACCTGTTCACCACCCTCTCTGACTACGGTAAGAAAATGCAATTGCTCATCCAGGAAGTGAGTTAATGGAAACATGCTGTACGGAATCTGAACTAGGGTGACACCAAAGCAAATACTTCCACGGCGAAGGAGTATTTGGATTATAGTGATAGTGTTGGAAGACGATAAAATATACATTTCATATTAAATAGCTTTGATCTTTATTTTATTGTTAATACTTAACTGTATTGGTGTGATTTGCTTTAAGCTATAGAATTTCATAATAACTATTACATATTACAGGGTTCACAAAATCAACAACTATGTGAGATACGGGAGCAATACTGTCGTTTGCAGGATGACTTTAAAAGTAAGCTGTGTGAAGTGGCTGGATTACGAGCTGACAATGAAAAGTTTAAAAGCTGCATCGCTCAGATGGAACAAGATAAACGTGCAGCTGAAGATAAGGTCAGGGAACTAGAGGTTGAAATCAAAGAACTTTCTGGAAAGGTACTAATTATAATTACTGAAACTGCTTATTATATTTTATTGTTGTAGGGATTTAACAAAGAAAGCTTAGTAGAAATGGAACAAGAACTCCGAGTGGCTAGACAACGATTTAGAGAAGCTCAAGACGAATTGGAGGAATTGCGAGCCTTAATTGAGGACCACCAAAGCCAACTTGATGATTACAGGAATAAAGTATTTATTAAATGCTGTTTATTTCATTTAGTATATCTAAAATGTTGTTCAGTATATCGTAGCTCAACAGGAGGTGGAAGAACAACGGCGCCATATCGACATGATGGAACTGGAAAACGGACGAGTCAGCGAGCAAGTCAACTTGGAGATCCAACGAGTTAAAAATCAGTTCCAAGAAAAGTTGCAAGAGTTGACCCCATTGCCTGACGTTTTGCGCTGCACTCAGACGAAGCTGCAGGAGGCTCAACAAATGCACATGCTGGCCGAACGCAACAACGAGGCGATGGCCCGTGAACTGCAACTTTACAAGGACAAAATTGCCGAAATGGCTCGGGAACTGAACGAACTGCGTGGTGACGATGATGAGGCTGCAATGTCCCTCAAAATCGAACAACTTAATAAAACGATTGAGGATTTGAATGCGGATCTGGCCGTTTGTCGCCAGGAACTGACCAAGACCACCTCCTTGGCGGACGAAAAGGATCGATTGGCTCAGGCCAAACTGCACGAGATCGCACAGCTTCAAGCTCAGCTTGAAGGAGTGCGCGAGGAGTCGGCTCGACAAGTGGCTCGCACCAAGGACAGATGTGAAACAGTGCGCCGTTCTATGCAAAATCAAATCTCAGGTAAAATTGTGAATTCAAATACTTTGATGTAACCAATAATGGTCACCTTAGGCTGTTACTTACGGTTGATTGATGTTGATTACAGATTTGGAACGTCAGTTGGCGCTGAGCAGGGCAGCTGCACGCACTGCTCAGAAGGACCGCGACGAGATTCGTCAGAAAATGCAGGCGCAGATCAACAATCTGAATGAAAACTTTGAAGATGCGCAGATGCGCATCCGCAATTTGCAGGGTCACGTAAATTTTTTGAAATCGTCGTATGATACTGTCTTTTCAGCAGCCGGCGATGACGCCACGAAAAACGCCAATCAAGATTCCTGTTATTGCGGCCTGGAAGATTAAACAATTAATCGTTTGTTATGTTTTGGTCGCTTTGTCCCTGTTCATTCATTCAATAAAATATTTGATATTTGAACATTTTTATTATTTAGTTTGATTATTTAATCACACCACTTTGCATTGTAAAGTAAGATAATTTATTTATAAAAAATATACAATACAATTATATATAATTATAATTATTTTAAAATATACATTAATAATATATGTACAAAACAGAATTAATTTCCTATCTAATTGATTTTGTTCAGCAGGTTAGGGACGATTTCAGCCACTGAAAGAAAAACCATATCATTATCATAAAAGCATATCAATGTTATTTTTATGAACTTACTTCTGCTAAATTGAGTTTGACGCTGCCATTTTGGAGAGGATCCTTGGCCTCAAATATATCTACAAAACAAAAAGCAATGACATTTTATTATCAGTTTTTTTAATAGAGAAACTTACTGAATGCAACGGTGAGATGCAATATAGCGGATACGAAGTCGCCGAAGCGTAAGGTCCCATCTTTGCGCATGTAGCGTAGAATAAGCGTAGCTAAAACATCGCTGCTGAGCTGGAAGCCCACTTCGAGGACGGCATCCCGCAGACGTTCCGCTTTCAGTATGCCCGTCTTCTCTTTCGAGTGATTTTTGAACGCGGTCTGCCAAAACTTCAGGCTGCACATCAAGTCCTTGAAGTCTCCGAACTTTAATCGACCCGTACCGGAACTCTGCGAAATGTTACGTTGTTAAATCTAGATTTTGCTGACGTAGGAGGTACTTACATCAAAAGTGAGGACTACTTGTCGACAGACCTCAATAGAGGCACAACTTTTGATGTAGTCGTTGGGCAAACAAGCGTCCAACAGCTCCTGCAGCTCAAACGCATTGACGGTTCGATGCTCGTCGGCCAGTTGCAGAAAAACCGACTCGTACTGACTGAAGCTCTTGCCGTCCAAAAGTGGTGGCGCTTTAACCACGGCTGACTTAATTTGACACGGCACGGTGTCCAACAATTTCAACTTGAGTGGCTTACACGAATAAACTCGTAGCGTGAAACCTGACTCTTGACCTGGCTCAAAGGTTGTGGGTAGTATTAGATAACCCCCTTGCTCCAGCTGGCACCGATGACTAACCTACAACATAATCATTTATTAACACATGAAAACATGATAAATAAGCTGAGATTACTTACCTGACGACTGTTGGAGTACTGAGAGTTGAGCAGTGACTTGTTCTTCTTGAAAAAAGCTTTACCAATCGTCTCCGTTGTGGTTTTGGGCAGAGAATAGGCGGAAAATCCGATCACCTTCGGCTCCATGATGCTGTGTTGGTTCAGCGACACCACCACCTCCTCCAATTCGCTCAGCAACAGTTGCAGTTGCGGATTTATGTGAAACGTGTCCGGGTTGTTGCGACAACCGCCCGCCGACACTCCCTTGAGCCAGTTGCCTTGGTACAAGCGCATTTGCCACGTGTTTTTGTTGTGCAAAGTGGGTTCGTCGCGGCTCGTGTCGCTGTCCAGATGCACGACGCCCAAGTGGGTGAACGTCTGCACAAAATCACCGTAGGACATCCAGAACTCGCCGTCGCCCAGTTTGCCGCGGACACGTTCCGCCTCCGTATCGTTCAGTTCGGACCATTCTACGGAATCCGTCGACCACGCGCCGATGTACTCTGTTGCGGGACCGACGGGGTTGCGGATTTTGATTAGCTGAACCGCCTCGCCCTGTAGGGTTTCTACCTGCAATCAAAATATACGTATTAATTAATATTCTCTTCTTAATTAGAAGGCTGAGACGTCCCAATGGTGAACTATTGACATCCTTTGGACATCACAGAGACCCTTTTTGACTCCAGATGCACCTCCGGGGGACGATATAGATTATCTATATTATTATTTAAATAGTAGCACTGACCCTTTCGAGAGCATAGATGCGGTAGTTTAGAGCGACTTGGATGCCTGTTGGTGTGGATTCGGTGTGGGTACGCAGCTGGTTAGGAGGCTGGATGGCACACGTAACGATGGACGTCATATCAAGTAATTTATGCAGCAGACGTCCGCAGGATGTAGCGTCCTGACGTATTGGTATGCTCTCGGTGATGCCGCCGGTAAGGTCGGCGAGACCGTCCAACATCGAACCATATTTCAACGCCTCGTATGAACCATGTAACCTGGAAAAAAATAAACAATTAGAACATGAATATTTGCAGCACTAGATATTCTCTTGTAAGATTTTTATTTCCAAAAATGCATTTCGTCTATTTGAATACATTTTATTTGGTTCATTTTTGACTGATCTGTTGTTTAGAACCGTAAAATGCCTCAAAGAAGACTCTCTTCCGAAGATTTTGTCATCATAATGGCAATTTTGGAATAAGAGACAACATCAAGTATGCCAATAATATTAATGTCTCCCAAAGTGTAGTAAGTCGAGCTTGGACTCAATGTCAGCAAACTGGTACGACCTGGTTATTGAACAAGAACTATGACCAGAAGACAGGACTGTTTTTTTAATATTTCTGCTACAAAATCGAACACAGGTTATCGGAAGAAGGTTGAATGAAGTTAGTTTTACAGCCAAAAGAGATTTTCGACATTGCCATTAAACAAGAAGCATCGGGTTGACCAAGGAAGATGGAAGTTATTCGTAGAGCAAAGGGGGACCCACCAAGTACTGATAAATTTATTGCTAAATACTTTGTTTTATTTAATTTTGTTTTAGGAGGAGTTTAGTGAAATTGGTTCCATTAGAAGTTTTGACTTGATGCCATAACAATTAAAATTATTCACTTCCACGTACATCTTCTTAGGCCTGAATCATAAAATTAGCATGAACAATTAGTGAAATTCCAAAGGGAGTTACTGCTATTTAAATACAATAAAACAATGACTTAAAAATCGATTAGGTTGACTGGTGGCACTCATTCAAGCGATAAACGGATTTCCACAAGTTTAAACTTAATAATTTCATAATTTTATGAGTCATAAAATAACAATCGTTACTGAGGTCGAAGTTATTCCCTTTTGTCCTTTAAAAAGCATAACAATTTGAATCAAAAGAATGGTAAACAAAATTCTTTACACCGTAAACATTGTTAAAGAACTGTAATTAATATGAATAACAACAACGGTAACAACCTGCACATTAATAAGATGCAAACCCGGTTAGGATTGTAATGCGATGAAACTAGAGTAGGATTTGCATTTCAACAGTGCATTAGCGGTTATATTATTCAGCCATGAACAGTGGCGTATCCAGTGTAACTGATGCGATAATTACCCATTATCTATCTTAATTAGTAGAAAGTGATAATTCGCACCACAGTTACATTCACTATAAAGTTATAATTACCAAATTGGCATATGCATAAGAATGTTTAGAAAAGTATATTCTATTATATATACAAGAAAAAATAATTATATAAGTGTAGCTCAGTTGAGATTGAAATATGTGATATGTAATACGTATGTAACTTTTTTCCTTTGTAATTCGATTTTAATTAACAGTAGCTCAAAACAGGGGCAATAAAAATTCTATGCATAATTTATTTTATTTAATAATTTATACTAAATGTTTATAGAATGTCAAAAGTGGGATGGATTTGCTGTGGAGAGTCATATTCACTACCCAGATCTTCAGATATTTACCCAATCGAAAATGTGTATGTTATGATGGGGCAACGCTTAAGGAACTTAAGTGCCCTCCACCGTCTCTTAATAAACTAACACGTCAGATTCAGTTCGTGTGGGATGAGATCCAGAAGAAAATGTCTTAATCAAACAGGGTCTGACCATTATTGGCTTCTGACAATTTATGCTTTTTTAATAAATTATTGAAGTGAAAACTTCGCGGTGGGCACTTTTTGGTAGGGGAAAATCTTATGGGTTCGAGTCACCGACATGCTTGTCCTTCTTTTGTTAATAAATTCGGACAAAAGAGAAAAGTTGTTGATTTGGCTGATAACCAAGTTACTAGACCAACAAACTAGTGTCTGCCGGCATTTCAAGAAGTACCGAAAACTAGACCTTAACAATAAAATCCCGGAATTATATGGTGAGTTACAACTACACATTACTAATGCAGTGGTTTCGTTAAAGGCCTCCAACTAAGCCGGGAATGAGTTTGACGCTAATATCTATTACTGTTTTGAAAGTGAAGGGTTCATAGAGGAGAATGCCGTCTGAAAGGAATCTCTATATAGAAATATTCGAAAATTTCAGGATATCTTTACTTCTGATGTACTTTCAAGGAAAAAATCAGCTGTTACTATATGTAAATTTAGAAGGTAAATTTCCCTAATAATAGTTCTGGATCAGTATTGAATTCAAGTGACTGGTTGTACATATTTTGCTTCCAGATACAATCGCAAGAGGGATGTTTATTAAGCAAAAGTAAAACATACTTGTTTTTATACCGTCAACAAAAGTGTGTAAACTTAAATTAGCCTTTCCTAACAAATAATAATATATTTAATGTATTTTTAGAAGTGAAAACTTCTTTAGCCGCGTTGGGCACTTTTTGGTAGGGAAATATTATGCGTTCGCATCATTGACATACTCATGACTGACGCATGCGCAGTGTGCCGTGCGCCTTAGACACTTTTTGGATGGGTGAAATCCCGTGCGTTCGAGTCACCGACATGCTTATACCAGTATATCTGTAGCTATACAGTTAACGTATAGTGCTGTGTATATCTTATAAGTGAAATTGAATGGATTTAGTGAAAAAATTATTTAAATATGCCCAATGATCGAAAACTCAGTACTACAAAACATAAAACGACAATCGATGCCGCTTTTACGCGATACTTAGATAAATTTGAATCAACCATTTTCATTTCTTACTTTAGTTAGCATAAGCCTATTGTACCTTTTTTAGAACAAAATGAAATAAATAATTGAAAGTACAAAAAGTCTAAGTATTGTTGAAATTAATGATGACAATGAAGCAAACAATTAAAATAATGTTAAAAAAATACATTGAAATTTAAGTAAATTACAAATACTATCCATAAATAATATGATTGTATATTAATTATTATTTCAATTGAATTGAATTTATATTTTGTCATGATCTTGTACAGCCCGTAATATATTTAAATAATAAAAAATCATATAAACATGCACAAAATTGTTGCTCGGAGTGTCAATAGATGTGAAAACCAGATTGATGTTGATAATTTTAATTCAAACATTATGAAATTTTAAATTTGCATACTAAAAGTTCTAAGTGTTCACTTCTATCGGCAGTCTCCATAACTGCCAACTTTAAATTAATTTGTCTGTCTTTACTAAACATCAGGAAAAATTTTAACCAAATTCAAACCAAACCCACAAAGCAAGAAACTGTACGATTGAATAGATAGAACGCAATCATGTTGTATTCAACGCATCAAAAAACTGTTTCTATCATATAATCCCGCAATTCGGCATCGAAACAGTTATTTGTGATTTCGGTGCGGTTTCAGCATTGTCACGAGCACTTGGGCACCCGCGATTTGCACACAAAGTTACGAATTATGAAAGGAGCATTATGTTACAATAAACAGTGAAAATAATAGTTGCCAATTATAAACGTGTTTGGGCAGGCAACGGACAGAAGACATGAATACGGGCACGGACAATTTGGTCGTCACTCGTGCCGTTCATTTTATTTGTTCATTGTTTTCCCCTCGTCCGTAATTGCAGCGATTATTATTCAGCACCTCGAACAACGGATAACGGACGACGAATTACGGATTGCCATCGAAGCCAGGGTGACCCAATTTTTTTTTTCTTTCATCTGAGCCGTAATTAAATTAACTGGTTGAAGACGTAATTCCATAGCTGAAAGTAATTTCGCCGTGTTTCAGACCATTTCATCCTTTGTGGTATGTCGGTTATTTTTTACTTCTGTTTATGTTCTCAAACGACATTTAATACTTAAGAACGTCTCAGTTTTTATTTATTAATTATGAACTTAAGAAGGGTCAGCACCTCAAACAATAGATAACTGAAAACAATGACCCATTTTTTTCATTTATGGTGTGATTAAATTAACTAGTTAAAGAAGTAATTACATAACTGAAGGAAATTTCATCATTTCATCCTTTATACCATTTCGTTTATTTTTGAAGTGAAAACTTCTTTACCTGTGTTGGGCACTTTTTGGTAGGGGAAACTCTTATGGGTTCGCGTTACCGACATGCTCATGATTGGCGCAAGCGCAGTGTGCTGTGCTTCTTAGACACGAAATTTCGTGTGTTCGAGTCACCGACATGCTTATAGCAGTATATCTGTAGCTATACAGCTAAGGTATAGTGCTGTATATATCTTATAAGTGAAATTGAATGGTTTTAGTGAGAAGTTAAAAGCGTAGGACCAATAATTGAAAGTAATTCAGCATTTTTCTAACCACTTTAATTTTTATAACATTTCGTTTATTTTTATCTCTATATTCTTAGAAGATATTTGATACTTGAGAATGGTTAACACAGAAGCTAGAGTTATCCAATGTTTTTCATCCGAGTTATAATAAAATTAAAGACGTAACTGAAGGTATTTTTGCCATGTCTCAGGCCATTTTATCTTTGTAGCATCTTGTTTAATTTTTACTTTTGGTTTTGTCCTTAGATGACGTTTAATACTTGAGAGTCCTGCATTTTATTGATTAAAAAATAACAGAAGTACAAATAACGGATAACGAATTACAGATTATCATTGAAGGCTGAGGAACTCATATTTTTTCATCCGAATTGTAATCAAATTTACTAGTTAAAGATGCGATTCCATAACTGAAATTAATTTCACCATATATCAATCTATTTCATCTTTTATAGCATCTTATTCATTTTGTACCTTTGTCTATGTCCTTAGAAGACATTTAATAGTTGAGAGTGTCTCGGCTTTATTTTTAAAACGGATTTTATGAGGGGTCAGTACCTCAATTAGTGGATAACGGATGATGAATTACATTTAACCATGGAAGCCAGAGAAACACAATCTGAGCTGTAATCGAATTAGCTAGTTAAAGGCATAATTCCATAATTGAAAGTAATTTTACCCTGTCTTAAATCATTTTTCATCTTTTGTAACATTCCGTTTGTAATATACATTTGTCTATGACCTTAGAAGGCATTTAATACTTGAGAATATCATGGCTTTTACTTATTAAAAAGGAATTTAAGAAAGGTTAATAGTTCGGACTCCTTGCTGTAACCAAAATGCCCCATTTATAAAAGAAATCATAACATAACACACATAACAATCTCACAATGGTCATCCAAAGCCAATATTCACCAAAAGAAGATTATGCTTTCTGTGTGGTGGGATGTAAGGGTAGAGCCTACTTTGAGCTGTTTCCAAGAAACCAAACTATTGATTGGAGTGTTAATCACGCAAAGGCGTGATGTTCCATCAAGATAACCTGTCAAAAATTAACAGAGCTCAATTGGAAACTGATGATTACCATTTGTTTTGCTCCCTTCAAAACCGTTTGAATGGTAAAACTTTCTCAAGGCTCTTTCGAACGTGGAATTCTTCAACTTCCGGAAAGATGGCAAAAGGTCATCCAACAAAATGGTCAATATACCATTGATTATTAATGTTTGTTGTTAATATCTCATTTATTTTTACCTCTGCATGTCCTTAAGATATTTAATACTTGAGACTTTTACTTATTAAAAAGGAATTTTAAGAAGGTGTCTGGTTCGTTATCTAATGATCCGTTTGGGATAGTAATCAAGAATTTGTCGGGAGGGAGATCGACGTTGGAATTCCGTAGGCCCGTAAACCTGAGAGTGTTTCCTAATTGTTATGTAAAAGCGATCAGGGTGTGGCCAAAACATGTTACATGTGTTCATGTTATGCGCAATCAATGTTGCCGACTGCATAGAAATTTCTAATTGATCACCTTGACAAAATTTTTTCTTCTAACTTATATGTAACATTTTTGGGAGGGGTTGGCGGAAGTGAATGATGACTTCTGTGGTTTAAAAACTACACAGTTCCAATAAATGGAGAACAACTTTTGCAGTAGAAGGATAATTAATTAATTATGTATCTGATTTGTTTAAAGTATTAATTTTCTAAGATCGGCATCACTGTTTGTAGATCAATCTTGTAGTTAATGTGCAGCTTAAGGTCGTCGGTTGCACTTGCTACACCTTCAGGCGCCTACGTTCAATTCAAAACAAGAAATCGACAACATTTAAATCGATATTTTCTTCCACACAATGTTTCCTACTTCCTAACGTAAATAAAACACGTTCTCATATTTTGTTCTAACAAGTTTCTACGTAACTGCGTAATAAAGTAAATAATAATAACAAATAACAGATAAATACATAAATCTTGAGATTTAATGATAAAATACCATACATGATATAAATTGATACTTCGTCAATTATGCTTTACAATGTCAATTACGACCGAAATGTCGCAATTTTGCCGCCCTCACGCACAAATGTGTGTTATTAATGGACGTTTTCGAAGAGTCGCACACACAAGACCGTCCAAGGATAGTGTCCGACCTTGTGTACGAAACCTCAGTCGTTAACCCACACGCTGCGCCAGGAAAACCGAAGAATTCCGAATCGGATGCAACCGCCTAAAACATCATCTGCCTACTGATTCGCATACGCAATTCTTGCTGCCCACCCTCGACTTACGTTTGTCTTATTGTTTTCTAAACCAGCTATTTTGGCTCAAGGAAGGATTGGATTTAAATTTTCTGCCTTGCGAATTAATAATTATTTAATGAATAATAATTATCATTGTTTATTTTAAGAATTTTATGTTTAAACTATTTTCTCTTTATTATTTTTCAACTTTCGTTTCTTCATGAAAATTCATAATTTAAGTTAAAAAGTAAATTGTGATTAATCATTATTTATGGTGGAAGCACGACAACTTTTATCAAAGATTCACTCATTTTGTTGAGATATTGAAAGGTCTCCATCTTGATGTAGATAGAGCATGAAAGCCTTAAACTTTGCATCAGACATAAAGAGTGTCAAAAATCCAACTTCAAGAAATGAGTTTGAAAAATTGTCAAAAACAGATAATAACAGTTGGGCTGAAAAGTTCGTAGGCTAGCATAGAAGAAATCTTTGTTTTGATAAAATTTGATTTTATTATTCAACATAGTTGCCTTCGAGGGTGTCCTTTCAGATTGATACACTTATTGCAGCGATTTTTCAACTTTTTGATCCTGTCCGAAAATTAAAAAATTAATTTTGGTCTAAGGCTAAATATGAATGGGCTACAAGGGCATCATAATCTTTTTCGCGATAGCAGCGCATTTTGGAGGTCAAGGTGGTTGCTTTTCAGCTCAACTTTTCTCTTTTAATGATATCTATCAGGTGAATGACAATGTTACTACAAACAAGATATTCCCAGTATAAAAATTACTTAATTTTAATAATTAAAATTATCAGGACCTTTTTAAAAATGAGTATGTTTTATAACATGTAATGGAAATTAATTACAGGTACAAATGAGTCAATTTGGGTTTAGTTCAGTTTTGACTGATTCAACATTTTAGTCAACAAACTACAGATAAATTCAGCAAATAATTTGTTCCTTTTCAATATTAAATATTATTATCATACTTACAAAATTTTTTAAAACGATGTTTCTTGTGGTTTTTGAATAATTTAAAATATTTTTTATTTCTTAATATTTTGTGCACATTAAAGTGGTATCTTTATTGTTTGTTTTGAGTGATGCTAAGGAGAGTATTTGTTACATCCCTGAACCAAACAATTTAGTATTATTTTTATTTACAAATTTCAATTTTTGTTTTTTTATAGTAAAAATATTCTTTAGTTTTTCGGATTATTTAACAATAATATTTAATAGTAAATTAAAATTATGTATGAACATTTATATTTCACACAGTATAATTTTAAAATTTATAACGTTACTATATTATTTTTCATATGTAAATGACTTTATTTAATATTACTTATTTAAACAAAATGTATGTTCCGTAGTTTGCACTAAGAAGTGGAGTAGAAAGCGAATAAATTTTCCTGGTATTTTCAGATTTTGTAGACTACAAAATTGTATACTGATTGTGAGATAAAATACAACATAATCTCATAATTAGCAATAAAAAGAAGACATAATAAAGAAAATTTGAAATTACTATTTAATATTAAATACATATATTTATTTTCTTTTCTATGCCGTTAATGAATTATTTCTACATACATTTTTTTTATCAAATCCAATATATTTTATATTTCATTTTTTAAATAGGATATAGGTATATTTCAGCTTATTTGTTTATACTGTAAACGAAACAATTTACGTTTGTATTTTACTAATATATTTTTTATCATCACTTATATATACTCATAACAAAAAGTATCGTATAATTTTGAAAGGAGGAAAAAGCTTGATGAATATAGACCACCATTATAAATTTTGGTATATAAAAAAATAATAAAAAACACAATACTGTGAAAAATTTTATTTTTTTTTTAAATTCTTTGTGTACAGTACATTTAATTTATTTGCCAATTTAAGTATACAACGGCATTTTAAAGCAATTTAACACCTGAACAAGCAGCCCAAATCGGAGCACTAACTGAAGATGGCAGGTTTCAGTAATCATCATCCTGATTTTTCTCATTTTTGGTGATTTACTGTTATTTTTATTATTTCGCTAGTTTTTCATTAATTTTTGATTTTTATGCAACAAAAATTTAAAGTTTGCAGATGTAGAGATATAATAAAATTTATCAACATCAATCTGTATATATATTACGGGCTGTACGAGATCATGATAAAATATAAATTCAATACAGTTGAAATAACAATTAATATACAATCTTTGATTTTTTGTACTTTCAATTATTTCATTTTGTTTTAAAAAAGATACAATAGACATATGGTAACTAAAGTAAGAAATGAAAATGTTTGATTCAAATTTATCTAAGTATCGCGTAAAGGCGGCATCGATTGTCGTTTTATGTTTTGTAATACTGAGTTTTCGATTATTGGACATATTTAAATAAATTTTTCACTAAATTCATTCAATTTCACTTATAACATATACACAGCAATATACGTCAATTATATAGCTACAGATATACTGGTATAAGCATGTCGGTGACGCGAACGCACGAGATTTCACCCATCCAAAAAGTGTCTAAGGCGCACAGCACACTGCGCGTGCGTCAATCATGAACATGTCACTGACGCGAACGCATAATATTTCCCTACCAAAAAGTGCCCAACTCAGTTAAACTTCTAAAAATACATTAAATCTATTATTATTTGTGAGGAAAGGCTAATTTTCAGTTTACACACTTTCGTTGACGGTATAACAAACAAGTATGTTTTACTTTTGCTTAATAAATATCTCTCCTTCGATTGTAATTGGAACCAAAATATGTAAACGATTATTTGGGAAATTTACCTTCTAAACTTAAGAATTATGCGATTTTTGTGACTTTTTGTGACGAGTGTATTTTCTTAAAGTAAATCTGGTCATAATAGTATTATATAAAATAAATTACGTGTTTCAACATTGATTAAAAAAGCTTTGTTATTTAAATTAAATATGTTTATTGCATATATTTTTTTTAAATGTCTGTTCCCACTGACTTAATACTTTTACTATCCACAATAAACCTTTAAGCACGCATTTAATTTATGGCGAATTTTGTGAAAATTGTAAATGGTAAATTTAGCAGTTAATGAGAGCATGGCAGACGTTGCGTTATCCGCACAGCTGTAAAATACGCGGGTACCGTTCGAATTTGATGAAAGTGCCGGCATCTCCGTTCGGATCCCCGATTTCCATTTATTTTATCAACACTTTACTCTTCCTACTTTCGCGTGTTGCTATTTTTGATTAAACATTACGTATTATGTACTTACTTGGCATAGGCTTTTTCGAGCAGTCCCGGCCAAAAATGGTCGGAATGCTGCGTTTGGAGGAAGGCCAGTCGTCCGTGGACGGTCGGCAGTCGGTCGTCAACCAACACCTCGGTCCATTCGCCGCACCACCACAAACGGAAGCGGAACACCCCGCAGTATTGTTCGCCGCTGAACGACTGATCTGCGGGTACCACCCGGTAAAACAGGCCCTTGTTCAGGTACAGAACGCCCAGACATGACACCAGCCACTTGTCTCCTGAAAAATAAATTTAATAATGCTTATAATTAATCACTAAGTAAGAGTTAATAAGAGGATTGGCAAAGAATTTCACCAAGTGGGCAAAATTTACTTATGTTATTGGGAATTTTATGTTTAAAAATGAAAAAATCCACCATAATTTGAGTTCTTTCAGTTGAATAGTACTTGAAATCAAAAATAATTACGCTTAAGAACAAATAAAATAAATTAGTTCAAGATTAGACAAAAATATATTATTATACTTCAAAAGAAAAACAAAATAATTAAAAATTTAGGTTTGATGATTAGTTATTATCAATGTTATAAGAGTCGTATCACAAAACTGAGTGGGTTGGATTTATTTAATAAAACCCGGGTTTTCCACCCCCGGTTAATAGTTATCCATAAAATGGCGGATGCGCCCATTGCACAACCATTGAAACAAACAAGTAACACCTATAAAATTAACAATTTATAACTAAAAGCTTTATTCTTGGTTACTTTTATTAAATATAAACACAAAATGGACTTGAACGCTATTGGACGGCACAATATTAATTTGTTGGTCAAAATAACGGTACTATTAAATTACATTTGAAAAAAACGTAAAGTCGTGCACACAAACGAATAATTACAAGTAAATTCGGCATATTCGTGGGAACTGTATAAAAGTCTGCGAGCATATCATAATAACGGAAACAACAATTGTGTGCGTAGATTTGATTATAAATATTTTCTGTCCCAAATAGAAATAGTTTAAAATTTCTATTCATAATATATTCTTACTAATAAAAACAACAACAACAACAAATTTTGTTTCTGTTTAGCTATTTTACTGTACATACACCATCGCTCATATGTAGAGCAACTTTAGAAATTTTCATGTCTTGATAAAAGTGTACGTTTAAATATCCATATTATTGTCAATTATGCAGTATGTTTTATTAGTGGGTTTAGTTAGGTATTTATTAATATTTGAAAAATATTCAAGGGTCAAAAGTAGAGCAACTTTAAAATAAAACAACTTTACGTATATTTAGCATCCTTTTATTTAGTATCTAGTAATATTTCCATTATTTTTAATAACTTTCAAACACCTTTTCTTCATCGATTTTGGTAGCTTTTCAATATAATCGTTCGAAATTTCTTTCGGAACTTCTTCGTAGAGTTCTTTCATATTTGATAGTCTTTTTGCAGGGATTTTCCTAACAATTTCTTCTCAAAGGTTTTCCATTGGATTGAGGTCTGGGTTTTGTGCTGGCCAAGACATGACACGTACTCTTTGAGAAGTGAACCATTCTTTAACTAACATAGACGTATGCTTCGAATCGTTGTCGTGCTGGAAGGTTCACCTTAAACTGATGTTACCTTCGTCAAATGGAAGCATATGATTCTAGAGAATGTCACGATAAACAATACGATCCATTATCCCGTCTAACTTAACCAGTGGGCCCATGCCAAACCCAGAAAAACATACCAAACCTTAACGTGTCCTCCACCATACTTCACAGTGGATTTAGTGTACTTGGGATTATACTTTTCATTAATTGGCCCTCTCAACTATGAAATACCATCAAATCTGAATAATTGGAGCCAACTTTCATCGGAAAATACAGTTGTTTTCCATTGCCCATCTGTCCAGTTCACATGTTCTCTTGCAAATAGTAGTTTCTCCGCTCTATAGTTTGTAAAAATGAAGGGCTTCTTTGTCGTTTTTCTACCATAGAGACCAGCTCTTTTTAGTCTTCGTTTTATGGTACTCACCATGTACTGATAAAAGTGTCGCGAATAAAAAGCGTTTTTGTTTTTCTGTCCATAGCTCTGTTAGTCTTGCGTTTTCCACCATTTTTGGGAACTCCTTCCGGTGTATTCCTTCTGTTAAAATTGGAAATCGTCCTTTAAAAGATCGATTTGTTTAAATATAAATCTACTGCAATTTTACTCAGTTTTTCACCATTTCGTAACTGTTCTACAATTTGTTGTTTAATTTGTATCGTTAAATGGACACTTCTAGGCATTTTTAGCTTTAAGGAACGATGTCGAGTACAGAAATAAATTATAAAATCAATTGTATTGAATATAGGGTTTGGTTGCTTTACTTATGAACTCTGACCGAAATAAAATATTGGATAAAAACTACGTAAATAAAGATATCCGTATATAAATTGAGGTACGAAATGTCTGAACACTTATTAATGATAAAATTAATTTAAATTAAAAAGAATTGTTCTTTTGATAAAATGATTACGTTTTTTAATTTGTTGCTCTATATATGAGTGAAAACTTTTACCAAATTTAGATGAATTTTTCAAAATAATTTTGCTTTTTCTTCAAATAATTATAATTCTGTCAAAAATTGACCAAATAAATATACAAATTGTCAATTTTTAAATATTAATTACTATTTTTTAGTTAAAAATAATAAAATTAAGGCGTTAATTAATATTTCCATTTTAAATGAACTGATACTGTATACAATTTTTAGAACACCCACAAGCAGCAAGTTTCGCGGGCGCTTCCCAAAGGATTTCCGCGACCGCCCACCAGGACAGGTTTAATTGGTTGCACATTCGTTATGGCACAATTAAAATGGCATTTGTGCCCACGTTTTCATCTTATCTTAATGATGACTAACACTCTATGTATCTATTTATCTTTGAAAAAGCACTAGTTTAAAGACCTCCCGGTTCATCGATCTCGATTGACTGTATTTAAATGCGATACATTCAGACTGTTCTTGTTTCTTATGCATATCAATTTTATACCTGACTTAACAATTCCTCAGAACATTTACGTGTAAAATTATAGTTAATTAATCGACTATTAAACTTTTATTTATTATATTGTTTGGTTATAAAAATTTTTACATAACCAGAAGTATATACACAGGGTGTCCCAGAAGTATCAAAATAACATAAGCAATTAAAATATATTTTTTCTAAAAGTTCACTATAAGAGATGTGGGCACATTATGTTTCTGAACGTTTTTAAAATATTTATAAAAACTGATTTTTGGCAGATTCGAAAAAATATCTCAAAAAATCAACTTTTAGTATTCACTTATTTTTTTAGAAATGGTAAAATTATTTTGTATAGTTGAGTTTGATTAGAGTTTTTTAATATTGTCTAATAATTTATTTTACCTATATTTAAAATCCAAATTTTATACTCACACACATTCATACAAATATTGTGATATAATTACTAATTTCCAAATAAATGATTATTATTAAAAATGGGATAATCACCAGTGAAAAATATTATTTTCTAAATATTTCAAGGATGTCAAAATTAAACATGTTGAAATTTATCACTAATAGCAACAAAAAATATCATAAAAAATAGTTCTTTTAGTAACTTTAATATAGTTACCCATGAGTAAATATTTATTTCCATTATTACAAAAATTGTGATATAATTACTAATTTTCAAATAATTATTATTATTTTCAAGGACGACAATATTGATAATATCGAAATTTATCATAAATATCGTTGTATCTTATCTTAAAACAATTTAATAATATAAAACAAATTATATTTTACAAAAATTACTAATTTTCAATCATATTTTTAGTCTTAGTAATAAACTATGTTTATAAGTGAATGAATGAAATAAGTTTATTAAATATCATATTTGTTAGCTTTATCATAGTTTTCCATGAGTGAACATCTTTTTCCATATATACGTATTTCAAGGAATATAGATAATTTAGTAAATTTCAAATTAAATGTTCTCAATTAATGAAAAATACTATTTATCTATATTGTTGTTTATTAACTTAAGATAATTTAATATAACACAAATTATATATTAATTACTGAACAAGTGATTATTCGTAATAATAAGATATGTAACTTGTTAAATATTATAATATTTGACAATTTGAACGTAGTCTCCTATTAAAAATATTATTTTTATAATTTTTCAAGGACGATAATATAATACTTGTTTAATATTATATTTTGTAATTTTAACATAGTTACCTATAAACAATATTAAATCTCTTTAATATATCACAACTTATATTTTCTATTAATATTCAAAAAAA